>NW_012143261.1:0-3244 GCF_000956105.1 Propithecus coquereli | reverse complement strand
ATCATAACTCACTGCAACCTCCAACACCTGGGCTTAGGCGATCCTCCTGCCTCAGTCTCCCAAGTAGCTGGGACTACAGGTGCACACCACAACCAGCTAATTTTTCTATTTTTCTTTTTTTTCTTTTTGTAGAGATGGGGGTTTTTCTCTTGCTCAGGCTGGTCTCGAACTCCTCTCCTCAAGTGATCCTCCTGCCTCGGCCTCCCAAAGTGTTAGGATTACAGTTGTGAGCCACTGCACCTGGCCCAGTGTAGGTTTTTAAACCCAACCTCTAAGACATTTATTGACTTCTTAAAAGAAATAAACCAATCATTAGGGTACACTGCAACTGTCTGACAATAGGTACTTTAATACCATTATCAAAATGCCAGAATCTAGATGTTAAGATTATTGTCATGGGTCTCTAATTCTATCACTTTAAGAATCATGAGAAATTAATGCTTTTCAATGCGATTGAAAAGAGGTCAAAACATGTTCTGGCCTCTGTCGCTCTCCATCTTGCTGAATACTATCTCTCTCTCTCTGCAAATTCAAGAAAGAAGCTGCCCATGGCCAATATTTTTTTCCAAATGGAGATTTGTTCAGTTATATTTCTCCTCTGAATTTTGAGAAGCATTGTTCCTCAAATTGCCTTTTTTTTCCCCTATCACTACATTAGTAGCAAGCAGTGGTTGCCTTAGCAACTCTTTAATAGACTGCAACTCTCACAACTTGCTTTTTCTGGAGAATCTTCAGACAGGCTTTATAATGAAGCAAATAGCTCTTTCTAATAAATATGCGAAAATATCATTTCTGATTAGAAAACTAATTGTGTAGCTTAAATATTTAAATATTTTATTATACATTTAGGAGTTAAGTCCCTAAGTCAATAAAATTGGAATGAGACCGAAAAAGGAATTTGTACAGGCAAGGCTTTATTGGGGAAGAGAGGGCAGCATGGGGTCGGGGTGGGGTTTGCTCAAACAAAAGGGAAACAATGCTGTTTAAGGAGCAAGGAGCTCTCCAAACAAAGGGTTTGGGGGAACTTTTAAAGGGTAGAGAGAGAAAGCTTGATGCCAGCATTGAAATCATAACATGTAGAGACAGAGTTTTGTTGGCAGCTGCCCATCAATCATGCTTCTTAATACATTGCATGTCTAATTAGCATTAAATATGTTAGCATTGAATAGTGTTAAATATCCACCCTTGAATGTGATTTTTAGCATTAAAATGAGGCAAAAAGCATAGAATGGTCAACTTTGGGCTTCATCTTGGCAGTTACCAGTTTGCACTGGCTTTGACTGGGGCAAGGAATCCCTGCACCAATGGTTGTCACATCCTGTTAAAGAAAGCAGAACTATTTTCTATTGAAACTAAGTGTTAATCATTTTCAAAGCTTTTGTTCAGTATTGTAAGCAGGCTTAAGGTTTTGCTCAAGGCTCAGGCAGGGAGCCAAAGTCCACCTCCTATACTAGCTCAATAAGACAGGCACAGAAGAAGCACAAATTCATTTACAAGCGGTTGTCTTACAATGATAGGCAAAGAATTGACTGAGGAAATGTATGTATTAAAAATTTAAGTTCAAAGGCCCCTTTTTGTATTTACTCGGATTCATCCCCTCTAAGATCCAATCTGTTCAACAGACTTCAACCATGTTCTTACATGGCAACAATAAAGGACCGCAATTAAAAGCATCTTAAATTTCACTTTGCAAACTGTTTAAAGCTTTTCCAGAGGAAATAATGTGTATCTTTTACAACAGTCCATTCTTCATTCTCTCTTAAATTAGCTGCATAATATGTGAGCAAATTTCCATGCCTAGTTAGAGCTCATTATTCAGTGAAGTCTCTGGGAATTAGGATTTTTTTAAATCAATTTTTTTCTTTGCCCTTTAAGCATCTTTCCAATTTAAACAGTCCCAAAGAACACTGATATCATTGTACCCATTAATTTGTTCTTGTTTTTGATGAAATAGCAAGAAGCATGGATTTTTCACATTGACCATTTATGTGTATATACATTTTTAAATATATTTATTATTGTAAAAAAATGCATAGCTTGATAATTGCAAACTTGTAAATACAATATGTAAAGATTATGACTCAGTGAAGATTAAATGTAGAATGAATAGCCAACATGATAGAAAAGAAAAAGGCAACATAAAATGAAATCTTAAATTGCCAATCTGTTATTTAAATATTTTAAGTTTCTTTCTCTGGGATGATCTTTTCTAGATTTGATTTAAAGATGTTGTAAGCATTGTCTGCTGCCGCTGCTTCAGTTGTTTGCAACCTCAATATGTGGCCATGTCAAATCATAATGCGATAGTGTCCAATTCATAAATAGGAGCCTGTTCTCTTGCTCATTTTTGTTTTCAGGATTTCCAGATGCAACCCTGACAATTAAGGAATTCACATAGAGCATATCTGTTTGATCTAAATCCTAGTATCTACATATAATTTTGTATTTCTTACTTATTTGCAAGGTGAATTGTAGCATGTCAACAGCCAAAATTAAAATAATTGTGTTTAGGGAAAAGTAATGGCTCTTTTAACTAGATCCAACTAGGATAATGAGATATTTTCTATCGGAAAAAACAATATATAGAAAAAGATATCTAGTAAGCTGAGGAATCTAGCATAGCAAAATAATGTAGGACTGACTTAAAGAATTAAAACCAAATTATTCTAAATATATGTCTACGAATAACCATTATTATTAAGAACAATGAGAAAAAACTCTGAGTTTAAGATTATGATTGATTTTGAATAAAGTCTAGCCTTTGGCATTTAGCAATTTGTAGGATTTAATCCTCTAGAAACTTCAGTCATATAATTAGAAACGTGATAGTATTACCCAACTCATTGGATTAATGAAGAATTAAAGCAACTATAGTATTTGAAAAGTGTTAATGTATTTAATACCTTTCTCGGACCAAAGGCTTTCATTCAGCATTTAAATTAATTCATCAACTTTTGTTATATTGATAAAATTTAAAAGGTAATAAACTGAATAAACTGCTATACCTCTGAGGGTGCCATATCATATGAAAATGTGACATTTGCTATTGTCATGGTACCAGTTTAGATTTTTTTTTTTTTTTTTTTTTTTTTTACAGAGTCTCACTGTGTTGCCCAGGCTAGAGTGCCATGGCGTCATCCTAGCTCACAGCAACCTCCAACACCTGGGCTTAGGCGATCCTCCTGCCTCAGTCTCCCAAGTAGCTGGGACTACAGGTGCACACCACAACCAGCTAATTTTTCTA
>NW_012143260.1:0-1464 GCF_000956105.1 Propithecus coquereli | reverse complement strand
TCCCCGGCTCTTGTGCCCCTGCAGAGGGGCCCTGCGGTTCCCCCTCCGCTCTAGGGAAGCGAGCAGCGTTTGCCATTTTTGCCTTTCGGTCACTTTTGTCTCTTCCAAAGATTTTGAAAGTGGTTGAAAACGCTATTTTCTTAGGCACCATTTTTCAGCTCCCCCACCAGTGTGGAAGAATTAGATTCAAATTAATTAGAAACAGCCAGAGTACGTACCCGCCTGTTTGCCGGGAGCTGGTGGGACCGTGCGTGGGTGAGGGGGGAAGGCTCTGTCTCTGCAGGGCCCTGGCCTTCTGCGGGAGAGGACGGCGTGGCCCGCGGAGTTGTCGGCGCTCACAGCGGGGCACGCGTGTACCCAGATGTCACCAAACCACTGTCTAACGCACCGGTCACTGCCTGGGTGTCCAGGGAGACCGAAACCTGAGGAACAACTGAGCGAGGCCGACACTGAAGAGGAAGGTTCGCCGAGGCCAGTAACGGCTGGTGTCAAGGACGCCGGGACCTGCCCTGCTCCGGGGGTTCTGGGTTTGCCACAGGGGTCTGCGGGTAACATCCAGCCCACCGACGAAGAGGAGAATGGAGGGGTCTTCCTGGCCCAAACCACATCGTTTTGTCCGCTCGGCAGGGTCACTGCTGATGGTGCCTGGTTTGCCCGCCAGGAGGGGAGGGAACCGTGGGGACGCGGGAACTCTGCACACCGGGAGCAGCTGCCCCGAACCTCAGCCTCCTCTAGCGTGGGCATCCACTGTCACCCTAAATCCAGCCAAACTACCACCCAAAACTGCTGTTTAGTGTCTCTTTAAAAGTGGCATATTTCAAACGCGCGGAAAAGTACGGAAGCGGCACCACGCAGCCGGCACCTGCCTCTGAGCTCACCGCGAGCGGCCTGCGTGCTCTCCCCGGTGCGGAGACCCGCTGCCCGCGTCTGGCTGCGCGGCCATAGCAACAGGCCTGAGAGCAGGCAGCTCACGAACAACAGAACGTGCGTCTCACGGTCCCGGAGGCTGGAAGTTCGAGATCCAAGTGCCGGCAGATTCGGTGTCGGGCGAGTCCCCTTCTCCGTGTGTGCCCTGGCGAGAGGGGAGAGAAGTCCCTCTGTGGCCTCTTCTGTACGGCCACTCGTCCCGTTCCTGAGGGCTCCACCCTCATGACCTAATCACTCCCCGGAGGACCCACCTCCTGTCACTATCACCCAGGGGTCAGGTGGCAGCACGTGAATTTGGGGACCAGCAGACGTGCAGAGCCTGACGCCAGCAGACCTTGGTAAGCCCGTCTCCCCTGGGAGGAGCAGACAGAGGGCATGAGCACGAGGCACAGGACGATATATAAAATCTTTATTTTTTATGCGGTCATGGGGGAATTGAAATAACAGAATCAGCGTCTTGTTTTGTTATTGAATAGATACTTTTTGGCAGAAACTTAAAAGTAGAAAAGCAAAGGTCTAGAAGCAGCCAGGCAGAGT
>NW_012143259.1:0-1280 GCF_000956105.1 Propithecus coquereli | reverse complement strand
GATCTATGATTCATTATTCAATACATAATATGAATTTTCATATTATCTGCTTGAAAGACCTGGGAATTTAGTCCTTTATCTAGATGACAGCTATGCATAAAACAGAAGTAATTTTTCTAGAGTTGGTATCTCTACTAGTAATAATCTGGTTTTTATATGAGAACAGCAGCAAGAATAGACCTACTATGTCTATGCATAGATCTGTCATGGCTATTCTCTCCCTGGAGGTGCTTTTTTTGTGAGAAAATATTACTCAAAAGAATGTGCTGTACAAGGACATGTGATGATCATAGGTGATGTGTCATGCCTGCAAGAACATCCAGTAGTGATTTGAATGACTCTACCCACAATATATGCTTTTGAATTATTATTCCAGACATGCAGTTCTACCTAACCTGGACACCTCCATGAGGGTGCTCTAGCCTGGGAGATATATTGGAAGCAAGATCTTAGTGCATAGCCACTAGACAATGGCTGGAGCACTTAAGCCCAACTTGAGAGTATTTGCAGTTCCTTTTGTTTTATCACATGAAAGTCAGTAGAGCACACTTACCAGGCAAAAGTATGAACTCTGAACTCCAAGAAACTTGTGTTCTAGTCCTACCTAGCCACAAAACAATTTTGAATATTTGGACAACTTATTTGGTGTCTTTCAGCTTCTCTGTCACATGGCATTGTTGTGAAGATTAAAATGAGCTCATCCTTGTAAAAGGCTTAGCAGGCTGTCCTATCGAGTGTCCAATAAATACTGGCTACTATTAAAATACAAAAAAAAATGTGCTATAGCTTAAGCATTGTAATACAAAAATCTGAAACGTTCCGAAATTGAAAACTTTTTGAGTGCCAACATGATGTCACAAGTGGAGAATGGTGACGCACCTGACATCTTTGCTTTCTGATGATTTAATGTACATAAATTTGTTTTGTGCACAGAAGTATTAAAACTATTATATAAAATTACATTCATGCTATGTGTATAAGGTGAATGTAAAATGTAAATGAATTTTGTGTTTATACTTTCGTCCCATCCCCAAGATATCTCAATTATGCGTATTCAAATATTCCAAAATCCAAAACAAAATTTCATCTTGTATAGGGATCATGTTTCTCTCATGGAAAACAGGAATGACTGGTCTTGGTACATGTTATTTCAAACTAAATATTTTGTCTTTCATAAATGTTGGGTATAAGCAGAATTGCCATCAAGAAAAACAAAATTTTATTAGAATATTTAGTCTCATTTGAAATCCTGAAAAAAGAGAAAGTTAAATTTAATGGAG
>NW_012143258.1:0-1080 GCF_000956105.1 Propithecus coquereli | reverse complement strand
TTTTTGATTTTTTTTTTTTTAAGAGACAGGGCTTTACTCTGTGCCCAGGCTGGAGTGCAGTGGCATGATCATAGCTCACTGCAATCTCAAATTCCCAGGCTTAAGCAATCCTGTCTCAGACTCCTGAGTAGCTAGGACTACAGGTGCGCACCATCACATGTGACTAATTTTTAAAATCTTTGTAGAGATAGGGTCTTGCTATGTTGCCCAAGCTGGTCTCAAACTCCTGGGCTCAAGTGATCTGCCCACCTTGGCCTCCCAAAGTGCTGGGATTACAGGCATGAGCCAGTGCACCAGGTCCAAGAGCCCATCTTTATGAAATTTGGATAGGAAAGACTTTCTTAAGACAAAACACATTCCAGAAGGGAAAAAATATCAATAAAGTTGACACTGTAAAACAGCAGTGGTTCTCAAACTCTTTACACTATTAAAAATTAAGGACCCTCAAAGAGTTTTTGTCTGTGTTTTAGATCTATCAATATCCTAATACTTGAAAATAAAGCCAAAAATTTTAAATATTTATGAAGTTATTTTAAAAATAACAAGACATTAATATTAACGTTAGTGATCATGACAACACATGCCATATAGCCTCTGTAAACTCAACTATCCATCTGTGAAAGAATGGCAAATAGCATCTTACTATTAATATGAAAATAGTTTCAATCATTTTGATCCCCTAAAAGGATCTCAGAGACCCTTGGGAACCATTGCCATAGGCAAAGTTTAAGTAATCTATAAATTGGGATAAGATAATCAAGAAAATACAAAATTAAAGCCACATGAAGATTCTATTTCATGTCCATCAGACTGGCAAAAATTAATACCTAACAATACCAGCTGTTGTAAAGCATGTAGAGAAATAAGAATTTATTATATATTATAGTGGTGTAAATTGGTATAACTACTTAGGAGAGCTATTTGGCAATCTGTAGAAAGTTGGAGTTGTGCATTTCCAACAATCCAGCAACTCCACTGCCAGAGAAATTCTGTATACATGCTCAGGAGACACGTATTAATACAAGGATGTTCCTTGCAGTGCTGTTTGTTAACAGTGAAAAACTGGAGTCGCCCATAGTT
>NW_012143257.1:30813-31156 GCF_000956105.1 Propithecus coquereli | reverse complement strand
ATACGTAACCTAAACATCTGTACCCCCATAATATGCTGAAATAAAAAAAAAATAAATTAAAAAAAAAGAAAAAAACTTCATGATGAAGAACTAAAATCATGATTCTTGTTTACATTATTTTTTCTTATGTAAAAAGCAATTGGAGCTCATAATAGGAGAGTGGGTTCACGTTGATCTATTTTATACAAATTACAGGCTTACAATTGTTGGAAGCAGTCTTAATGGCTTAACTTACTATTTCGGTTACTAGTTAATTGAAGATGTCACATGGAGAAGGGATTTGGGGCCTTGTTAATAATGCTATTTTCCACATAAATATAAATCTATGCCAAGGTTTTTCAAT
>NW_012143257.1:19719-20238 GCF_000956105.1 Propithecus coquereli | reverse complement strand
TCACCTCTGCATCCCCAGAGATCAATTTTCAAGCTTTCTTTTTACCTAGAAAAAGAGATAAAATGTTTTTCATGGACACCTAATCCAACTTATTGTTTCTAGACAAAAATATCTTAACTATCACCCTTATGCCATATGATATTTCATGATTATAAACCCTGGGGAAGAATTTTCCCAGTTTCCATTATTTCCTAATACTATTAACAATGTTCAGAGCTTTTATTAATTCTTACAGATCAATGGAACACTGAATCACTCTTCATGATAATAAGCAATTAATTAGCCAAGAACACATAATAGAAAAGTCAAGTACACTGCTATCTCATTGTAACAAATTGTATCTTCATGTCTTGATCTAGAGGAAATTTATTAAAGATCTCCAATCAAAAAATTCTTATAGAATCTAGCTTTAAATAAACAATATACATTTCAAGTAAATAAACACTTAATAAATGTATGGTAAAATCACTAGGCAAAAGCTGTTTAGGTTTAGAAACTAAGATTATTATTTCTATAATT
>NW_012143257.1:17480-17819 GCF_000956105.1 Propithecus coquereli | reverse complement strand
AAGAAGTCCTTGAAATGATTCTGTAGCCCTAGCCACTCTATAAATGCAACATGAGAAATCAGAACTGTAAGCCAAGCTGCTCTTGAATTTCTGACGCAATGAAACTGTGAGAGATGATAAATTGCCAGCATTGTTTTAAACCACTGTTTTGTATGATTTGTTATTCCACAATAGAACAATAATACAGTAATTCAACAATGAAATAACAATTTTTTTCACGAATAATGTTGGAACAATTAAATGATATCCTAGTGCAAAATTAGTGTGAAAACTTATCTTCACATGAGTAATTTTTTTTAAGTTATCTTAAAATTATTACTATAACTACAAATTTTCTTA
>NW_012143257.1:14582-15417 GCF_000956105.1 Propithecus coquereli | reverse complement strand
GAAATTTAATAATCGTTTCTATCAGTAGGTGCTATCAGTAGGTATACAGAGAATATTGCTCCCTAAAATTGTATATTACAGTTATCTTGAATAGTGGAGCTTGCATTTGCAGAACCCTGTGCTGTGTAAAGTACATTATTTAATTTTTTTCAAAATAATCCTGCAATGTAGATATCCTATTCCCATTTTACAGATCCAGTACCTGCAAAATTTATGCTAGGTCCAGAAGGGGTGATTAATATAGTCAGCATTTCAATTCAGCACATAATGGTGCAGAGACCAAATGCTCACACAAACTAACCCAGAAAGCCTCTCCATCATGGTACCTTCTTCATCACTGTTTGTTTACACCGTATGAATCATTAACCATGTGAATTACTTTACAGTGTGCAGAAAAAAAGTAGTGCAATCCAATTAAGATGCAACCTATCATAAAAATTCTATTTGCAAGTAGACTTTCATATTTGACTGATTGATTCATTTTTATATGTTTATTCTTCAGTAGAAAACTCAGATTTCACTGGGTCACAATCTAACACTGCATTAATCCTTTCATGATTCTTAAAAGTTTGCAATGTAGGGCAGAGTTGCCTTGAAGGATATAAAAACATGATGATATTGGAACAACTTGATTCTAGTTCTATGTTTTTCACTAACTGCCTGTGCGAAGTATACCAAATTATTCTGACTTTCTGGGTCTCATTTCTAAAATCTAAGATTGAATAATTAAATGATCCCTCAAGTTCTTTGTCATTTTGAACATTCTGTTATTTTAAAATTATCAGTTTTCACTTGTTCAAGTTTTCTGATATAGAAATCTGATTCTTTAAATATA
>NW_012143257.1:12533-13087 GCF_000956105.1 Propithecus coquereli | reverse complement strand
TCTGTTATCCATCTTGAATTGATTTTTGTGAGAGGTGAGAGGTGGAGATCCAGTTTTATTCTTCTGCATGTAGCTATCCAGTTTTCCCAGCACCATTTATTCAAAAAAGATTCTTTTCCCTAGTGTATGTTTTTTCTGCTTTGTCAAAGATTAGATTACCATATGTGGATGGTTTCACCTCTGGATTCTCAATCCTGTTCTAGAGGTCTATCTCTCTGTTCCTGTGCCAGTACCATGCTGTTTTAGTTATCATAGCCTTGAAGTACAGCTTGAAGTCTGGTAGACTGATACCTCCCAGTTTGTTCTTTTTACTTAAGATTACTTTGGCTATACGGGGTCTTTTCTGGTTGCATACAAAGCATAGAAATATTTTTTCTAGATTTGTAAAGAATGATGCTGGTACTTCGATGGGGATTGCATTAATTCTGTAGATCATTTTAGGTAGTATGGACATTTTAGCTATATTGATTCTACCAATCCATGAGCAAGGTCAATTTTTTCATCTTTTTACATCTTCTACAATTTATTTTCTTAGTGTTTCGTAGTTCTCCCTG
>NW_012143257.1:9386-9686 GCF_000956105.1 Propithecus coquereli | reverse complement strand
GGTGAATGAGTAATAATTCTTACTTGTTTTCCATGCTTCAGTTGGATTTTCCTGGATTATTAGGAAGAAGTCTGCAAGCATGGTTAAGTGATAGAGTAGATTAGCTTTTCCAATATGATGTCCAAGGCCTCACTTTGTGTTTTTTTTTTATTTTAGCATATTATGGGGGTACAGATGTTAAGGTTACGTATGTTGCCCTTGCCCCCCGCCCCAAGTCCGAGTTTCAAGCGTGTCCATCCCTCGGATGGTGCTCACTGCACTCTTTGTGTATGCATATACCCGTCCCCTCCTCCCCTCTCC
>NW_012143257.1:6642-6956 GCF_000956105.1 Propithecus coquereli | reverse complement strand
CTTGTGTAATATGAGTCCAACAGTCTTATTCTAAATGTTGAATGCATAATTATTCTGTTCATATGAAGCACTTTATCATTTATTAATCTATTATAGCTCATTTTAAATTATTGTTGTTTGTATCTTCCTCAATATCACATTAGTCTACTATGGGTGTTTTTTAATCAAATTTTGGACTGTTAATTTGTTAGTTTTCATCTTTTTGTCACAAAATATATACAGGTGAATGAGTAATAATTCTTACTTGTTTTCCATGCTTCAGTTGGATTTTCCTGGATTATTAGGAAGAAGTCTGCAAGCATGGTTAAGTGATA
>NW_012143257.1:0-1505 GCF_000956105.1 Propithecus coquereli | reverse complement strand
TTTTTTTCCCCTTATTTGGGAAGGTGGGAGAAATCGGTTTTACACGTATAAATAATTTAGACCACACTGAGCTTTTTGTCTTTCCTCTGCATATCAGCACCATTCTCTTAAAACAAGTTTTTATAATTTTACTATTAAGTCACTGCCCATATTTAATGGCTTTTGAACACAGTGTGTTCTCAGCATAGGTTGTTGTTGATGAATTCTCTAATCTACAGTTTCTAACTCTGAACAACAGAGTATAATGAAGTAACACAATGCATTGCATTTTCTAGGTGTCAGTGCTTGGAATTATGTGTTCCTTCTAATGATGCTATGTTGAGGAAATGGAATTCGAAGTACCATTCTGAGCCTGTAAATATGGCATGTTGCATAATGAAAAAGAAAAAGTGGCAGTTGTTCAGAAATATACTGGTGGAACCTTTCTGCAGAATTGTAACAACGAATACTGAGGGTGAGCTAGCGGATATTTTAAGCCCTTTTCTCATCTCTTTCATTTGTTTCTTCTGCAGTTCTATGTTTTAATTAAAAGAGTAAATTGAAACAGCCTGAATCTTTTAGCACCAATGTTCTCAAGGGATGTTACACAGCCAATTGGGTTAAGAATCAGGCATCTGAAACATAATTTTCAGCCAACTAGTCAATGACTAGCACTCTGGTTTTGGATAAATCTCATAATCCCTTTGTAACAGTTTCAACACTGGCAAAATATAATGGCAACTTTGTCAGCTTATAGCTCCACTTGCTACAAATAAACTCTCTTTAAAACAACACTCATGACTAAGGGCTATTGGATTCATTGCAAATCCAACCCTTCAAAGGAAAAAAAAAATGACAAGTTTTGATGATTTACCTCATATCATGATGCAAGGAACTTATTAATATTTAAGTGCTAAAACAAATATTTAATCAAAGAATAATGGACATGCAATGCCCAACTTGCATACAAAACTTGTATGTATACATGGAAAATAGATTAACAAATTTGGAAGACTGTCATACTGGTATTTTTCACCTCAATTTACTAATTTCTATATAGGCAGTTTATGAGATTTCTAATTTCAGATAAGAATGTGGCTTAGAACACCAGGTTGTATTTTGATTTAGACCACTATGGCCTTCGTAAAATTGAGTTACAGACAATTTTTTCTTTAATGCATTCAAGGATCTAAAACAAAGCAAAAAATAACAATTTTAAAATAAACATTATCAATAAACTAAAGCAATGAAAATCTGTTACAACAAAAGATTCCCCCAATTTTTTGTGCTGGTGAAGCTGCATGTGCGATGTCCAGTCAGAATTTATATTTTCAAAATGATCTACACTTATTTGCTCCTGTTTGTTTAATATATTGATGCAATACTTTCCATTGAGTAACCCTACACTATCATCTCTAAATATGTTCTCTTATATTGTAGAATTAACACTCTGAAGAACTGTTATTAAACCAGAGCTGGTTTTATTTCTGTTCCTTTATCTCCTTTCTAAATACTTACAATATATT
>NW_012143256.1:0-1331 GCF_000956105.1 Propithecus coquereli | reverse complement strand
ATATAAAAGATGAACAAAAACGTATTTATAAAAATAAAAGGATTTGTTCTGTAAAATTTGGATTCAGTCAAAAGGCCACACTTAAGGACCTAGAAGGCCACATGTGGCATTAGGGCTGCAGGTTGCTAACCCCTGATTTAGGTCTTAAATTTCTTTCACTAATGTTTTATAGTTTTCAGAATATAAGTTTCATGCTTCTTTTGTTGAATTTATGCTTAAGTATTTTTTTATAGTATTATAAATGGACTTGTTTTCTTCATTTCATGTTTGGGTTACTTATTGCTACTGTATATAAATATAATTGATTTTTTTTGTATTAATATATTGATCTTGTATCCTGCAATCTTGCCAACCTCATTCATTAGTTGTAATAGTTTTTTAGTGGATTATAGGACTTTCTGTACAAGAGATCATGTCCTTTGTGAATAGAGATAGTTTTACTTTTTTCCATTATGAATCCCTTTTATTTCATCTTTGTGCCTAATTGCCCTGGCTAGAATCTCTAGTACAATGTTTACTAGAAATGGTGAATGTGGACATTCTTGTCTTGTTCCTAATCTTGGGAAAGGCATTTAGTCTTCACCATTAAGTATGATTTTACCTGTGGTTGTTTTGTAGATGTCTTTTATCAGGTTGAGGAAGTTCCTTTCTATTCCTAGTTTTCTGGGTATTTTTATCATAAAGGCAATTTTGTCAATGCACTTTCTGCATCTATTGAGATAATTGTACGGGTTTTGTCCTTTATTCTACTGATGCTGTATATTACATCAATTGATTTTAGATGATTAACAACCTTGCACTCATGGGGTAAATCTCACTTGATCATTCAGTATAATCCTTTTTATATGTTGCTGGATTCATTTGATAGTATTTTGCTGAGGATTTTTTGCATCTATATTCATAAGAAATATTGGCCTGAAGTTTCCTGTTTTTGTGATAGCTTTGGTACTGGTTTTGGTATGTGGGTAATATCGGTTTCATAGAATGAATTAGGGGGTGTTCCCTCCTACTGCATTTTTAAAAAGGGGTTGTGAAGGATTGGTATAAATATTTTTTAAAAACGTTTGCTAGAATTCACCAATGAAGTCATCTAGACGAGCTTTTCTTTGTGAATTTAAAAATTAATAATTCAACCTTTTTACTTTTTATAGGTTTATTTAGATTTTCTTAAGAAAGTTCAGGAAGTTTGAGTCTTCCTAGGAATCTGTTAATTTCATCTGAGTTGTCTGATGGCATATAGTTGTTCATAGTATTCCTTTATATTCCTTTTTATTTCTGTTGGTAATAATTTTGCCCCTTTCAATTCTAATTTTACTAAAGTCTTCATTCTT
>NW_012143255.1:0-1388 GCF_000956105.1 Propithecus coquereli | reverse complement strand
CCGGCCATCCCGGCCTCGCTCCATTGCCATCGGTCAACTTCTGCGGCGCCCGGTCTGGCCAGCCCGCCTCCTGGCAGTTGGGGTTCGACACAGCTCTGATTCTGAAGGACGATATACCGTGGTGTCGTCTGTGGTGACGTTTAGCGTGTCCTCACGCGCTAGCGCTTTATGGCATCTCCCGGAGAGATCCACCCTCTACCTCACCCCTACTGTCACCCGCGTCTCACGGATGAGGAAACTGAGGCTCGGGCAGGTTCTCTAAGGCTTGCAGCTCATAAGAGGCAAAATCCAGATAAACCCCAAAGACCTCGGCATCAAACGCTGGTTTAGGGCATCGTACGTGCTGTGTGCAAAGCGGTGGGTTTCCAGGTGAGCGTCCCGGTCGGACGGTCACGGCCGTCCTCGGGAGCGGCCTGGTCCCCAACTGTGGGTTCTGGTGACGGGGGAAAGACTGGTTTATTTTTATGTTCCATCTGCAAAAAAAGATGACATCGCGAACTTCGCGTCACGCGGAGGCTGTCAAAGGCTAAACAGACAAAAACGCACACAGGACGAAAGTGCTCGAGAGGGAAGTCAGGTATGCTGGCGTACGCGGCTCTTTCTGACTTCCGTGAAACCGGTAGCGATTTCCGCTTTAAAGAACTGTCCCTCGTGATTTCTTTCCTCACTCTGAATCGATGTCCGGTTTCTGTACTCGGTTTGGTTTTGCATCCTTTCACATGAAGAGGCTCCCCCCTTGCCGGCCTGTGCGCGCACACACGACACACACACACACACACACACACGACATACACACGACACACACACGACACACACGACACATACATGTCACACACGACACACACAATACACGCAACACAAATATACACAACACACACACATAGACACACGACACAAATACAACACACACACGACACACACAACACACACACGACGCATACAAAACACACACGACACACAACACACACGACACACAACACACCATGACACACATGACACACACAACACAAATACACACGACACACACAAACACACGACACATACAGAACACACACGACACACAACACACATGACATACACAACACAAAACACACACGACACACAGCATACACAACACACACACAAACACACACACGACACACAGACACCCAACACTGTGAGGTTCGGGTCCCACGAAAACCGGAACTGCCTGAGCTCAGCCTCTGCTCCCCTCCCGACGTCCCCTCTCCGGGCAGCCTCCCCGCCTCCCTGGTGGGGGCTCGGGGTCAGGGCCCCCCCTTCCACGTGGACAACCAAACAGCCCCTAACTATTCCTCTGCAGCTCGTCTTGCCCGGTGGGAGCCATGAACGCATTTCTCTGCCGCCCGAACCCTCTGTCTAGTGCAAAC
>NW_012143254.1:0-9437 GCF_000956105.1 Propithecus coquereli | reverse complement strand
AAAAAAAAAAAGAAGAAAGAAAAGAGCTTCAAATATCCTCTTCTACATCTAGGAATAGGAAAAAGATTTTTAATAATTACATATTTTACTATAAAGTAATAACTATTATGTCTTTGGTAATTTTTAAAAAGAAGGTCTTTTTTAACAAAATACTTTTCCTAAAGATAATAACAATTACAGACCTCCCACTGCAGACTTACCTTTTACTGTGTCATTCTGGCGAAGGCAAAGACTATGTGTTAAACTGATGCAACAGGAGTTGGTGGTCGTGGTTTTTGAGGAGAGTAGGTTTTCTTGTTTTTGTTTTAAAACTACCCTAGTTGTACTCAAAAATAGCAAACTTGAGTCCAGAGTATAATCAACAAGTTGGGTTCTTGACTTCTCTGGCCTGGGGGCCATCTTGGGGTGTTAGAGGGAAGGAGTTTAGGAAAAGGGTGGGAGAGTGGGCACAGGGACGTGGGCGAGGGCTGAGTGCACACTCAAAGCACCTCCCGCACACTGTCCCTGGCCTGGGCTGTGAGGGGCAGTGCTGCAGCCTGAGTCCCGGCTCCCCTTTCTGACTTAGGCTGTGCTTTCTTACCTAAGTGTGCCTGACCCTGAAGGGTTACATGCAGGGAAGAGTCATTCTTGTCTCTCCCTATAAAGTGTCAATTGGCTTTATTAGTCAGCATGCTCCCTTCTAGTACCCCCACTCCTGGGAGAAACCCAGAACAGAATTAGATTTTCTGAGAGCCTAAGTGTCCAGTTACTTTTGCACTTAAATCTTCCCTGCAGTTCAGCAGCCCCATGTTACAGACTAGGAAACCAAGGCTCAGAGAAGTTCATCTGTCCCTCCTAGTAAATAACAGAGACAGGACTTAAACTCAGGTGATTCTGACTCCAAAGCCCATGTAAGGATAAAACAGTAATCATGGTCAGTGTCTGACTAAAAATACCTCACAGAATTCACTAAAAAGAGCCTTTATAATTTAGGTGACAACTTAGGAAAAGCTGACAGAACAATTATTGGTTCTTAATAAGGTAGAAGAAAATTTCTCTTGACAATCCAGAAGTCAAAGCTTGGGCACGAATTAATGTTTCTACTTGTCTCTTCAGAGAAAAGACAGAGAAAGAACATCCCTTCGTCCTGGAGGCATCTATCAAATATCAGAGCATGTTCCAGAGGTGTCCCAGCCTGTGAGTACAGAATTGCTAGTGCACTGGGTTCCACCACCGTTACAACTCCATGAACCAGTTGACCTGGTTGCTATAGGGCTGTTTGTACTGTAGTGTTTTTAAGTTAGGATGTTCTTATACTTGAGGAGGGTGCACAAATTTTTGGTTCAGTGTAAAATTATGTTTTCTTGGTATCCTTCCTTCACTTGAAGCTTCAGGGATAGTCTTTGTGCCTGCACTCATAGTTGTGGTTGGAAAGAATGTGAAGTATTCACATCTCAGTTCCTGCAGCTCAGCTGAGCTGGCACTGGGTCCTGCTGGAATTCCACCATCTGTTCAAGCAGCAGGAGGGGGCCTGATCCTCCTGCTTACAAAGTAGACACCATTGCTGAAATTCTGAAACATATACATTTGGTGAGATCAGGCTCCAAAACATTCAAAGGCATTTGTTCCCATTTTTCACAAATGTTTCTCTGTAAAAACATATGATAGTGAGTTTTTCATTTTTAGGATAAAGTACTCATTATATCATAAACCCAGAGAATCTTTTGGGAACTTGGGAGGGCTGGAATTCTGAGGAAAGGAACTTGAGCATGTTGCTTCAATTAATTTCTTGCTTTTTGTTTGTATACAGTTTGCTACTAGTCAGGATTTGGAATATAGTAGCACTTAAGAATATTCTGCTTCTAGTACAAATATAAGTTGTTAAGGCTTAGATGCCTCCAACACTTGCTGGTTTTTGGTAATGCTGATGTTCTGTAGTGTTAGAGTTGCAGATGCCAGTCTTACTTCAGTGTTTCCTTGTATACAAACAAAGCATCCTTGGCTTTCTGCAATTCTGAGATAGCCATATTTCTTGAAATCCACTTTTATTTACACAGTTGACAACCAATAAATAGTTGTGGCATTGTTGTGTATACATTTGCATCAGTTAAATAATATAGACCTCCAGTTTTGCAGTAACTATACAGGCATGAGAGGATATAACAGAAAGCAGCTTTGGAAAAAATTGGCTTTGAATCCATCTGTAAGGCAGGGGGTAGAGGAGGAAGTTTCATAAAAGTGTAAATATTATCATTTATTTCTCCTAGTGGAATTTTCTGACCAGTAGTTTCGTTTTTCCCCTGTGTGTGGTGGTGGAAATGACAGCTTCTGCCTGTGGCTCCTTCCGAGCATTGAGAACCATGTGGTGGCATCCCAGCTGTCATTTTGGCTCTTAAGTACAGACTCTTTTCTAGTTTGAAAACCATCCTCTGCCTGCACACCTGCCGTGACCCACTTCCCAGCCATGTGTGAAGTCTATCCTTGGAGGATGGTTTGTGCTCTGTTGGGCTCTAAACAAAAATGTTTCCATGAACTCCAGCTTCCAGTGTTTTGCACTATAGGAGAACCAATCCTCCAAAGGAGGCCTTGCCAGGCAGCTGACTTGCTGCTTCAGTGACAAAATGGAATCCATTCATATTGTTCCTAGCTTTAGGAGAAAAGAAATGCTTCATCTTCTTGGTAATGAATTTAGCAAAGCACAGTCAAAAAGAGTGGTTCTTCTTATTCCAAGGTCCCTTGCCATTGCTGCCAATCTGTGCTAACAAGTGCCACTGTCTGCTTTTGATTCCCAAAACAGTGGCTTTCCCTCTCCCTAATTCTTATTCCAAGTAGTATTCTTTTTATAATCCTTCATGTTCCTGTAACTCTTTAGCATTTACAAAGTGTTTTCACCTGCTCATTTATGAGGTAAGTATTATCACAGGTTTAGAGCCAGGGAAACAAGCATAAAGATCGGTTGAGAATTACCACAGTGGCAGTGCTATTCTGTGACCAAGCTGAGCCTTGGAAGCAGGACCTCTGTCTCCCACATTAGTGCTCCGTCCCATCACGCCTCTGGCACACAAAGGTAGCCTGGTGGCGGTGCCGTGATGGCAATGGCATGTAAAATCTCTAAACTGCTAATATCCTCTTTTCCTTCCAGGCTGAGAACATCTCTAAGGACCTCTACATAGAAGTATATCCAGGGACCTATTCTGTCACTGTGGGCTCAAATGACTTAACCAAGAAGACTCATGTGGTAGCAGTCGATTCTGGACAGAGTGTGGACTTGGTCTTCCCTGTATGATGTTGACCATCGCTGCCATCACATCACCCTTTTTTTAAGTAGCAAGAAGAATAAAGTCACTTTATGATTCTCTTAATAGTTACACATTACCCTGCTTTTAGTGCTGACTGTGTCAGCCATCCTGGGAACTGGAGTCTCTTTCAGTGCCTATTTTAACTTGACAGTGTAGAAGTCCGCGATCCTCGTTTGCATAAAAGAAATGATGCTGTCTGAACAGTTTTTACTGCTTGCTTTCCATGTAAAGGTTAATAATGATAATAAAGGGAGAAATTTAGAAATGAAGAGAATTCATTTTTATTGGTATTAAGAGGTAAAATAAAATGTTGCTCATGTACAACTGTAGGCTTTATGAAAAGAAGGCAGAGAGGCTGTGGGCATGTTTACCCAAAATAGGCTGACCACACCATGTATTTTCGGTGGAAGAGGCATCCTAAAACAGTCTCACCAGAGCCCTGGCAGGGAGCCCGGGGGCAGGGCTGCCACACTCCTGTGCCCCTCATGACAGGTGCTGTCCTGCACTCACCTGCAGGGACTCTTCATGGGGTGAAGGCGCTGCTGCTTACACTGCTATCACCTGTGGCCTGTACCGTCTTCCTTCCATTGAAGACAACCTTGGCAGCCACTCTTAGTAACGCCATCATTATTCTTTAATTTCCTATAAGATAAAAAAAAGTTATCTTATGCTGACTGTAATTTTAACACATTAACTGCCATGTGAGTTGTGTTTAACTCATACTAGTTTTAAGACCGGGGTCTTGTGAACCATATGTAAAACTCACATGTCTCTTTATGTTGGGAGCCTTGTGGTACACAGGCAACTCATGCTGCCATGCTGTAGCATACGTGTTACATGATGGGTGGGTCCCTGGGCAAAACCCTGCAGTTGGTTCATGAAAATCTTACTTGTTGATGTTCTTATTGTCACAGTGTTGACAATTGCATATAACTCACACACAGAAAATAAAAAATAACAAATTTTTCATTAAATTAGAAAGGATTGTTTTGTTTTCAAAGTTTTTATTCTATTTTCATAATAAAACACCCGTGGCCCCAAGGAAAAATTTTTTTTTCTAGTATGGCAGTCAGTGTGTTAAGGAACAGAGTCACTGATTTTAAGGCCAGGCATGGTGGCTCATGCCTGTAATCCTAGCACTTTGGGAAGCTGAGGTGGGAGAATTGCTTTAGGCCAGGAATTCAAGACCAGCCCGAGCAGAAGTGACACCCCTGTCTCTACAAAAAAATAGAAAAATTAGCGGGGTGTGGTGGCGTGCACCTGGAGTCCCAGCTACTAGGGAAGTTGAGGCAGGAGGATCGCTTGAGCCCAGGAGTTTGAGGTTGCAGTGAGCTATGATGACACCACTGCATTCTAGCTGGGGCAACAAAGACCCCATCTCAAAAAAAAAAAAAAATCACTGATTTTAAAAAGGCATTAATGTATCCCAAACGTCTCTAAGCTACCACGCCAACAGTATTATTACATCTCCCAGTTTAGTTGCCTCCTGATTCATCGCATGTTGAATGTAACAGGTCTGTCTTCAGGAAAAGTGCTGGTATTTTATATGAGGAAAACAAAGTTTTAAGTAGAGCTACATTAACATTCCTAGTGAGGAACAGACTCCTGTGTTCAGAGGGCCGAGTAAAGCAGACCCATGCCCAACTCCACAGGGCAGAGGGTCATTTAAATGGGGATCCTTGCACCCCCCAAGAAGCCTATGATGAACTTAATGGGTTCTACAAGCCTTCCGAAATTATATGCAAAATTGTATGTATTTTTCTGGGAAAAGAGGCCATGGGGCCATTGTCAAAGGGGATGTGACCCAAAAGGGTGTAAGAACCATGTAAGGAATCCTCAAGAAGCCCCTTTCCAGCCACTCCGCTTTACCTGGATCCTCAGGACTTCAAGGGGAATTCTTGGCTCTCTGATGTGTCACAATACCCTGACTCAATCTTCTGTGTTCAGCTTCCTCTGGCAGGGTCTGTGGTAGCTTCATGTTTGTGGCTTTCATGGCCAGCTCCTTGGGAGTCCCCACTCCCATAGTTTGTACTCTCTCCTGTCTGTTGTCTTTCTCTTCTTTCCGGATGTTGCAATGTCTTGTTCCTAAATCCAGAAGTCAGTATGTCAAATATGCCTCCATTTTGATGGGATTAGCCTTGATACAGGTAGAGCTATATCAAGGATCACTAAACCACTTAAGTATCTGTAAGCTTCTAGCATGGTTTTCTATTTTTGAAAGAAATGAAGTTTGTTAATCATTTCTGGCCATTATGCTTTTGGGAAAGGTTATTATCTGGTACTCAGGTTTGGAGTTGGAGGGAAGCGATCAGACGTATTTTTCAAACAGCCAGTGGGGGAAGCAAAGGTAACCAACTGCCACCAGGTGAAAGAGTGCCAAAGAAGGATCACAAAGATGAGATAATAAGCTGATGGAAAAACAAGTTTTACGAAATTGAGCTGGGCGTGGTGGCACGTGCCTATAGTCCTAGCTACTCTGGAGGCTGAGGCAGGAGGATCAGTTGAGAACAGGAGTTGGAGGCTGCAGCAAGCTGGGACCAAGGCACTGCACTCCGCCTGGGCAATAGAATGAGACCCCATCTCTAAAACAAAAACAGAAAGGAAGGAATACTTTTTGAGTTACTTTTAAAACTACAGACTGAGTCCTGTTTCAGTCACAAACAAGGGAGAGCATCATGACTGCTGGCAGCCGATACTCTGGCCTCCCCAGGGCTGTCAAAATGACACCGCAACCTCTCGCTGCCATAACCAGAAGTAACAATATGGAGAGCAGAGGATCCCCACACAAAAGGCTTTGTAAGAGACAGAGCTCAAGACTGTCAAGTGCCAGTAACTGACAGAGCTGATACCAAGTACTGTCAGATCAAGTACTGATATCAAGAACCAATAAATATCAAGCATATTTGAGAGAAGCAAAGCAGCACATTTCCTTAAAAGGATGCAGAATCTGAAGGGAGAAAAGCAAAGCTCTGGTGTTTGCCACTGTCTCCAGCCCTGGCCCACACGTGGGTTTATGTGCTCCATCTTCACTCATTAGCTGTGGCAGGCAGTACCGCATCTGTGACCAGGGCTGGGGAGGGCCCCTCTCTCCACACCCGGTCTCAGGCATGTCCTTGATGTATTTGGGAGAACATGCCTGAGACAGGGGCAGGAGTGAAATCCTCATAGGCTAAGCAATCCTCTGGCTGAGCAGCTGTACTAGAAGTAGGGCAATGGCTTCAAACAAGGACCCACAACGGGACCCAGTATGGGCAGTGCCTGGAGATGGCTAAGCCCTTAGCAGTGCTGTCCCTTAGCCTTCATGGCATCCCTGCCCCAGATACCCCTTCACTGAACATTGAGTCAGTGACCCCGGGTCCCAGGAATCTCATCGAGCCAGGCTCATCCAGGCTTCTCCTCCACACAGCTCTGCCAGCCGACTTGGGCTTCCATTCTTTCTGGGTCCCGCTGGGAATTTAGATAGGATGTGCGTGATGAGGCAGATCAATGACAGGTTTGAGATCCCCAAACCTACCAGGGCATGCCCTGCAGTTCTCAGCTCCAGGCAGAGTAGTCCGGGGATGGCTGCAGGCTGCCGACGACAGCCGCGAAGGAGGAACAACAGTGCCCTGGTCCTTCCCACGCTTACTAGGGGGCCATCTGAGGAGCAGGGCCAGCTGACCAACTCTGAAGGACAGTGTCTGTGCTTCTCAGGGCATCGGATCTAATCAACACCTGCAGGCATTCTGACTGTTCATCTAGAGAAAAATCAAGGCCTCCAAGAAAAAGGGTGGGGGCAAAAACAGACAGTGGCAGTGCCCTGTCAGTAGAGACTGGTGAAGAAAGGAAAAGACAGGCATTCAACAGGGTGCAAGGCTTAGCGCAGACATCAGCCGTCCTTCCTCTCTTGTTGGGCCTGAAAGGGAAACCTGCCATTTCCTCTCAGCATGGTCTCCCCTTCCGCATGACCAGACTCCCAAGTATTACTTCGATGCCGATAGAGTGGACGTGTGCCTCAGATTCCTAAGGGGCCTCCATCCCCGCCTTAGGAGGCAAGCCCACGCCCTTGGTATACCTGGCTTCCCAGGGTGCGGCTCAGGCCCGTTTCTCCTCCAATACCTCCACTCAGGCCGGCAGAGGCCACTCTGCCTTGGAGACTTCTCTAGAAGGATGGGGTCTGTGTTGACTGCGCTGTTCACCATCAGTCTCTGGGGAAGGCCCATCTCCAGATCATTCTCCAAATCTTCTTCTTCAGAGGAGGAGGAGGAGGTGGACGAGGAGGAGGAGGAGAAAGAAAGAGCCACGGGAGCAGGCACTGCTACTTCCTCCTCTTTGGGACCCTCTAGGGGCAAAAGCTGTGCCATGGGCCTCAGCTCTGACTCTGGAAGTTCTCTGGCTGTGACCTCCGAGGTCCTGGGTAGAGGCCACCAGGTGAGGCCAGCTGAGGGGCAGCAGCAGAGGCAGCCCTGGCACAGCAGCTGGCAGCAGGTGTGGGGGTGGCAAGGAGGGCGCAGGGACGGAGTGCCCAGAAGAAGCCCATTGGCGATGCATCCAGCGGCCGGCCCCAGCAGAGAGCAGCAAGGGGCCCTGCAGAGGGGACTGGGGTGCTTCCTAGTGAAAGGCTTGTGCAGCCTCTCCACAGCCTTCTTCCAGACAGTGGGGGGCACCCACTGGACCTCACCTAGAGGCACTTTAGCTGTTCGGCCATTCCAGAAGTGAACAGTGATTTCTTCTTCCTTTGATGCTATGTAATAGAAAAGGGCAACATTCTGTTACAATTACCTCTTCCTAATCATGGGATAAGGTCCTCCTATCCCCAAAGGCTCCCATTCCCCTCACCTGCGCCATTTTTACCACCACTTTTTTTTTTTTTTTTTTTTTTGAGACAGAGTCTCACTCTGTTGCCTGGGCTACAGTGCCGTGGCGTCAGCCTAGCTCACAGCAACCTCAAACTCTGGGCTCAAGCAATCCTCCTGCCTCAGCCTCCCGGGTAGCTGGGACTACAGGCACGCGCCACTGTGCCTGGCTAATTTTTTCTATTTTTAGTTGTTTCGGGTAATTTCTTTCTATTTATAGTAGAGACGGGGGTCTCACTCTTGTTCAGGCTGGTCTCGAACTCCTGAGCTCAAGCAGTCCTCCCACTTCGGCCTCCCAGAGTGCTAGGATTACAGGTGTGAGCCGCCACGCCCAGCCTTACCACCACTGCTGGGTGGACCTGCATGAGCCTCCCTGCCCCTGGACTACAAGGTGACCTGGAAGGGCCCATTTC
Organism: Propithecus coquereli; assembly: GCF_000956105.1. Lineage (NCBI taxonomy): Eukaryota > Metazoa > Chordata > Mammalia > Primates > Indriidae > Propithecus > Propithecus coquereli. Next base: position 911 of record NW_012143254.1, on the reverse strand, counting down.
ATGTCAAAACTGAAATGCATCCTCAGGGGAAGCCTCCTCCTGTCATTTTCTGGATTGCAATGGTGCTGACTGGCCCTGCAGAAGAGGACTGTTGGGCCTGGGGGCCTTGGTGAAGAATGGGTCGTGAGTTCCAGTGTGACCCCAGGGTAGCCCCACCACACCATGGTATGCTAACCGACATAGACATAGTAGTTTTAGGCCACTTTCCCTGATTCCAAAAAAAAAAAAAGCATTTTATAATCTGAAAGATATGATTTGTATATCTGTTGCTGCTCCAGGATTAAACAGCAGGTAAGGGGGTAGGGATTCTTTCTGTAAGGCCTCTAAGACCTCTAGGCTGTGGAGACACCCTTTGCTCTCTCCTCTGGCGTGATCACCAGCCTGGCTCCTTCTGGGGACTGATTAGTCAGAGCAGCTTCCCTTACCTCTCTGGGGGTCTCTCGCCTCCAAGCCCAGGACAACAGTGCCAGGGCCATATCGCTGTCGGTCTGGCTCCCAGGGTGCGAGCACCTTGTCCCCCGGGTGCAATGCATATCCCACAGATGGTGAGAGCCGAACAACGTCTTCTTCTAAGACCACACTCTGCTGCCGAGCTGGTAGCTTTGGGCCTGTGACTAGGGGAGCTTCGTATTCAACAAGCAGGGTCCCCTGTCTCTCCAGCTGGGGGGAAGAAAACACTCAGAATAAGATCTGGCATTAGAAAGCACAACAGGGAGCACCCAGGTTCCCCATGATGCCCCAGAACCAGGCCCCGGGGCTTCCTTACAGTGAGGGCCACGACTAAAGAAGGGACAGGTGCTGCTTGGAGCCAATTACACCAAGACAGGCGGCTAGGTTGCAGGTGCTCTTCCTCCACCTCTTCTTGCCATGGGCAACTCTTGATTACTTCCAGCCTTTTCCTTTTTTTTTTT
>NW_012143253.1:0-1021 GCF_000956105.1 Propithecus coquereli | reverse complement strand
GTACTTTATAAACACATCATTTCCCCCATTTTGTATATAAGGTAACTGACGCTCAGAGGAGTTGAAGTAACCTGCTCAAGATCACAGAACTAAATGCAACAACTATTTATTGAATAACTAAATGCTTCAGACAGTTGACAGACCAATAAAAACCTCTAAAATATTCCGATTCTTACGTTCTAACCTTGATTGATAGTTAATATCATATTTGTGATAGCACACACATGATGTTTTGAATAGCTTTTGTATACTTAGAAAAATTGATACTTTGTGTGAAGAAAGCCTCTCCTTAATTTAGATGATACAACTCATTTTTTCGTATCTTTTCCAGTTATAGAATAGTCTCACTAACTTTGCCCATATGAGGTTTGGATTTTGAAATGAATGATGTAAGGAAAAAAGGTTTCGATGGCACTTCCTTTTTTTGTTGGCAAGGGGCAGCAGATGTATTTGGATTCCAGGGATGACAAGTCAAGTTCCTGGTACAGAAGTGGTAATGATCCTGGCAGGAGCGATAAAGTCAAGGTCCTGGCGTGGAGCACTGAGAGTCACCGGCGTCAATCTTGTCATCAGGTTGTTCCCTGGCCTGGTTTGGGTGTTGTTCCTGGAAGCTAAACTTTAAATCCATCTCTGTATCCCTTCCCAAGATTCTGTGAGTCACCTAATAGGTTCTGAGAAACCTTCATTCTGTTTAAAGTGATCACAAAGACTTTTGTGTTTCTAACAAAGAGTCTGCCCAATACAATTGAAAAATAAACTCAGTCTCTCTGAACTAAAGAGGATGTGCTAACATTTTGCATGCATATTGCAATTGCTTTTATTTTTTTAGCAGATATAGGCACTGGCTTTTTCTTCACCTTCCTAGATTAAACTTACTATTTTATAAATCATTGTTGAGAAGTAGCCCTCTCCTCCCATTGATGATTTGAGTTTTCCTACTCTGGAAAAATTCTGATCCATATTCCCCATTTTGTAGAGGCAGATGGACACACCTAATACAGGAATAATGTAATGTCTGCTG
>NW_012143252.1:0-1137 GCF_000956105.1 Propithecus coquereli | reverse complement strand
CAGAGATATGATTTGGAAATAATTACTCCTGTTCTGACATCATCATTTCATGATAATGTCATTTGATACAAAAAACTTCGATTTTTAGGAAATCTAATTTTTAAATTTTTCTTTTGTATATCATGCTTTGGTATCATTTTTAAGAATCCACTATCAATCGAAGGTCATGATTTACTGCTATGCTTTCTTCTAAGAGTTTTATGGTTTTAGCTTTTATTATTAGGTGGTTGATTGATTTTGATTAATTTTCATATATGGTGTGAGGTAGGGGTCCAAACTGATTCTTTTGCCTATGGATATGCAGTTGTCTCTGAGCCATTTGTTAAAAAGACCATTTTCATCCCATTTAGTAATTGTCTTAGTCTTCTCAGGTTGCCATAAGAAAATGCCATAAACTGGGTGGCTGAACAACAGAAACTTACTTTCTCACAGTTCGTGAAGCTGGAAGTTTGAGATCAGGGTGGCAGGATGGCCAGTAACAGTGAAGGCTGCCTTCCTGGCTTGTGGACAGCCACATTCTTGCTGTGTGCTCACATGGTCTTTCTTCAGCCTGTGGGTGTCGATAGAGAGAAATCTTTTTCTTCCTCTTTTATAAGGCCACCAATTACATAGGATTAGAAATCCCACCTTATTCCCTCACTTAACCTAAAAGCCCTATCTCCTAACCTAAAAACCCTACAGTTAAATTAGGGCTACCATATGTGAAAATTTATTTCTGGGCTCTCTACTTTAGTCCATTGGTTTATATGTCTGTCTTCATGAAGGTACAAACTGTTTTGGTTACTGTAACTTTGTAATAAGATTTGAAACCAGGAAGTATGAATTCTCCACAATTTGTTTTTCTTTTTCAGGACTGTTTCGGGTGGCTATTTGGGGTCCTGGAAATTTCATATGACTTTTAGGATGGGTTTTCCATTTCTGCACAAAATGTCATTGGGAATTGGATAGAGGTTGTATTACATATGTATATCACTTTGGGTAGTATTGTAATCTCAACATCTTAAGTTTTCCTATTCATGAACATGGAATGTTTTCCCATTTATTTAAGTCTTACTTAATTCTTTCAGCAATGTTTGTAGTTTTCAATGTGCAAGCCTGTCAACGTGGTTAAATTTATTTCTAGACATTTAATTTTGT
>NW_012143251.1:0-1789 GCF_000956105.1 Propithecus coquereli | reverse complement strand
AACTCTCCAACTAAAATTGTGTATTTATCTATTTCTCCTTTCAGTTTTATCCTCTTGAGCTTTATTAATTTTGAAACTACAGTCATGAACTGCATAACAATGTTTCAATCAAGGACAGACTACATATATGATGGTGATTCCAAAATCACCCATATTTTTACTGTACCTTTCCTACATTTAGGTATGTTCAGATACACAAATGCTTACCGTTGTGTTATAATTGCCTATAATATTCACTGCAGTAACAGGCTCTACAAGTTTGTAGCCTATGTACAATAGGCCATACTATACAGTATAGGTGTGTAGTAGGCTGTACCATGTAGGTGTGCATAAGTACACTCTATGATGTTTGCACAACTACGGAATTGCCTAACAATGCATTTCTCAGAACATATCTCTGTTGTTAAACAACACATGACTGTATATAATTAGGTACATTCACAATTATTATTAAGTCTTCTTGATGTATTGACCATTTCTTCATTATAAAATGTCCTTTTTATATCACTGTTAATATTCCTTTTCCTGAAGTCTACTTTGTCAAATACTAATATAACCATCCAGCTTTCTTATGATTAATATTTGCATGGAATATAATTTTCCATCCATTTACTTTTAGCCTGTCTTGACTTTTGTATTTTTATTGCATTTCTTAGATATGGCATATATTTGGGTCTTGCTTTTTTAAAATTTAGTTGGATAATCTCTTTTAATTGGAGAGTTTATGCCATTAACATTTCGGTAGTGTTGGATTTATTTTTACTATCTTGCTATTTGTTTTCTATTTGTCTTATCTGTTCTTTGTTCATTTGTTTCTATTTTCGTTTGGATTGTAGTATTTAGTATTCTACTTCTTTCTCCTCTATTGAATTATTAGCTATACTTCTTTGATGTACTGTCTTAGTGTTTGCTTGTACACTATACATCTTTATCACATTCTACCTTCTAGTAATATTATGTCACTTCACATATACTATAAAGATATTTAAAATGTATACTTGCATTTTACCCCCATCCCCATTCTTTCGGTTGTGGTCATATATGTTGCTTTGTCTTAATTTAAAGAAAAAAATTTAGGCCAGGCACTGTGGCTCATGCCTATAATCCCAGCATCATGGGAGTCTGAGGTGGGAGGATTGCTTTAGGCCAGAGTTTAAGACCAGCCTGGGCAACACAACAAGACCTTGTCTCTAAAAAAATTTTAAAAATTAGCCAGGCATGGTAGTGCATGTCTGTAATGCCAGCCGCTCAGGAGGCTGAGGCAGGAGGATGGCTTGGGCCTAGGAATTTGTGGCTGCAGTGAGTTACGATGGCTCCACTGCACTCCAGCCTGGGAGGCAGAGTGAGACCACCTTCTCTAAATAAAAAAAAAAAAAGAAATTGAAAGCCAGAAAACCTTTCTATATTTAAAAGAAACTAAAAATTACCATTTTATATATTTTTCCACCATTTCTGAAGCTCTTTATTACTTTGTGTAAGCCCAAATTTCTATCTGGCAGCATTTTCCTTCAGCATGAAAGACTTCATTAATATTTATTATGGAACACATCTGCTGGTGATGAATTCTCTCAGCTTTTGTTTTTCTGAAAACATCTTTATCTCAGCTTCATTTTCAAAAGATGTTTCTGTTAGGATATAGAATTCTAAGTTAATAGTTTTTTCTTTCTTTCAGCACTTTAAAGATATGCCACCATTATTTTTTGGTTTGCGTTATTTTTGAAAATAAGTCCTGGTAAGTCTGTTTGCTTTGCTGTACATGCTATGCTCTGTGCTTTCCTGTTTGATTTTA
>NW_012143250.1:0-2023 GCF_000956105.1 Propithecus coquereli | reverse complement strand
TAGCAGTGGACTCTTAGAATGACAGGAGACATGGTTATTAATAAGTAAAATCTAATTGTTACATCTTAGTAACTATGAAAACAGCTTCTTGACATTTGTCTTTTACTGTTCCCTGCACTTTCCCTCAGTTCACTTTACCCTCATATACCGCTGAGACAGGCAGAATAGGCATTATCCCGCTAGACTGAGAACTTCTTAACGTCAGGAACTTCATAAGGTCATTTGTTCCTGTCTCTCACACAGTTCTCTACACACTCTCCCTTCAGAAAATAATTCAAATTGAATTCAACTACCCCTGCAAATATCTTGAAATTGCCTCATTTTCTCAGCTCATCTTATTCTCCCAGGCCTCAAAGCTTGCTGTCTGAAACACCTGATTCTCTTCTTGTCCTGGCCAGTCTAGGTGGGGTCTGACTTCATACAGACTCTCACTCCCCATCTCATATTGGTCAGACTTAAACCCAGAAGTAAGAAGATCTAAGTATTAATCAAACCATTCTTAGACCAGGATTTGAATAATTTTAAAAGTGAGTCACATCTTATAGCTCTACGTTCTTTTATAGGGAGAAATAAATTCTATCACAGTATTATTATTCCCATTTTATGGAGTAGGAAACTCATGTCCAGAAAGGGTTAGTAACTTGTTCAAGGCTATATGGTTACTAAGCAACTAGGTAGCTTATCGCCAAAGCTGGATGCATTCTTCCCTGCTGTGAAACAATAATTCCTCCAAAATCGGAAAAAGGTAAAATAAGGATTATTTGGTTCCTTGTTTTTGTTTTTCTGGTATCATAGTAGAACATTTTCTAATAAACTTGCCTGACACTCATCTGATTCTCGCAGGGAATGTAACTCTGTCCCTTCCTTCCTTCCTTCTTTCTTCTCACCTTCCCCAGGAACAACTGAACCATTAACAGGATTCTTCTGTATCTGGCCAGAAAGTATTTAAGAATCTACAAGAATGCAGATAAATAGAAACATATATCATACATATATTCTAACCTAATCGTTAATATGCAAACTGTTCCCTATCTTACTTTCTTCACCTAATAATACATTGTGAGCATCTGTCCTATGGGCACATGACATAAAGCTCTCTTGTTCTTTTTTATGTCTGCACAGGATTCCAGTGGATGGCTGTAGCCTAATTTATTTAGTGACATGCTTATTGAGGGACATGTAGGTTGCTAAATGTTGGGACAACTAGCCATCTGGGGGAAAAACCCCAGACCTATAATTCATTTCTTAAAGCAAAATAAATCCAGAAATCTCAAAGATATAAATGTAAATGTAAAGCCATCAAAATGCCAGAATAATATTTTTAAATTGGAAGGCAACTTGTATTGCTTTTTTAGTGATTATACAATGATACAATTAATTGTAGACAATTTAACAAACGTAACAACATTAAAAACTGAAACCGCTGCCTTTATCCTACCACCCAGAGAAAATAACTTTCAACATTTTGTTGTCTATCTTTCCAATCTTTTCAGGGATTTATATATATTCGTATATTACGTGTATGAGTGGTTTCAGCTGTGATTTAAATGGTAACATGTAACAAGGCAGAGAGCCAGAAGCTGAGGTGAGGGCTGCCTACCAGTGCCCATGGGCCCCTGCGGAGTTCTGGGTGCGCAGCCCAGGTCCTGTGCACCATTGTGGGGACCACCAGATGTTTACGATGGAGGATGCTCAGAGATGGAGATGCTACAGCAGAGACCGCAAAGCACTGGGACATCCTTTAGACTCAGAGTGCCCTTCAGACCCTGCTTTTCCTATGTTTAGCTAAGCTCTCGTTGGGAGGGAGGGAGTCCCAATTTCTCAACCTATTTTTCTTCATGTTTGTGACAGCAGTGCCAAGAGGAAGAATGAGGCCGGGATTCCTTGGTAAGACACCATCGTACCATCATGGTCCTCTTTCCACCTCCACTTCCACTGGGGTTGGTGTTTATATACTGCCCCTTTCAGAAATTTTTCCACAGCATTTTTACTGATGTAACTGGAAATATCTCATAAGATACAT
>NW_012143249.1:0-1336 GCF_000956105.1 Propithecus coquereli | reverse complement strand
ATTCCATTTCTAGGAGGTGTCTAGAAAAGGCAAATCCACAGAGACATGAAGTAAATTAGAGGTTACCAGGGGGCTGGTGGGAGGGAGGGAACGGGAAGTTCTTGTTTAATAGGTAGAGTTTCCATTTGGGGTGATAAAAATTTTTGGAAAAAGACAGTGGTAATGGTTGACATGATGAATGCAATTAATGCCACTGAATTGTACCCACTGAAATGAGGCCGGGCGTGGTAGCCCACACCTGTAATCCCGGCATTTTGGGAAGCCAAGGTGGGAGGATCGCTTGAGGCCGGATGTTTGAGACCAGCCTGGCCATCCGAGTTGGTCTACAAAAGAAAAAAAATTAGCCAGGTGTGGTGGGCAACAGAGCGAGACCCCATCTCTTAAAAAAAAAAAAAAAAAAAGAGGCTAAAATGGTGAATTTTATGTTATGCATATTTCACCACAATAAAAGGAAATGAACAAGAAAGGAAGAATGAAGCTGGGCTCTACCGCCATCTGTCCAGTGCTGGAGGCTGTGTCGAGGCTGCCTCTGTGTTGTCCTCCGAAAAGTGACCCACAGACAAAGATTCCCCAAATCAGCTTCCCCTGTGTAGCAGGAGGCAACAAGGCTGGGTGGTGAGTGATGAGCCCAAGAGGCAAGGTGGCGCTGACGCCCAAAGGATGTGCCTGCCGGCTGGTCCCTTCCTGAGCCCTGTCTGGCTCCTGGCCCCAAACCTGGGCCTCGCCTTCCCCTTTGCACCGTGTCGTTAGCATGTCCTCACGTCACAGGCTCGCTGTGCGGCGTACTTACTCACCGTGGCTTCAGACAGACACCCACCCCACTGCCTGCCTTTCCTGGAAAACAGATCGTCTTAGCTCACAGCCCGGTTTTGTTTCGGCCCCTCCGACAACCTTGGGGCTGCTGTGCCCAGCTGAGACTCCTCACAGCAGGCCAGAGAAGACCCATCCAGATCCTTTTCCTTTCTCGCGACCTTCCAGGTCAGAAAATTGGGTGTTCCTTTGATGCTGGCGGAGCCGGCTCTGCCTCTGACCCCTGTTCTGTGCACGTATAGTATTTCCTGCCTAGAATTCCTCTCTTTGGAGTAGTTGGAGACAGGGAAATCAGCCGCAGGCCTCCTGAGGGCACTCCCGCTGCCCAGCTCTGTCCTGGGTGCAGTGACGCTGGTGCCCGTGCTGGCTGTGCTCAGCCGACTCACTGTGCGGCCCTATAGGCCCTCCCCATCCGTGGTTCTTAGGCAGATACGTGATATCACGTGGCAGGGGGTGGGGGGTTCGGTTGAATTCCCCCACCTGGATCTTAGGAGATTCCTGACCCTCCTTCCTTCCCCAGCCTCAT
>NW_012143248.1:0-1285 GCF_000956105.1 Propithecus coquereli | reverse complement strand
AAGAAAGGCCTAGGACCTGATGACTTCTCTCCTGAATTCTACCAAACATTTAGAAAATAACTAATACAAATTCTACTCACTCTTCAAAAAAAATTGAAGGGGAGGAACTACTTCCAAACTCATTCCACAAAGCCAGTATTACCCAGGTACCAAAACCAGACAAGGACACAACAAAAAAAGAAAACTACAGGCCAATATCGCTGATGAACAAAGAGGTAAAAATCCTCAATGAAATACTACCAAATCAAATTCAACAATACATAAAAAGATCTTTCACCACGATCAAGTGGGATTCATCCCAGGGATGCAAGGATGGTCCGACATACACAAATTAATAAATATGATACATTGCATTGACAAAACCAAGATACATAGAAAACCCTAAAGACTCCATCAAAAAAACTATTAGTTCTAATAAATAAATTCAATAAAGTTGCAGGATACAAAATCAACATACAACAATTGGTAACATTTCTATGATACTAATAGCAAGCTATCTGAAAAAGAAGTCAAGAAAACAATCCAATTTACAATAGCTACAGTAAATGAATAAATTAATTAATTAAACATTAATACCTAGAAATAAATTTAACTGAGGAGGTGAGAGATAGAGGTCTAGTTTCATTCTTCTGCATATATTTCTCGCCATACACAAAAATCAAATACGAATAGATTAAGGACTTAAATCTAAGACCCAAAACTATAAAACTACTAGAAGAAAACATTGGGGAAATGTTCTGGGACATTGATCTGAGCAAAGATTTTTTGTGCCAGGCTTCAAAAGCTCGGGCTACTAAAGCAAAAATAGACATATGGGATCAAAAAAAGCTTCTGCACAGCAAAGGAAACAATCAACAAATTGAAAAGACAATCCATAGAATGGAAGAAAATATTTGCAAATTATCCATCTGGCAGGAAATTAACAACCAGATTATATGAGGAGCTCAAAAAATTCAATAACAACCCCCCCCAAATAATCTGATTTAAAAATGAGCAAAAGATCTGAATAGACATTTCTCAAAAGAAAACATACAAATGGCCAACAGGTACATGAAAAAAATGCTCTACATGACTAATCATCAGAGAAATGCAAATCAAAACCACAATGAGATATCACCTTGCCCAGTTAAAACAGCTTTTTTCAAAAAGACAGACAATAAGAGACTCTGACAAGGAGGTGAAAAAAAGGAAACCCTCTTACACTGTTGGTGGGAGTGTACATTAGCACGGCCACTATGAAAACCTATATGAAGGTTCCTTAAGAAGGTAAAAATAGGGCCGGGCG
>NW_012143247.1:0-1063 GCF_000956105.1 Propithecus coquereli | reverse complement strand
TCCTAGGCTACAAACGTGTACAGCATGCTGCTGTACTGAACACTGTAGACAACTGTAACACAATGATACATATTTGCATATCTAAACATAGAAAAGGTAATGTGTTGCACTAGGATGTTATGCCAGCTACCTCACTAGGCAATAAGAATTTTTCAGCTCCAACATAATCCTGTGGGATAACCGTTGTATGTGTGGTCCATCTTTGACTGAACCACCATCATGCAGGGCATGACTGTGATAGATTTTAACAATTCATTCTTAGTAAATCATGGAACGAGAAGACAAAATATAAATAAAGATACAAAATATTTGCACTATAACTTGACCTGACATTTAGAGGAAGCTTTATGAAAAGAACTGCAAAATGCATATTCTTTTCAAGAACATATGCTCATACATATTTTTTAAAAGCCTTCATAAGTTTTATAATATTTTTAAATTTTAGAAACTTAAAATGTCCCTTAGAAGCTTGAAATATATTTGGTTTTGAGAAGAAAATGGCCTTGTGGCTACACAAAATGGGAGCCTGGGGAATGCAGAAATTTGAGGTATATGGAGCAATATTTCAGAGGAGCAGGAACAGAAAGAGCAGAAGCAGAGTCAAAAGTGGGAAGGAAACATGAGATTAACTAGAATGGGTAGTTCATTTTGTAAGATTAGGATAATATTTAATGCAACGGAGAGTAGTTCAGGTTTTATTGGACATGGCATGGAGTTTGTGTAGGTTATAATATTCTAAATAACAAAAATATGTAGTATTTTACAAATGTGATAAGGTGTGGCATTTCTGAACTGTTTCTGTCAGCTTAAAAAAATGCCTCAGCTATTAACAACAATAGACAGTGCCTTCAGGAATGACAAAGGAAAGAAATTTGGACTGGTTCTTTTTACTCTGCATGAATGTAAACATCATCCATATTATCCAGTTTATTTATTTTGTAAAACGGTAGCAGATGCAAGAATGAAGAAAAGGTTGAATTACAAGCACATTACAAAGGGAGAAATTACTAGCAATTAGAATTAATTACTCAGAGACTAAGGAAAGGTGCCATTTAATTCCATA
>NW_012143246.1:23947-24781 GCF_000956105.1 Propithecus coquereli | reverse complement strand
GATTTGTTCCTTATGTGCACATATTTTCTTGATGAAGGAAAGAAGCAATAACTTTCCATGCACTCATGGAATACTTGCATTTCCTGGGCTCAGATCCAAGAAGTTTACTGAAGACTCTGTTATCACTTTCCCCTCCATGTAGCTTAGAGCAAAATGACGAGTTATAAAATGTATTAAAAAGTACAACTGAGCATGAAAAAAAAAAAATCGAGCCTGACTAGCTCTGACCCTGTCATTTTCAATTTTGTTTTCATTTTTATGCTGTAAAATCAAATATTTCAGCCTTACCCTCAACTGGAACCACTGTTATCATTTTTAAGGGTCTGATGTCACTAAAACAAGTCTGAAAAGATGTTATAAGAATTAAATATCAGCATGCTTCCAAAATTTATTGGTAACATATGATACTGTATTCATAGAGAATATTAATTGAAAAAATAATTCTGGTTTCTGAGTAAGACAATTCAGATATGTTTTATGGTGGGAATTGATTAAACAAATACCATTACATTGTATGTTTTTAAAATTTCAGAATATTATGGGGGTACAAATGTTTTTGCTGCATAAATTGCTTTTGTACCATTTGAGTCAAAGTTATACGTGTGCCCATCTCCGGGTAATGTGCATTGTACCCATTAGGTGTGAATTTACTGATCCCCTCTCCCCCTCCACCTCCTTGATTTTCGTTTAATTTTACTACCATATGTGCACATACATGCTGAGCGATTAGTTCGAATGGTGAGTCCATGTGGTGCTTGCTTTTCCATTCTTGTGATACTTCACTTAGAAGAATGGGCTCCAGCTCCATCCAGGAAAATACAAGAGGTGCTAGAC
>NW_012143246.1:13149-13562 GCF_000956105.1 Propithecus coquereli | reverse complement strand
ATGAGATTGGAAAAGTAGAAGGTGGAATTGGGAAGAAAGTATGACTATGAAAATGAAAAGGAAATGAGAGTGGTACATACTTCTTTACCCTCCACATGCAATGTCAACATTTAGACTTAATGAGTTGAGTATAATCACCACAGTTTAATATTTTCCTCCGTAGCTTAGCTTAGAATCAACACAATGAACATTGAGTTTTATACCCAGCTAAAATGCAATGATGTCCTCAGGCTGTGTTGGAATATTCTAGATTACCAGTCTCTGTGTGAAATTGCCCTGACTGCTGTGTTTTGTTTAATTCTGGTATCTGCTTGTCACCATTTTAGTATATCCACTGTTACAGTTTATTTTTCAGTGAAAAAAATTTTTTTTCTATGAGTTTTCTTCCTTCTAAATGGCAGCTTCTCATTGGA
>NW_012143246.1:11492-13099 GCF_000956105.1 Propithecus coquereli | reverse complement strand
CTACTCTGTGGAAGTAACGAGTTAGGAAGGAGACACCGCTCAGGGTTGACACATTGTAAGTCGAGGCACACACTGTCTCTGCTCACACAAAATACAGGATTGATACATTGTCAGTAACAAATTGATACAGTGTCTGCCTACACTCAGACAAAACACAGGGCTGCAGGGAGAGCCTCAGATGCCAAGAGTGTGTAAGGGCATACAAAACTCTTCCTCATCATCTTTCTTAGGATTATGAAAAAAAAATGCTGTTCACATGTGATCACGATTGGGTATCATTTAGTTTATGGAAGAGCGAGGCAGCTGTTTTTTCTTTCCCTGTAGAATTCTGTAGGTTTATAAACATTTTTTTTGCAGTACTTTGAAGACCTTAAAATATTGGACAAAATGGGAAATAAAGTCCAAAATGTGACAACTTTTTAATAAAAAAGATCAGGTTTACTAGAAGGAATACATTAATATTTTACCTAATGTAAGTTAACATACTAATGTTTTACTACAGTAAGAACAAATTGGCTAACTTTTCCACTGAAATGCATATTCACTCGGACTCATGGTGCTTTAATTATGCCAAGTGTCCTGTATTTGTTCGTGATGGTTGTGCCTGGAGATGTATTATTTCACAGTCAGCGTTTTGTTTGCTTCTAACCATGCAGGCATCTAAGTAGGTAGACAGGGAGAGAGAGGAGGGGATGGGTAAACTCACACCTAACGGGCACAATGCACACTTATAACTTTGACTCAAATGGTACAAAAGCAATTTATGTAACCAAAACGTTTGTACCCCTGTAATATTCTGAAATAAAAAAAGAATCACCCATGGGACTTGAAAAAAACATAAAAAATAATAAAATAAAGATCGCGCAAAAACCTTTGTTTTCTGGAATAGCACTGTTTACATACAACTGACCATGAATGACATTAAAGATTGGCCAATGGTGTCCAAATATTGTTTCACTTTGTTGAATAAAGTCTTACATAGATAGTTGTCAGTTGGCAAAAACGTTAAACGTTTCTCACAGGGTTTTCTGATAAAAGAGTAGCATGCAATATTCAACACAGATCAATGCTTCTCACAGCCAAGGCAGAATCTGCAGTAATGGAGTAGTACTGAGTGTCTGGTCCCCTTGGTGTGCCAGTTCATGGGACGCAGTTTACAACCAAAACAGCACCAAGCCATTAGTCTTCATATGGGCCAACCACAATCTCAGCAGTTTGGCCATTAATTTTTTTAAATTTTTTAATTTCAGCATATTACAAATGTTTAGGTTAAGTATATTGTCTTTGCCCAACCTGAGTCAGAGGTTCAAGCGTGTCCATCCCTGAGATGGTGCACAGCACATCCGTTAGGTGTGAATATACCCATGCCCTCCTCCCCCCAGCCATTAATTTTTTTTTTTTAATAGCTCCTTCAGAAGCACCTTTTCTGTCCATATTATGTTCTGTTTGATTTTTCGTAAATGTTACTGTGACCATGACGTTGGAAAGAAAGTTGCCTTTTTGTGAAACAGATATGAATGAAAATACTGCTGGTTGTAACAGTGTATCACAAAAGATCGTTGAACCTATCCGTGCTGATGATTTCTTTTTTTTTTTTTTTTTTTTTG
>NW_012143246.1:10796-11442 GCF_000956105.1 Propithecus coquereli | reverse complement strand
TTTGTTGAATAAAGTCTTACATAGATAGTTGTCAGTTGGCAAAAACGTTAAACGTTTCTCACAGGGTTTTCTGATAAAAGAGTAGCATGCAATATCCAACACAGATCAATGCTTCTCACAGCCAAGGCAGAATCTGCAATAATGGAGTAGTACTTAGTTTCTGGTCCCCTTGGTGTGCCAGTTCATGGGACACAGTTTACAACCAAAACAGCACCAAGCCATTAGTCTTCATATGGGCCAACCACAATCTCAGCAGTTTGTCCATTAATTTTTTAAAATTTTTTAATTTCAGCATATTACAAATGTTTAGGTCAAGTATATTGTCTTTGCCCAACCTGAGTCAGAACCTCAAGCATGTCCATCCCCGAGATGGTGCACAGCACATCCGTTAGGTGTGAATATACCCATGCCCTCCTCCCCCCAGCCATTAATTTTTTTTTTTAAATAGCTCCTTCAGAAGCACCTTTTCTGTCCATATTATGCTCTGTTTGATTTTTCGTAAATGTTACTGTGACCATGACGTTGGAAAGAAAGTTGCCTTTTCGTGAAACACATATGAATGAAAATACTGCTGGTTGTAACAGTGTATCAAAAAGATCGTTGAACCTATCCGTGCTGATGATTTCTTTTTTTTTTTTTTTTTTTT
>NW_012143246.1:6791-7356 GCF_000956105.1 Propithecus coquereli | reverse complement strand
ACACAGATCATTCAGTTTAGTTCTTCCTACGTATCAAAAAACTCCAGCAAAAAATTCAATACTGCAACAATATTGCAATATTTCCCTTAACAAAAGAGTTCCTCTTTCCCATTAATGATATTATTTTAAGTCCATCATCTTCCTCCTTCATGGTAGGACCCTTGAAATAATGACTTATCCATCAACAATCCTCACATCTCTTGCTCATGGTTTTCAACTGAGCTCTTTGTAAAAGACAGATGTATTAATATAAATTCACCCAACAGTATAAATGTACATGAGGTAATATGGAAAAGAAATTGCTACTCCCGTAGTCCCTCGTTCTCCCCTATTATGTGGGCCCAAGGGTCCGTGGTAGTGTCCCGTGTAAACCAGGACCTGAGCTGTCATTCGGCAGAAACGACTTATCCTAAACTCTGTTCCCTGCTTGGTGAGCTCTAGAATCCAAGAGTTCTAGAGCTGTTTTAAATATGATGAATACATGGACTATAAAAAGCGTGACCATTAATCTTATCTTCTTAAATACATCAATAATATGTGCTCCTTTTATGATGTCACAGTTCCA
>NW_012143246.1:3444-4063 GCF_000956105.1 Propithecus coquereli | reverse complement strand
TAGCTTTACATGCAGGATGCACGAGCGAGAGAAAACAAAAAATGCCCAGCCCCTTGCATATCACGAACGCCCGATAAGTATTTGTTTCATTGAATCTTATTAAAATCTGGGCTTTCATTGTCCAGAAATACTGGTGAAATACATTCCCCAAGATAACAGTTTAGGTTTTCCCATCTTTAAAATGAAGACAGCCACTTTCCCGAAAAACCCATTGGCAAGATAAAACACCATGCAGAATGTTGTCATTGCTAGTTATTTTGATGGATATAAAACGAGATGTGTTATTGTTATTAATTAGTTTTACAGGGAACACTTAGAAATTGGGGATGGGAGTTTGTCAAACCAAAGCCGTTCCTCCAGACCAAAGCCATTCCTCCAAACCAAAGCCATTCCTCCAAACCCAATCCTCCAGACCAAAGCCGTTCTTCCAAACCCAATACTCCAAACCAAATCCAATCCTCCAGACCAAAGACATTCCTCCAAACCCAATACTCCAAACCAAAACATTCCTCCAAACCCAATACTCCAAATCAAAGACATTCCTCCAAACCAAAGACATTCCTCCAAACCCAATCCTCCAAACCAAAGCCGTTCCTCCAAACCAAAGCCATTCCTCCAA
>NW_012143246.1:0-291 GCF_000956105.1 Propithecus coquereli | reverse complement strand
CTTTCTAGTTGTTTTTTTTTTTTTTAACCGTCATCTTAAGGGACTAGCAACACATTAAAAAAAGCGTTTGCTGGCTCTAGCAAAGTGTTAGTTATCATCATTTCCTAAACCGCAGTCCAAACAGCAAGAATAATCTGCAATTTAGATGTAGACTTCAGATAGCAACAGGGGGCGGCAGAGTGTTTAAGGGAACAGGTGCTCCTCCCTGGAGCATGTGTATGACTTTGCTTGCGTATTCCTGGAGATTTAATGGGTCAAACTATATTTTCCCTTTCATTAGTACTCATAAGT
>NW_012143245.1:0-1241 GCF_000956105.1 Propithecus coquereli | reverse complement strand
CACTATATTAGTTGAGGCTAGGACTGGATTTGGTTTTGCTCACCTTGGAATCTTAGTGCCCAAGACAATGGCTGGCACAAAACATACATGGTCAATATATTTGTTAAGTGAATAGGTGAATAAATAAATGTGAATAAATGGACAGACCAACTACCAGCCACAGACTTTTGCATATAAACTGTCATTCTCATCTCTCTTTACCTCCAACTCTGCTTAAATCCAGTCAACTATTTTACACCCATATAGAATGAGTATGGAAATATAAGTAGAGATGATAGTGATGGTGGCCTTTGTTGGTGAGGATGTAGAGAGATAGGAACACTCACACACTACTGGTGGGACTGCAAACCAGTGCAACCTCTGTGGAAAGGAGTATGGAGATATCGCAAAGAGCTAAAAGTAGAATGACCATTTGATCCAGCAATCCCATTACTGGGCATCTACCCAAAGGAAAAAAAGACATTCTATAAAAAAGACACCTGCACTTGAATGTTTATAGCAGCACAATTCACAATGGCAAAGATGTGGAAATAACCCAAGTGCCCATCAATACATGAGTGGATTAACAAAATGTGGTATATGTATACCATGGAGTATTATTCAGCCACAAAAAAATGATGAACTACCTATTGTATTATCCCGGATGGAGCTGAAACCCATTCTTCTAAGTGAAGTATCATAAGAATGGAAAGACAAACACCACATATACTCACTATTAAATTGGTACTAACTGGTCAACCTTAATGTGCACATATGGGAAGGAACATTCATAGGATGTTGCGCAGGTGGGAGGGCATGGGTATTTACCATACCTAATGGATGCAGTGCGTGCTATCTGGGGGATGGGCACACTTGTTGGGTGGTGCAAAGGCAATTTATGTAACCAAAGTGTTTGTAGCCCTGTAATACTCTGAAATTAAAAATAAAAAAATAAAAATAAAGTAAGCATTGGAATTCCTCTCCTGGGGTAACAGGAGGCTCCACTCCAAGCGGCAGATTCATTTTTGGCAAGCATTTGACATTTGACCTTAGGCATTTAGATACCAATTGCTGTTCAAGCTGCTAGACCAGGAGAACCAGTAGCCAGAGGGAAGGACAGAGTACCAAAGTCAGAGTGAGGGGACCCGATTCTCCTTTCTTCCCAGCTCTTGGACATCTCTTAACCTTTGAATATCCAGCCAAAGAGAAAGGTGATCAGAAATCCCCTCCACTCAGGACTGTTGTGGAGCCAATTTGCAAAC
>NW_012143244.1:0-2988 GCF_000956105.1 Propithecus coquereli | reverse complement strand
AACCTGGACACCATTAATTGGAAGGCAAGTAATTTTAAATGACCTGGAATTTTTTACTTAATACAGATGTTCCTCAACTTACCATGAGGTTGTGTGCATAAACTCATCATAAATTGAAAACGTCGTAAGTTGAAAGTGCAGAGCACTGTGGTTTACCCTCAAGATCGTGTGGCTGCCGAGAGCTACAACTCGCTGCCACGCACCGGCGTCGCAAGAGAGTGTCGTGCTGCCTGTCGCTGGTCCAGGATAAAGTCAAAATTCAAAATTTGATGTATGATTTCTACAGAATACATATCACTTTCCCATCAACTCAAAAAATCCTAAGTTGAACCATTATAAGTCAACAACCATCTGTAGTTGAAAAAAGCCTAAAAATATATATATTCAGTGTTGCTGGGAGTGCAGAGAAACATTCACTGATGGTAATCATTAATTTGTTCAAAATTTGAGAGAAAAAATTAGATAATATGCATCATAATTTTTTAAAATTTAAATTTTGAAATAATTATACATTCACAGGAAATTGTGAAGATAATACAGAGGTTCCTTGTACCTTTCACCCGCTTCCCCTAATGGTTACATTGCATATAACTATACAATGATATCAAAACCAGGAAACTGACATTGATACAACATGGTTGTACAGTTTTCTATTTATATCACCTGTGTAGCTTCATGTACCCACCATGGTGATCAAAATACAGAACTACATTCCGTCTCCCTCACGCTACCTCTTTATAGTCACAACAATCTCCCGGCCCCCACCAGCCCTAACCTGGCTAACCACTACTGTTTTTCATCTGTATAATTTTGTCATTTTAGAAATGTTATATAAGTGGAATCACGCTATATGGGACCTTTTGAGATTGGCTTTTTG
Organism: Propithecus coquereli; assembly: GCF_000956105.1. Lineage (NCBI taxonomy): Eukaryota > Metazoa > Chordata > Mammalia > Primates > Indriidae > Propithecus > Propithecus coquereli. The sequence goes on along the minus strand of NW_012143244.1, from coordinate 2,111 downwards.
TACTCAGTGTAATGCCTTTGGGGTCTGTATTAGGCTGCTCCAGAGAAACAGAGCCAATAGGATGCGTATGTACAGAAAGAGATTTCTTTCGAAGCATTTGCTCCCAGGATCATAGAAGCTACTAAGTCCAGACTCTGATGGAGGAAGCCAGCAGTGGGGGGACTCTGGACAAAGCTGCTGTTTGAGTCCAAAGACAGTCTGCTGTTGAACCAGGAAATGCTGGTGGCCCAGACGAAGTCGGAAGGCCATCTGTTGGAGAATTCCCTCCTGTTCTATTCCGCCCCTCAGCTGACTGAAGGAGGCACGCCCACATGATGGAGGGCAATTCACTTTACTCAAACTCCACCAATTTAAATGTAACTTTCATGCAAAAGCTGCCAGATGGGTGTGAAATTCCAAGTACTCTACTTGGCTCCATTGACACCCAGACTGGATGTATCAAACAACAGATATTTAGCTGTTTAAATGTTTAAATGTTTAGTGAGACATTTAGTCCTCACTTAACATCATTGATCGGTTCTTGGAAACTGTGAGTTTAAGCAAAATGACATATGACAAAACCAATTTTGCCATATTAGGCTAATTGATATAAACAAGATTTAAGTTCCTACGACATATTCCTAGACACAAAAACATCAACAAACTTTCTTCAAATAAAGACCCAAAGCACTTCTAATAGTAAACACTAAAATAAACATGAAGGATTAAGAAGGATTAAGAAAAACAAGTAAGACAATTATTTACCCAGTTTTTGGTGAACTAGTGAGTGATGGTGGTCACAGTGGTGGTGGATTAAATCAAGGAATAAATGTTTGCAAAGTGACAATTGTCAGGAGCTCTCCTCCCACCACGCAGTTCAAAAACAATCACAAACGCAGTGGGCTCGCTGAGCGCTTTCCTAATGCATCGTTATTGTTCATTTGTATAATTATCGGATTAGATACTCACAAATTTTTATTTTACAATAATTTGTATTCATTCATTTATTCAATTTCCAACCTGGTTATTCCAGTTGAGGGTGCTGAGTGACCTGAGCCTGTCCTGGCAGCTCAGGCCCAGGTGGGAGCCAGCCCTGGACAGGACTCCGCTCCACCGCAGAGCGCACTCACAGACACGCCCACAGTCTCTCTACTGGGACAGTCTAGACCTGCTAGTTCACCTAATGTGCACACTTTGGGGATTGGGGGGAAATAGGAGTACCCGGAGAAGACCCACGCAGACATGTGGAAAATGTACAAACTCCACATAGACAGTGGCCCTGGCCAGCAATCGATTTTTTTCTTGTCAACACTGTAGCAAAATGACATTGAACAAAATAATGCTAGTTGAGGATCTGCAGTCCTGGAGGCTGGGAAGTCCAAAATCAAGGCGCTGACAGATTCAGTTACTGGTGAACTTAGAACTTAGGGCTCTCTTGCAGGGGTGCCTTGTGGCTGCAGGGTGGGTGTAGAAATTTGGGCTCCCTGCCAGGCCTCCACTTGCACAATCCTGACTGGGAGAGGTATGGACACCTCACCGCTGCTCCCACATGGCCTCCACTGACACCAGGAAGGTAAGAGTGCCTCCTTCACCTGGCCAAGGTCAAAGTCCCAGCTTTCCACTTGGCCTCCTCTGACAACACCCCGGCAGGGTGGGTGAGGGCTGCCTCCTTCCAGCTGGGTGGGTGGAAGTCCAGGTTCTTCCCACGGACTTCACTAACACCAAAGTGTGGGGGTGGTTTGCTACTGACAGGCAGTGGTGAAAGGCCTGGGTCCCCAGTAAGCTCCTCTGACACAAGCCAGGTGGTTTCAGGGAGTACCTCTTTTCAGCCCGGAGGCGTGGGAAATCTAAGCCCCTCATGCAGGCTTTGCTGATGGAGGCAGGGATGACAGGCACAGATTTTTCTGTGGTGTTTAACTGGAGCAGTGTGGTTCCTGTTCCTTTGGATAGAGAAAGCAGAGTTTCCTTGGGCCATTTCTGTCTGTGTCTGTTGGTGTTTCCTGTTTTCCAGTTTCTCCAGCACCCATTTCTGGATATATTTGGCAAAAAGAAAACCCAGAGAACTCACCACGATGTTACTCCTCAATCCCAAGGTCTGAGGCCAATCTGCCTCTTGTCTCCACCATTCAGCC
>NW_012143243.1:0-1217 GCF_000956105.1 Propithecus coquereli | reverse complement strand
TAAAATATTCTAGATATACAAAGTAAATTCTCTAATAACATGACATTCAAAGATATTTTGAAGAGGATAAATAAAAATATATGTCACATGGCTCCTTTCTCAATAATACTTGGTAGAGTTATTTGTTTTGCGTGAAAATATTTGAACACACCGAAGGCTTGGCATAGTATCTATGGAGAAAAGGTATTTAAGAACCAGCAAAAGATTGTGGGACATCAACTAAGTTGTACATATCATGGGTTTTCAGTGAAAGTTTTTCTCCAGAAAAATTCTATCATTATGGGAATTGTGGAGAAGGGGTGGCTAAGAATATTACCCAGTTAAGCAGACAGTGTAGAGAGAGTGTAGAATACGGCACTGGAGTGTCGGGCCATGAGAGCTCTCCCTCCTCGGGTTTCTTCATTACACAGTCCCACTTACTGTTTCTTACTGTTTCAGTCCATCAGTAGGTTGTGCCAGCCATGAATGTATCATTATACCGGGTAAAGCCAGGAACTGCATCTCTGGTGAGGAACTATGACTTAAAATGTGCCTGGGATTAGTTTTCTACAAGTGGGAAGATGTTTGATCACTAGAATTCTCAACCCTCATTTAGGAATGGCCACAGGAAAACTATTTCTCTTTCTTGAGCAGTTTCTGCTACTCAGAATTATCTCCTGTCTTGGGAGAGGGGGTGGACAAACAACCATGGCTTATTGTTTTGGCTTCCCTGCTACTAATCACTAATACACAACAGTGACTAAGAATATACACTTGGGAGTCAAAATCTGTGTCTAAATTCTAGCTTTTCTGCTTGCTGGTTTGTGTGAGCAGTACTAAATTACTTAACCTCTCTGGTGTGTACCCATTTTTCATCTAAAGTGAGAATATTTAATTTATAAGGTTCTTATAAGGATGAAATAAAATATCTAGAGTGTCTAGCTCAGTAGCTAGAACAATAAATAAAAACCAAACAGAACAAGTCTATGCTGTTGATCTTGAGTAAAATACATCTTTGCCATCATGACCACTGTTTATGAGTCCACTGATCAAACATTATGGGACACTGGGCATCTACCCAAAAGAACAAATGATACTGTATAAGAAAGACACCTGCACCCGAATGTTTATAGCAGCATGATTCACAATTGCAAAGATGTGGAAACAACCCAAGTGTCCATCAATACATGAGTGGATTAATAAAATGTGGTACATGTATACCATGGAGTACTATTCAG
>NW_012143242.1:0-1487 GCF_000956105.1 Propithecus coquereli | reverse complement strand
ACACTCACTGCCATACGCTTCCTTGTTACACCACTCTCCTCCAATTAGAAGTGCTGAGCCCAGGCGGGAAGGGATCTCTCCCCCTGACCTTGGTAGTGGCAGAGAAGTCGGGAGCCTGACCTTCCAACGCACTGAGTCCGGGATCCCCCTACAGGAGGAAGTGCCCTGGAAAAGAGGCTGACTGTGGAGTGACCAGTAATTTCTCTAGTAGGCTGAGCTCAGGGACCATGTAGCCTCCTCCCCCTCTGGAAGTGCCCATGCTTTCTGACCCCTACCCTCTCTCCCAGCCCCACCAACCTCCTGACCAGTTCCTGTGTATCCGCCAAGACTCAGCCCATGTCACCTCTATCAAGAAGTCACTGTCCCCCTTCACTCTACCCTGAGATGGGTTAATCATTTTCCCTTGTGCCCCCACGACACCCTGTGCCACTTGTAGCACTGCATTTGTCACCAAAGGTGTCATGCAGCATGTGCATGTGTGTCTGCCTCTCACCAGATGACGTGTCTTTTTACCTTTATGTGCTAAGTACCTAGAGCAGGTGGTCCAGGCATTCAGTGAGTCAGTGTTCACTTGCTCATTCATCCGTTCTAGGGTTTATCGAGGCTCTGCTAGAGATCCCAATGCCAGGTGGAGCAGCTGTGCTATATGGCAAGCTGTCACATGGCCCAGAGCATCCTTGTGTCGTGGATCCTTGGGAACAGTCCCAGAAGGCTGGCCTCAGGGATGGGCACTTCCAGCCACAGGCCTGTCTCCTTACAGCTTCACAGAGCAGGGAGGGGATGCAAGCTTGAAACCAGAATAGCAAAGTAGGTTCTCGTTGTTGGCATTCCGCCTCCTCCTCTCACCCTGCTCTGCCTCGCCATTCAGCGAGGAAGGACAGTCAAGGCCAAAGTGCCCAGGTGGGTGCGATGCAAGCCGCCACGCTGCCTAGGCTTTGGAGCTGGAGGGGTGGTCCTGGGCGTACCCTGCAGGGCCTGCAATTGTAATCACCGCCTTCAGGATTCAGATTTGGGAGCTGGGGACGAAGAAGGGGACAGGGTAGGAGAACATCCCCTCTGGTTGTAGCCATCTCGTCCTGAAGGCTTGCTGGAAAGGGAAGCCCCCAAGACCCTCTGCCCCTCCCTGCTCTGGCCCAAGAAACCTTTCCCCTGCACCGGCCTGCTCCCTTCCTCTCCCTCCGTAAGCGTAAGCGTCACTGGGCATCAGTCGGGCGCTTGGCATTTCAAAACCAGAGCTGCCGGGCTCTTACAGTGGAGGTCCCGGAGCATGCTGTTTCCCTGCTGACTCTGGGCTGCCTGAAACCGCCCCTCCAGCCTCATGTGCCAGCCTCTCAGGGCCTTCCCAACTCGAATCTCTCTGGCATTTTAGAAGAGCTCAGGCCCCACATCCAATAGCGTCTTTGTCAGTTCAGGCTGCTATAACAACAATACCATCGACCGGGTGGCGTAAACAACAAACATTTATTTCCCCCAGTTCTGGAGACTGG
>NW_012143241.1:0-3115 GCF_000956105.1 Propithecus coquereli | reverse complement strand
CTCATTGGACTTAAGAACAATCTGACCTTTTAGAAATATTTGTTTTTTATTGTATGGTTATTACATGAAAACATTATTATTACATAATGTTAAATTTTCATAGATAATGAAAAGATTCCATGTGTTTCTGCCAACCACTCCCTTTCCCAGAGATATGCACATAAGTTATAACTGATCATCTTTCAAGATGATTTTTTGTATGTGTATATGTACATATAGAAATAATATGATTGTTTTATGGGATTTTATTATTACATAAATTGTATCTTACTCTATATTGAGCTGCAAATTGCCTCTTTTACTCAGCATTATATCTTAGAGATCTTTTTCCATGTTAATAAATGTATTTCTACATCATGTTTTGTTTTTAATAAACCTTTTATTGAAGTATAACATAAATACAAAAAAAGTTTACAAATCCTAAGTGTATAACTTGATGAATTTTTACAAAGTGAACATACCTATGTTATCAACACTCAAATCAAGATACAGATCGTGTAGAACATCCTCCTAGTCCATACTTACTCTCCCAAAGGTAACAGCTCTCCTGATACCTAAAACCATAGATTAGTTTTTTTCTGGTTTTGAAATCTATGTAAGTGCAATCATATAATATATTCTGTATTGCAGCACTCCCCAGCCTTTGTAGCACCAGGGACCGTTTTCATGGAGGATAGTTTTTCCATGGACCAGAGAATGGGAGGATGGTTTCAGGATGATTCAAGTGTGTTATATTTATTGAGCACTTTATTTGTATTATTATTCGAGAGATGATATCATCTAACATTCAAGCGATGATCATCAAAGTAGCAGCTTTTGGTATGTAGCCAGACTTTTAAGGTAGCTGTGTGTTACCACATAGATAATCTCAGTTTACTAACAAAAAGTCACAATGAAAAGAGAATGATTTAGAATATAAAAATGTGGCATAACAGGCTGAAAAAATTAAGTACCTGGTATAAAGAAGGGGAAGTTTTAAAATGGGGTTTTGACCATTTGCCAAAGTTATTAATAGTGAGCTTTTTTTTTGAACATATAACTGGCTCTAAAACTGATATTGTATTGTGGTTGTTCAATTTATGTTATTTTTATAGGATTTGGAATTCAAGTTTCTAAGAAACAGGAAATACAGGGGTTTTTCTAGTTTTTTTTTTTGAAGCTTTTTAAAATGTGTATTTGGCATAAAACATGATATTTTCCTGTTATTAAATTTATTTTGAATAATGCTAAAATAGAATAATTGATTTTGTTTGTTATCAAAAAATAAATAGGGTAGTGGGGTTTTGTCGGGGATGGTGAGAAAATCATGTTTGAGAGAATGTTATTGGATCAGTTAGCATAGACACAGCAGGCAGGTGATAATCTGATTCAAATATGGATATTACATATGAACACATTTAATTCGTTTTGAATTTTTATAATTATATTCATTTTCGAGAAATCATAGGGTTTACATTTATTTCATGATTACATTTATTTCGTCAACCCATTACAGAAAATGCCCTGGTGCCTCAGGGTTCCCAAAGCCTAAATCATGTACCTCATTTGAGAGTATTTACTTTGCTGATCTCTGAAATAATGAGGTCTCAAGCTGTGGAAGACTTTACAGATAAATTCACATTTTAACAGTATTAAAAGAAAGGGAAAGACTGCAGATCCATACATTTCTCCTCGGTAAATACCAAGCTATTCCTTTCCTGTTGAAATTGAGGTGTTATCTTTAGATGAAAGCTTTATTTAGAGAACCTGTAGTTGATATCTTTAGCTGTTAAAATGAGAAAGATTGAGATGGTATTATAATATGTTCTCATGTCTGAGAAAAGATTGCTGAGCAGTCTTATTATTAAAGTTCTTATTATAGATATATTTGTCATTAAATATAGGTATATTTGAGTTACTATGTCAATCTAGACAGAGTATGTTCTCTTGTTTTTACTCTGTCTCTTATTCTCTTTTGGATTTTCTAAGATTACATAGTTCTGTAATGAAGTTCACATGACCCCTCACCAGAAGGTACACATGCTATTCCTTTTACTACCAGGTAAAAGACTGGATTAGGACCCAGAGAGACCTGCCTTATTGGATAGACAGAGCCATAGAATTTGACCTTATTGCCACCTTTGTAATAGTATATAACTGTTACTGTGTGTCCTTTCATTTGAGTGTGTGCGTCTCTATAGTGGTTAGAGATGGGGAAATTAGCTGTATTAAACCTTTCGGTAAAGTATAAAATTGAGCTAATTTGTCCTCAGATCTCAATAACAAAAGTGTAGATCTGATTTTAACATTTACAGCACATGCTTTCTACTCATTACCTATAAGTGTGCAAAGATAGAAGTCATTCTTGAGAACAGTATTAAAGAAAGGTTTATTGAGTGGCACAGTCCTTCTAAAGAGATAGAAGTGTATAAATGATGCAATATAGTTTTCCAAGCTTTTTTTCTTCCCATTTAAAATTGTCAGAAAAGGATTTAAGCAGAAAATAGGACAATAGGGGGAGAGGGGTCAATAAAATTTCGTGGCCTATTTTTCTATGGAATTGTCTTATAATAGAAAAGAGTCAGTTCTACATGGATGTATAAAAATATATTTTTTGATAATTATGTTATATAACCTTGATGTCTTGCAGGTATCAGTAAACTTATAAAATTTTCACATTAATACCTTAGTATTTAAAGGACTTTCTACTGGCTTTTACATTTATTTAAAAATGCTATTTGCTCATTGGACTTAAGAACAATCTGACCTTTTAGAAATATTTGTTTTTTATTGTATGGTTATTACATGAAAACATTATTATTACATAATGTTAAATTTTCATAGATAATGAAAAGATTCCATGTGTTTCTGCCAACCACTCCCTTTCCCAGAGATATGCACATAAGTTATAACTGATCATCTTTCAAGATGATTTTTTGTATGTGTATATGTACATATAGAAATAATATGATTGTTTTATGGGATTTTATTATTACATAAATTGTATCTTACTCTATATTGAGCTGCAAATTGCCTCTTTTACTCAGCATTATATCTTAGAGATCTTTTTCCATGTTAATAAATGTATTTCTACATCATGTTTTGTTTTTAATAAACCTTTTATTGAAGTATAACA
>NW_012143240.1:0-1065 GCF_000956105.1 Propithecus coquereli | reverse complement strand
CAGTGTGTTAAATGACTACGTGATAACCCACCAAGCTAATATAATTTACCTGCCTATTCAGTTATGTAAATACATAGCTCTGATCTGGTTTCAGTCCACTGAAAACAAACATGTGTTCTTGGCCCAGGGCATGTAAAGCTTTATATGATAATCCCCTGTGATTTCAGGATTAGGAGTAATGAAACTAATTTCCCTTCTGATAATGAAGTATTTTATTTCGATAGTTCAATTTACAAATGTTCTGAAGGTTCTTTTTTTTCCTTCAACGTACTCCTCAAAACATGCACACACACCAACCAAAACCAAACTTATCTGACTTCACCAGCCTTGGAGTGTCTGCTGAGAGCACCTCATTAACCACACAGGGGTTACACGGAATGAGTAAGCTACAGACTCTTTCCCCAAGGAACTCACTGTTCGGTGGTGAGTAAGAAGTCCATGAGAGATTATGACACCAGCCAGGACGCACAAGCTAGTGAAACGCTTTGAAGGGGCCAAGGGGTGGGGGATTAGATGTTGAACACTTGTGTGGCCAGTCCAGACACCCTGACAGGCTCTGAAGCAGTGGTTCTCAGCTGGGGGTGACCTTGTCTGCCAGGAGACATTAGACAATGTCTAGAGACGTTTTTGGTTGTTACAGCTGAGAGTTATACTGGCATCTAATGGGTACAGGCCAGGGATGCCGCTAAACATCCTGCAGCGCACAAGGCAGAGAATGGTCTGGCCCGAAATTTCAAACCCTACCCTGGAAGGAAAGGTCTGTGAGGGCAGGGATTTTTTTTTTTAAGTAAACATTGGAAAAGTACACTTGAGTGTACAGCTAAACACATTTTCACAACGTGAAGGTGTCTATGCCACCAGTACCTAGATGAAGGAACAGAATATGACCAGCACCCCAGAAACATCCCTTGTGCCTGCTTCCAGCCCTATTTCTGGCTGGAAAGGTCAGTATTATCCTGACTTCTAACATCCTATTTTAGTTGTTTTGAGCTTTATATAAACAGAAACATTACAGTATATCCTTTTTTGGGATCTGGCTTTTTTTGCTCAGCATTGTGAGAGTCA
>NW_012143239.1:0-4324 GCF_000956105.1 Propithecus coquereli | reverse complement strand
TTTTAGGTGGGTATCCTGGGAGTCACAGGTTACAGCTACAATTTAACTCTGAAGTAAGTATAACAACATTAATCTTAGTAAAATACATTTTACATCCCGTTATCTAAGCCAGAGCACATTCCACATATGAGGCACTGCTGGGTGTCTCAGTGCTCCAGGGCGTTTTGACCCTCTGGACTAGGCCACTATTTTATCCTGTGGACGGCTGTGTGTAAGGCACCATGTTTCCCCTTACATTTTTCAGTATACTACAGAAGAGAGATGGCAAGTTCCAAGTCAGATGAGAGTCAGCTGAAAATTTTTCACTCTCCTAAGCAAGCAAGCAAGCATAATACAGAAATTAATGGCTGGTTATTTGCTGCCTATGGTCCCTAGGTCCTAACACCCTATTCAGCAGAAACCAATTCCAGAAGATGAGATCTTGGGCCCTTTTCCTTAAGAATCAGGAGGATAAAATTTCTCAGGGGTAATGAGACAGTCCAAGGACAGGACTAGGGCCTCACTTCTGACCAACGGGGCAACATGGGACCGCATGATCCAGCCCAGTGAACTGAAGAAGAAAAAAACAAAAACTAATGGCTTCCTATCTGCTGGAATTCAGCACACACCCACATAAGGGGGGAGGTAAACCGTCTATCTAGTGAGTAGGATTTTCTGAGGCCACTGAAACAAAATGCTGACAGTAGCTGATAAGGAACTTGGCTGCAAAGAAACCAGACCTATCTGGATCTGACCACCTCAAGCCAAAAAGAACCCCACACTGCCCTTACCTTGCCTTTCCCCTCGATACAATCTCATTCTGATGCTAAAAATCACGCAGGGAGTGGAGATTCAACATGCAGCTGAGACACGCCAGGTGTGAAGCAGCATGTAATAGAACCAGGCAGGCGCAAGAAAATCTCCACCTCTGTGTGCTTACATGTCACCCTTTTCCTGCCTAATCCCCTTGAAAACTCCCCCTGAACTCCCCTCCAGGAGGCAGCCTGAGGACTTTTCCTCCCTGTGCCCAGCCTGAGACTCCCCTCTGCCTCTTGCTAATTTCTCTTGCACAGATAGCCCAAGGGCCTGGGCCACTAAACACCCTCCTGTGCACCATCTTTTCTCCTGAGAATTGTTTCGCTCCAACCAAAGTGACTTCACAGCCTCTTTCTGAGATCCCAAGGCTTTCCGGTATGAGGTCTTTTTTTTTTTTATGTTGGCAATTCTTGCCCAGCACCACTGACTCTTATCATGTTACATCCTACCTGGTCACTGTATGTGCCTTATAAATATTATTTATATGTTCTTCCGCCGAGGAATACCCAGGGATAGAGCAGGAAGGGAAAGTAACAGTGCTCCTGCGCCCCCTCCCCTCTCCCTGTGAGCTCACAGGAAGAGGACCTCAATCCAAGTTCAGTCCCGCCTTCCCAGGATATGACTCAGCTAGATAACTGAAAAGCTACACTTTTTTGTTGTTAGTTTGTTTTTCAGCTTTCCCCTCATAGGGGTTGCCATTTTAGAATCCAGTAGTACAGAGTAATTATATAACAAGCGAGGATCATGGTGGTAAAATAACCAATGCTGATTATAAAATCCACCACTCTGCTGTTTAAACAGAATTATCATAGCCATGGAACTGGCCCACATAGTAGAAACATTAAGTTATGCAAAAAGAAAAAAAAATGTTTTGCCAGGGTAGCCATGGGAACATTTAATCTGGCAAGTAGAAGGAACTTGCAAATGCTGTTAGACTAGAAACAAGACAGCTGAAGAGAAAGGCATCATGATTCTTAAGTTCCTAAGTTTCTCTAAGATCAAGTCCACATACACTTGTTTTACTATCCTGTGCATGTAGATTCATTTGCAATTTTGAGACTTCAAACCCTCCTTAGCTTTGGTTCTGGAAACATTGAACAAATAACAGGAGGAGGAGGAAGAAGAGGATGAAGGGGGAGAAGAAAGATGAAGAGGAAGGAGAAAGAGGCGGAGCAGAAGGGGAAAATGCACAGTACTTGGTATCCTATTGCAAAGTATTAATAACGCATGTGAACAATAAGCTAACATATATGTAATCAAATATGTACATGTAACTTTAGAGCCTAATCAGCAGGCGTTGAAAGCTCCGACAAATGCATGGCGGCATTTTCAAATTGCCCATACGTTGTCACTCTCACTTTTCCAACACCATCAAAGTCACTGCCTTTGTTTTCTAAATTCCTGAATCTTATTTTTGGTTACAGTCACATCCTTCACGAACTACTAAACAATGCTTGAATTGGCTCCTGAGCACACTAAGAAGGCACAATAAGAACACAAAGTACACACGCAAACTAACACATTTAAACACGCTCTCCTAGTGAAGCAGACACAAGAACATTTAGGAAGATTCCTAAGGTCGGTACTAACCTAATCAAGTCCTGGCTGCGTCTCTGCTCAGCTCCTCCAGGCTAGCTCCTGAGCTGTGTGTGAGCTGCTTAAATGCTGGGACACTCCTGCCTGCTGAGCTGGGCGGGCCCAACAGGGAACAGCCACTCCCACAGCCTTGAAGGCTGCAGAGTTCCATGCTAGACTAGAAAGCAAGACAGTCAACAGTGTTTCATTTCAACGTTACCCAAAAATGCACAGCAAGGGATTTCAAATCTGTTTGGCTGCCTCAGAAGGTCCCTCCGACCAGCCTTCTTTGAACACTGTTTAAGGAGGATCTCATTAAACAGGCTGCAGGTTTAGGGCAGAGGAGAAACCTTGTTGGGGGTGGAGGACAGTGCCATAAGAGGGTGTTGTCAGGAAAGGGGACTGGAGAGAGAGTGTGGGGAGATTACACCTAGTTTGTAAAAAGGACTGAATGATGAATACTGTTGCAAAAGTCTGCAGGCTGGAAGAATCTAGCAGAGTTGTCCTAGCCCTGAGTGTGAAAACCTCAGCTGTGTTACCTGGGGTCACTGGCGGATCCTTGTCTATGGGGAACATGTTGGCCTTTCTCTAGCCCAAGGCCCTTGGTGCACCATTTCTTCTGCCTGGAACATGCTGTTCTCCCCTCCTCCCAGGCATCCCGTCCTTCCTCTGTCCTATCACTCTGCCCACCTTCTGTGTTCAACGTCTGCTTTTCCCTTGCTCACCGTGAGCTCCTGAGGGCAGGGCTGCCCTGTCCCCGTGGCTGACCACAGTGCCCAGCATACGGCAGGGGTTTTAATGTGTATACGTGATTTCTCTTTTTCTAATGGAAATTGACTAACAGATACAAATGTGGAGAGAACAGTGCAATGAGCTTGATGTACACATCACCTTGCTTCAACAATCGTCACAATGTGTGAAGCAAATCCCAGACTTTGTCTTATTTCATCAATAAATAATTTAATGTGTATCTTCGAAACCCTTTTTTGTAATTATTTACATTACGAAAAATTGCAAAACTGGTACAAAGTTCCCAAATACCCTTCACCAAGTGGCCTCTAATGTTAACATCTTACATAACCATAGTACGATGATCAAAACCAGGAATTTAACACGGATATAATAATTTTAACTAAACTGCAGACCTTACTGTGATTTTACCAGTTTTTCAACCAATGTTCTTTTTCAAGTCCAAGACCTCACACTGTATTTAGTTGTCATGTTTCCTAGTCACCTTCAATCTGTGACACTTCCCTAGTCTTTCCTCTCTTTCATGATTGTGACACTTTTGAAGACTCCTGGTGAGTTATTTTGTAATATACATCAGTTTGGGTCTATGTGCTGTTTTCCCATGATTCAATTATGATTATACATCTTTTGCAAAATATCACAGAAGTCATGCTGTTCCCTTTTCAGGATACCATTTCCAGAAAGACTATCATATCCATGACTTCGTATGTAATTAATTCTTTCTCAAACAACCAGCTCCTAGGCCCCTGCCCCAGTCACATCCACCCTGCAGCTCTGGAGTCCTCCTAATTAGGAGAGCTAGGGAGGGGTAGACTTGCTCTCTACCAGGGGAAAAGGAATGCTGGCTGCAGCTGCCTGTTAGATTTACAAAGTCTGGGGATTCTCCAGATTTCTGTGGCTATTGTTTTACAAGCCTAAGTTTTACATTAACTACATTCTGTCCCATACATAATTTTTGGGTTCCCACCTGGAACAAACCTAACACTATCCAGCTTCTTTACCTTGCCAATTTGTTTCAAATGGTCCAATATTGTTGAAATAGTAACATCAAACCTTGCTGCCATTAATAATTCATGCATAGGTTGAGATGGATTCGCTTCCACTACAGGTTTCAGCTCATCATTATCCACTTTGATCTCAGGTCGTTCACGTGGCTCATTTTCAAGATTAAACTCACCAGAATGGAACTTCTCAAACCATCGAT
>NW_012143238.1:0-1105 GCF_000956105.1 Propithecus coquereli | reverse complement strand
TGGTAACACAAGACATGATGTTCAATAAAAGTCCTGACCACAGATTGGTAAAAATGGTAAGTTAATTAGGCATCCTATTTAATAATTATAATTTAATTTGCTACAGGATCAGTCTTAAATATTCACAAATGAAGTAGATATATTGAAGTCATCTTTTGAAACGTTATATACTTCCCCCCCTCAAAAAATAATTATTTTGTACCTGTTGTTCCTGATCCTTGCCTGAGCTTTCCTTCTCCTGCCTTGTAAATTGGGAGAACTGTGATGTTATATGTGGTCTGGGGCTGAAGTCGCTTTAACACTGTTGAAGTGACTGCGGGTGGCACTTTAGCAACCATCTGTCTGCCTCCCCCTTGGGGGCGATATACAACACGGTAGTTGACAACCTTCCCCGGTGCCGGTTTCCACGTAACTCTCATTGTGTTTTCTGTTTCTTCATCCACTTTCAAGGTTTTGGAATCTTGAGATACTGTGAGATAAAAGGAAGGTTAAAATGTAAACCATGTTGAAGGAAAATATATGCCCATCTCTTCATTTATGTAAAAAGAAACTTTCTGTGGTTTCTTAAGTATGTATGCTGTTCTCTTGCCGAGCATTGTCATCGCTCACAAATCCGTGATGGCGTGTGAGCCTAATCTCAGTGAGAGCTCGGTAAGATGTTTTCGCTTTATCTAGCTAATACTAAAAAATGGAAGTTCATATTGCAGGGATTTCCTATTTGCATTCTCGAGACTTTAGTAAAGAAAACATCCATTTCCGGAGATGAGGTTTTAGAATTTTTATTATGTTTCCATCTGTAAAGAATTCTCCTAGTAACAATGCCGTGGGGAATACTAAAAATCATGAATGCAGGGGTGGAAATTGTACTGGGGTCTTTTCAGAAAACGTTGCAATCCATAAATGACTCACCAGAGTGACTGACTATAGTTAACACTATTCTTATGATTGTCATGTACATAAGACTATGAGAATGAAAGAATAGGAAACTCTAACACATCAAAATATCTCAAGGGCTCTAAAGACATACTGGTATATGCTGAGTATTCTAGAAAGCACTATATGTTAACAGTTATTGCTTAATATGTAATCAATATTATTTATTAAA
>NW_012143237.1:0-1049 GCF_000956105.1 Propithecus coquereli | reverse complement strand
TATTATTTAAAAATAATAATGTCTAATTTGTGGGGTTACAAAACGGACATATAACAGTGTACAAGTGTTCCCTTTTCACTACATCCCCACCAACATCTATTGTTTTTTGACTTGTTAGTAATGGCCACTCTGACATGCGTAAGCTGGTATCTCATTGTAGTTTTAATTTGCATCTCCTTGATGACATCAATGGACTAAATTGTTCTGGAAGAATGGTACCCCATGACTACATGCAGAAGGAGAAACATATCTGCTCTAGAGAAAACCTTCTTAAATTTAGACCCATGGGGCTCCCATAGTTTAAGATCAGTCAATGAGCTCACAATTAAAATTACACAAAAAGCATACAAGAAGGCAAGCCACTATAAGGAGGGTCTATTTGATGATTAGTGATGTTGAGCATTTTTTCGTATGTTTGTTGGCCATTTGTATGTCTTCTTTTGAAAAATGTTCATGCCTTTTGCATAGTTTTTAATGGGGTTCTTTGTTTTCTTCTTGCTGATTTGTTTGATTCCTTATAGATTCTGGATATTAGTCCTTTGTCAGATGTATAATTTGAGAATATTTTCTCCCATTCTGTAGGTTATCTGTTTCCAGTGTTGGTTATTTCTTTTGCCGTGCAGAAATTTTTTTAGCTTAACTAAGTTACATTTATTTATTTTTGTTATTGCCATATTTTCCTTTGGGGTCTTAGTCATAAATTCTTTACCTAGGCCAATGTCCAGAAGAGTTTTTCCTACATTTTCTTCTAGAATTTTTATGATGTCAGGTCTTACATTTAAGTCTTTAATTCTTTTTGAGTTAATTTTTGTATATGGTGAGAGACAGGGATCCAGTTTCATTCTTCTGCATGTGGCTCTCCAATTTTCCCAGCACCATTTATTGAATAGGGCATCCATCCTGTCCTCAGTGCATGTTTTTGCCTGCTTTGTAAAAGATCAGTTGGTTATAGGTGTGTGGTTTTATTTCTGGGTTATCTGTTATGTTCCATTGATCTAGGTGTCTACTTTTATACCAATACCATGCTGTTTTGATTACTATAGCCCTGT
>NW_012143236.1:0-1021 GCF_000956105.1 Propithecus coquereli | reverse complement strand
TTTTTCTGGTCCCTGCTACT
Organism: Propithecus coquereli; assembly: GCF_000956105.1. Lineage (NCBI taxonomy): Eukaryota > Metazoa > Chordata > Mammalia > Primates > Indriidae > Propithecus > Propithecus coquereli. Next base: position 1,001 of record NW_012143236.1, on the reverse strand, counting down.
TGAATCAGAAAGATTTCATTCTTTTTTATGGCTGAATGGCTCCATAGTAGTCCATTGTGTATATATATCCCATTTTATTTATTCATTTATCCATTGATATACACTTAGTTGATTTCATATCTTGGCTATTGTGAATAGTGCTGCAATAAAGATGGGAGTGAAATCTCTCTTTTGATATACTGATTTCATTTTCTTTGGATAAATAGTAGTGGAATTCCTGGATCTATCTTATTTTGCATATTTGTGTTTATTCCTTTTTTTTTTTTTTTTTTTATGTTTTTGAGAGACAGGGTCTCACTCTTGCCCAGGCTGGAGTACAGTGGTCCTATCAAAGCTCACTGTAACCTTCAATTCCTGGGCTCAAGCTGTCCTCCTGCCTCAGCCTCCCGGGTAGCTGGGACTACAGGCATGTGCCACCACACCCAGCTAATTTTTAATTTTTTAGTAGAGATGGGGGTCTCACTGTGTTGCCCAGGCTGGTCTCAAATGGTCCTCCCGCCTCAGCCTCCAAAAGTGCTGGGATTATAGGTTTGAACCACCACGCCGGGCTCCTTTCTTTTCTTTTTAAGTTAGACAGTGCTTTGTCAATTTATTGGGAAAAAATTTTTAAAGCCCCGTAAGATTTTGATTTATTAATTAGATCTGTTGAATTTCAGTTCTCTACCTAATTTCTGCTTTTTTCTTTTAGCGTACTTCATTCTTTTTCTAGTACTTTGACGTGGGAATTTAGTTCTTTCATTTTCATTGTTTCCCTCTCGTATAAATGTTTAAGCCAGTGAATTTTTGCTCATCATTGCTTTAAATGTATCCCAGGGTTTCTGGTATAGAGTGCATTCATTACCATTATTTTTCAGAAATTCTGTAATTTTGATTTGTACCTACCCCTTCACCTAAGAGTTGTCTAATAAAAGTTTTATGGGTTTTTTTGCTTTTTTTTTTAATTTCTGGGTGCAAGTGCCTTTTTGATTTTGTGCTTAATTTCTCATGTTATTCTGATGAAC
>NW_012143235.1:16309-17952 GCF_000956105.1 Propithecus coquereli | reverse complement strand
GAAATATACATTAAATTATCTATATGTGTGTATATATATAAAATTAGTCCAACCACCAGGGTTGTGTGACTAAATATTAAGAATGGAGAAAATAGAGCATGAAGAATATTAAATCCACTGACTGATTCTAAATTAGCAGCCATTTGATGATGCATTTCCTTTATACCCTTTGCCTCTTTTTTCTTTTGTTGATCATGCTTTTTAGACTCCCTTGATACACTCTCAATTCCCATGGTATCACTTACAGTGAGTGAGTGATTTAAAATAAAATGTGTAATATAAGACCATCACATTGAGACTGTTGGCTAAGTGATATTGAATCATTTCCATTGCAGTGAGTTGGATGAGTAGGAAACAGAAGTGAAGAGCTAATGAACGACAGATCATAAATGAATGCCCAGCATTATGGGTAGATGATGGTAGTGTGATATGAACATCTATAAGTCAATCATGAACAAAGCAGTTCCTCTGCTGTTCCTGTTACACTAACTAAAAATCTATGTCACTCATACATTTGCATTAAGGAATCACAGAGTTCTCTATAATGTAAATATTGGATGAGCTGGGTAACACTTTAAAACTGTTCTTTATTACTAACCACCGGGCTCAGGCAATATGTTATTAAACCATCATCTTGTAACACTTAGTACTATGGATAGCTAATTGTCATGGTAGAGACGGTTTGGAGAAGGGTCAGAATCGCTCTTTTAATTATATTTGACTGCAGAAGAGCCTTTTGCTTGCCAGTATGAAAGACAGATGAAAATGGGAAAAGCCCCAGAGGATGTTGACTTAGAGTAAGTCAAGTGCAACTACTTATATATATTTATATAATTCATTTATTAATATAATGACCAATTGCCTAGAAAAAATCTAGCAGACCAGGTAAGAAGCCAAAAATCCCCATCCTGTAATTGCCTCAAAGAATTGGGGCACAAAAGACCCAGGTCTCCTTGGAAGGTTTGGAACACGTATAGGCAATGCCAGGACAGACCTGAGACTTTGCAGCACTGCTAATGTATTTTAATCAGTTAGTGAGATCTTAGGGTTTTTTTTCCTGTTGGTTTAAGTTTCAAATACTTTTGAGTGTCATCAGTATTTGTTAACTAAAAAGAGTTATGAAATTTAAAATGAAGGGAAAAGTTAAGTTATATAATGATTTTCAGAATCAGAGCTTCACAAATCCAGCTCTGGCAGCTCTAAATCTGAGAAGCACAGACATTGGGCTGAACAGCTGCTGCTGAACTTGCTGCAGGCTTGTACTTTATAACATGTTTAAGTCAGGCGATGGGAAATGGATTTGTCAGGGTGAAAATGGTAGCTGGATTACACAAAGAAGAGGAAGCAAAATGCTTACTTTCGCTTCCTTACTGGGCAAATTTCAGCAACATTGACTCTCAAGTGATTAGGACCAGAATAGATTAGGTCTGGCATTTCTATAATGCTTGCTTCCAAAACTCAGCTTTTTAAAAATTTTGATAGAAATTTAGGTGCTAAAAAGTAAATGTTGGAAGAAAATATACTCTAGACTAGAATATGAAACAAAAACTTTGTATATCAGGTTTTATCTTTTGCTTTTATTCTCAAAGATACCTGAAACATATCTCCTTTCTAGAAGCTTTTCCCACCCACCTACTTAAAGG
>NW_012143235.1:14870-15230 GCF_000956105.1 Propithecus coquereli | reverse complement strand
TTAAAGATTCATCTTTTGGTATGAGTTTATTTCCAAAACTTATCATTTTGAGAGGTTAACTATTTTAATGTAAATTTAGTGCTAAAAGCAGAATCTATAGTGCTGTCCATTCATTATATAGACTTCATCTAGTTTCAAATACACTATATTTTAAACTTTAAAAAACTTTCTTGGAAAGATCTTTATTTTTGTCTCATTGCAACTACTAAATTACAGCTACATTTTGAGTAAATATGAGGTACAGACAAAAAGCAAATATTTTTACACATGAAAAATAATACATCTTTACATTTTTAAAAGCTAGCTAAAATAATAAAAAAAAACTGAAAGTCATAGAAAATTAAAGCTGAATGTTAACAA
>NW_012143235.1:13771-14186 GCF_000956105.1 Propithecus coquereli | reverse complement strand
AAAGAGATAAATCTACAATCAATACAGGAAACATTTAACATATTTCTCTAAGTAATTAATGCAGCAAGCGGATAGGAAATCAGTACAAATATAGACTTGAACAATACCATAAACCAACTGGATCTAGTTGGCATCTATAGAATACCACACTAACAGAATAATACACATTCCCTACAAGTGTAGACCAAGATAGACCACATGCTATGCCATAAAATAAGTCTCAGTACATGTTAAAAGATTGCTGTCATACTATCTTCTAACCACAATGAAATTACATTTGAAATCAATAATACCACCTCTATTTAACATTTTACTGGATCTCCAATAGATTGCAATAAGGCAAGAAAGATAAATAAAAAGCAAATAGATTTGAAAGGAAGAAGATAATTGTCTCTTTTGTAGATGGCATGTCATA
>NW_012143235.1:13042-13721 GCF_000956105.1 Propithecus coquereli | reverse complement strand
AACTTACTTTATTATAAGAGTAGAGTATATAGGACATATAACATACAAAGTATTTCTCAATCTACTGTTTATGTTATTGGTAATTCTTCTACTCAACAGTAGGCTGGGCTGTTAGTAGTTCAGTTTTGGGGGAGTCAAAAGTTCTATACAGATTTCCGACTCTGTGGGGGTCAGCACCCCTAACCCCATGTAATGCATTGGTCCTGGTGGTATAATTCTGTCCAAATCTGAAGGCCTGAGAACCAAGAGCTCCTATGTCCCAGGACAGGAGAAGATGGATGTCTCAGCCCAAGAAGAGAGACTGAATTCACCCTTCCTCCTACTCTTTGCTCTAAGCAGATCCTCAATGGATCGGATGATGCCCACTGACATTGGTGAGGGTGATCCTCTTTACTCAGTCTACCAATTCAAATATTGATCTCTTCTGGAGACACCCTCATAGACACTCTCGGAAATAATGTTTTACCATCTATCTCATCATCCTTTAGCCCAGTCAAGTTGACATATAAAATTAGCCATCATAATTTTGCAAATCTAAGGATAAAATAACAAAATAGATTGTGCTTTTATATGCTAACTGCAAATGATGGAGAAATACAATTTTTAAAAAGCTATTGATAATGTTATGAGAAAACAAAATGCTTAAGCATAAGTTTAACAAAAGATATGTAAGACATTT
>NW_012143235.1:11121-11437 GCF_000956105.1 Propithecus coquereli | reverse complement strand
CTTCTGCTCCACAGGGTGTCAGCTGAGGCAACTCAAAGTCTGAAGGCTTGAATACTCTGAAGATTCACCCACATGTTTGTAGGTTGATTCTAGTTTTTGTTTGTGGCCTTAGCTAGGGCTGTAAACTAGAATACCTACATGTAGCCTTTTCTTTTTTAAACATGTATTTATTTTTTATTTTGTTTTAGAGAGGAGGTCTCTCTTTGTGCCCAGGCTGGAGTGCAGTGGTGTGATCATAGCTCACTGTGACCTCCAACTCCTGGGCTCAAGTGATCCTCCTGCCTCAGCCTCCAGAGTAGCTGGGACTACAGGTACA
>NW_012143235.1:7743-9550 GCF_000956105.1 Propithecus coquereli | reverse complement strand
TATTCTTATTTTTTTCTGTCTGCACACCTATCACTAGCAATGTCATGCTTAATGATATGTTAAATACTCAATAACTACTGTTAATGATGGATATATTTAATAGTTTCTGTCATATTTATTTCCTTATTCTTATTTTTTTCTGTCTGCACACCTATCACTAGCAATGTCATGCTTAATGATGTGTTAAATACTCAATAACTACTGTTAATGATGGATATAATCATTTTGACTCAATCTGTCCACTCTTCATCTGTAAGTGTTCATTTTCCCCCCATATCTAACCAAAGATATCACTTCATTCAAGCAGACTATCATGACCCCCTTTCCCTTCTCTACCATTGAGTATCACTCTTATTTCTTGTTCCCCTAAATCCCTCTTAGAGCACCTATCAAAATTCTGTCTTTTTACCCTTGCACATAACTCCGGATAGGACATGCCTGACACATAGCACTCAATAAACTTTGAACATTTTTTCCAGTTAATTTTCACATGTTTTCGTTTCTCTGCTGGTTATTTTCTAGTACATCACTCTACTCTTCTATGCACATGGCACCCTGCAGTGTGTTTTTGTCTAGGATTGGGAAGTAAAAACCTTATATGAATAATTTTTATATAGCAGGCATTGCTTAAAAACCAAAGCATCAGCCTGAGGTATGGAGTGATGTAATATAAATAGAATTTACTCATTGACTAAAAAATGTCACATAAAGTTTCTATAGAATCGGAGAAATACATTGGACACTTATAGAAGGATTCTAACTGTCATATTGAGACATTCATATGCACACCTACAAACACACATACGCTGTGTTTTACAGCATAAGGTAAAATTTTTAGAGGTTAATATTTTACAAAATTCATTTGTTGTAGTTCCATTGATGAAAATCTTACCATTACCATACAGATATTAAGATATAAAAATTGATCACCTGCAACTGGTCATCACAAAAATAACATCTTTTATTTATTTTTTAATACTAATGATCTGTTAAATTATGCTTAGGAGGTGTTCTTGACATACTATTAAGAGTTAAAAGACCTCTTATAAAAACAATGCTTTAAAAGGTACAATTTAATAAATAGCATAGGAAAAGTACCCACCACCCTTACACCTCTCCACCCCATGTTTCTTTGAGTAATGCTGCATGAGTCAGGTCAAGCTGCCATAACCGTAGACTGCAGTGCTTAAGTAGCAGAAATTTATTTGTCACAGTTCTGGAGGCTATCAGCCAATGTATTTTTTGATGTGGGCCATCTTCCTGGTTACAGCCAGCTTCTTTCCTGCTGTGTCCTCACATGATCGTTCCTTGGTGCATACACTTGGAGAGAGAGAAAGAGAGAGAGAGAGAGAGAGATCTTCTACTTCCTATAAGGGCACTAACACCATCATAAGTGCCCCACCCTCATGACCTAATCTAACCATCGTTGCCTCCCTAATTACTTCTTCAATACATGAATTTTGGGAAGAAATAACCATTCTGTGTCAGTCCATGACAAATATTCTTCCTTTATCATCAGTATGTTAAGTTTCATGCTGTAAAACATAAGTCAATGTGTTAGACTCATATTGTAAAAATGTTTTCAAAAAAGAGAGAAAAATAAAACCTAACGTTCTAAAACTTACATATGCTTTTATTAGCTTCTATCACCTGTAATTTTTAGGTTGCTCATTTCTTATTATTTGAGAAAATAAATTGAAATTATTTCTTGAAAGAAATTATTTTCCAAAAATCGTGATATTATGCTATATAATTTATGAAAAAAATAGTATTTCCTACATCCTTCTGAAGCCCCAAAAGACAAAGA
>NW_012143235.1:7000-7693 GCF_000956105.1 Propithecus coquereli | reverse complement strand
AGAGTAGAGAACATACAATGCCTAATTCAAATACTATTTATACTACCTTTTCCTAGTCTTTCTATTTGTTCTTTGTAAGTCTATGAATTTTAACAACAGAAATGCTTCCTCACAACTCCCAAATCTTTATCTTATTAAAATTTTGGTGAAGCAGAAAATATGCAACCACAAATTAAAAATGTTTTGCACATACACACATATATACTTTCATAGTACCCTACACATGCTATTATTGAAGCACTCTTATATCTGAATTAATTCACATTTATTCTTTTGGACAGCAAAACTGTTCAGCATCTTAAGTATCTACTGAAAGTAGAGTTATGAAAAATATCCAATAAAATTAATAATTAGAGTTTAGTCCTCACTTGTATAGTGGTGAGTGAAAAGAAAATACAAAAAGAAAAAGAAAGTTTAAAATCATCCATAGCAATTTATTACTGTAGAGGAATCAATAATTAAAGTTAAAATAAACTCTGCTTTGAGAGATAGTGTGAATTCTGTACTGCTCACTTCATATTATTATTATGTTAATTCAATGACCTAAATCTTTGTAGAGCTTTACTCACTGACTGGCACTAGTGAACATGCTGAATACAAGTCAGTTTGTTTTATTACTGTGGCTACTGTTGTAATTATCTTCCTGTCTTATGGTCACAAAAGAGGGAATATTCTGAGAAGTGGTGGCAGAAT
>NW_012143235.1:0-1034 GCF_000956105.1 Propithecus coquereli | reverse complement strand
AGAGGAAAGAGCTTGTAAGGAGTTTGAAGAAAGAGGAGAAGCTGCAAGATATTAATGTTGATGTTGAGAAATGAAGTTAGCTAAGGGAATAACAGTAAGTTTGTCTAGCAGGGTTGTATACCCCATTGAGATTTACAGTCATGGTTTGGAACACAATAAATAATTACAGTTTGCAATTTTGGGGGGGTAACATTGAATCATACAGTCTTTAAACATCTATTTGCATTTCTTTAGTTATCTCAAGTTAAATATTGCCTTAAATATTACTCATTGTCTTCCCCAACACGTTTCATGCCCAGTGTTCTCAGCTTTGAGAAAATGGCGTCGGTATTTTCTGTGCAGTTTAAACCAAACACCTTAGAGTCATTCTTACATTTTCCCATTCACTTATCTAACTGATTAAGGTATAATGAAATCAAGTGTAGAGAATTATATGTAGGCTAGTATTAATGGAGACAGTGAGCTTGGTAGGAAACCACATTGGAAGACTTTTGGAATATTGTGTGGAAACTTGTGGGCTATGCTAGCATTTTTTAATGAAAATAACTAGTTTCCCAAAAAGGGAGCATGGTCAAATGCTGCTGAGAAGTGAGTATAGTACCTGCAATCTTAACAAAAGTAGTTTCCGTTGAGAGGTTTCAGTGGAGTGAAGTGTGTCATCATGTGATTTAAAACAAGAAACTAGAGATGCATGTATGGAAAAATAATTTAAGAAATTGTGCTCTGAAGATGGAACAAAACGGTGGTAGCTACAGGGAGAACTGGGATCAAGTGAGGTTGATAGATTTCTTGTTGTTCGTTTTGCTTTGTTTCTGAGTATGTCAAAAAGATGGTAGACATTTAAATGTTTCATGTCAGAGAGCAAAGAGGGTGTTTCATATTTAAATAAACACATTTTTCTTTGATACAAGCCAGGACATGTTTTTATCTTAAGTGAAAAAGAGGTAGAGAGGATAGGTGCAACCACATACAGGTTTGGAGATTTGATGGTAGAAAAGTGAGAACGTCCCTCTTCGATGACATCTGTTTTCTCA
>NW_012143234.1:0-1357 GCF_000956105.1 Propithecus coquereli | reverse complement strand
TTTGATACATTTGACACATATTAATACATACACCAGTATCATAAAACAGTTGTAGGAAGGCATCCAATTCTGTTACAGGTATCCACTAGTTGTGCAAGTTGTCCCCCTCCAACCCTTATGGCAGAGTGGGGTTGCAGGGAAGGTTTCCAGAGTAAAGCAACAGAAGCTAAGATTTGTAAGGCAACTACGTACCAGCCCAGGTGAATAAAAAAAGGAAGGGCTTTACAGGATAGAAATAAAACCTATCTCACCTATTTGAAATCTAGACTTTTTTGGCTGTTGTTATTTATCATCAAGTAGGGTTTTAAATTATTTACTCAACCTCTTTGTTTCTTGATATTCCAATTGAAACGAGCTTAACGGGGCTAATGAAATGCACAGCACCGCACAGAAATTGAGAGTAACGATTCCTGTTTCAATTTCTGCAGTTTGTTTCTTGCATTAGAGTAATTTGTTTACCTTTGACCATCCATCCTCTCTTGAATGTATATTTCTCCACTGTGTGTATTATAGAGAACAGCACACATTAAAGGGATATTTTTGCTTTTATAGCAATGAAATCTAATGCCTTGCCTTTAATTTCCTTTTAACTTTCTTCTTCCTGTTGAGTAAATTATTGTGTCCCCAAATGTGCAATTACCATTACCCCCATGGGCTAATCCTAGGATTTTACTTTTTGTTCTTTCTTTCTTACATTGCAGGTTGGCTTCATGAGTTGGGGAAGAGACTGGAATCTCCATACTATGGCAATAATACACTGGGGGGCCCGTCGATCCGAAGTGCCTATATTGCTGCTCTATACTTCACCCTGAGCAGCCTCACCAGCGTGGGATTTGGGAACGTCTCTGCTAATACAGACGCAGAGAAGATCTTCTCCATCTGCACCATGTTGATTGGTGGTAGGAGTTGTTCTTTTATACCAAGAAAAGGAACATGTGTCCACCGAACACTGTTCTGTTTGCTCTGTCCTGAAATGCAGTAGAGATAAATTGGTTGCTATTGGATGATTCTAAAAACACTGATTTCATTGCTCATCTACATGTATACAAACATTTTAATATATATACAGATTAGCAATCAAAGGCTGTGATGTTAATGAATCCCATTTTCTGGACAGATGAATAAGCAGCCATTTTACCTGACAGTTGATTTTGAAAGGGCAGGTACTTTGTTTTCTTAACATGCTGTTTACCTCTTGTGCTTTGTGAACTGCATGAGTCTGAGTCACAGGTACATGTTTGAAATTCCGTTTCATGGTTCCAAACAAGCCAGTGTCATCAAATTTTATTAATATTAATGTAGTAAATAAGGATGTTTCATAGATCATTTGGTTAAAAGTAAAAAAAAAAATAAAATA
>NW_012143233.1:0-1544 GCF_000956105.1 Propithecus coquereli | reverse complement strand
TGCTCAGGCTGGTTTCGAACTCCTGAGCTCAAACAATCCGCCCGCCTCGGCCTCCCAGAGAGCTAGGATTACAGGCGTGAGCCACCGCGTCTGGCCCCCATATTTTAATTGATTATTTTTTTTCATTCTATAAAGTTGTTTGAGTTCCTTAGGTATTCTGGATATTAACCCTTTATCAGATGTATGGCTAGCAAATATTTTCTCCCAATCCACAGGTTGTCCCTTCACTCTGTTAAGTGTTTCCTTTGTTTTGCAGAAGATTTTTATTTTGATGTAATTCTATTTGTCTATTTTTGCTTTTGTTGTCTGTGCTTTTGAGGTCATGTCCTTAAAATCATTGCCCAGACTAATGTCATGTCATTTTTTCTTATGTTTTCTTTTAGTAGTTTTACAGTTTCAGGTCTCATGCTTAAGTCTTACTCCACTTTGAGTTGATTTTTGTGTATGGTATTAGATAAGGGTTCGATTTCCTTCTTCTGCATATGGATATCCAGTTTGCCAAAACCATTTATTGAAGAGACTACGCTTTTTCTCAATATGTATTCTTAGCATCTTTATCAAAAATCAATTGACCCATCTATCTGTATACTTGATGGAAAAGAAACAAGCAACAACAAAAAGAAATCAATTGACCCTATATGTGTGGGTTCATTTGTAGGCCATCTATTTGATTCTATTGACAATGAGTCAACTTTCATTCCAGTGCCACTTTGTTTTAGTTACTATCACTTTGTAGTATAGTTGTTTGAAATCAAGTAGTGTGATGCTTATAGCTTTGTTCTGTGTTCATGATTGCCTTGACTATTCGGGTTTTTCTGTGGTTCCATATAAATTTTACGATTGTTTCTTCTATTTTTATGAAAAATGAAATTGGAATTTTAATAGAGATTGCAATGAATCTTCAGATCACTTTAGGTAGTATGGACATTTTAACAATATTAATTCTTCCAGTCCATGAGCACAGAATATCTTTTTTTTGTGTGTCTTCTTCAGTTTATTTCAGTAATATTTTATAGTTTTACATATACAAGTCTTTTTCCTCCTTGGTTAAATTTATTCCTAAGTATTTTGTTTTATTTTATTTGTAGCTATTTTAAATGAAATTATTCTTTTGATTTCTTTTTAGAAAAGTTCATTGTTTGTGTATAAAAACACTACTGATTTTATTTATTTTATTTTATTTCATTTCATTTCATTGAGATGGGATCTCACTATGTTGTCCAGACTTGTCTCAAACTCCTGGCCTCAAGTGATCTTCCCACCCTGGCCTCCCAAAGTGCTGGGATTACAGGCATGTGCCACTATGTCTAGATGATATGGTTTTTGTCCTTCATTTTCTTAATGCAACATATCACATTTATTGATTTGCATATGTTTAATTATCCTTGCATCCCAGAGATAAATCCCAATTGATCATGATGAATGATCCTTTTAATGTGTTGTTGAATCAGTTTTCTATCATTTTGTAGATTTTCGTACCTATAATCATTCACGATGGCCTGTAGTTTTCTTTCCTTGCCATTTTTTTTTTTTTTTTTTTGAGA
>NW_012143232.1:0-1206 GCF_000956105.1 Propithecus coquereli | reverse complement strand
TAAAATTTTTTTTTGCTGGTTTTTGTTTATTTGAACAATGTCTACAATGTTTAGGATTTTTAGACTTTTTTCTCTGATAAAATAGGAGGGAGTTGAAAAAGAGGCAGGCTTTCAGACAAAACAAAACCATATCCATATGGTTTTGAACTCTTTTATTTACCTATTAGTAGGGATATTATGTGTGATGGGTTGGAAGAAGGGGAGATGAAAGCACTTAAAGGAGTTTTTGTTCCCATAGAGAAGTGTAAATGTATAGTTGTATATGTGCAAGTGACAAGAATACTCTCTAAAGGATAACTTTAGCCTTTGTTTCTTCATGAACAACTTGCTTCAAGGATAAGGCTGAAAAAGAATTCTGTATGAAACATCCCAAAAAGAAAAGACTAAGGTCATGGCACTTTGATTGTGTTGTAATCAATGAATCCAGGGCTTGCAGCTAACTTTGTGACCTCTGAGTGTCTCAGCATCCCCATCTGTACAGTGGGCCTGATAATAGTAATTATTTCATAAGACAGGTGTGGGAATTAAGGAAGATAATTCACTTAAAGCATTTAGAACACTGCCTAGCACTTAGTAAGCAGTTAATAAATATTAATACTAGCTGTTATTATAAATTCCACATGGCTCTGTTTTCAGACTGAAAGTTCTGAAATTATGAACTTCCCACATATGTGCAATATTTATCCCTGTTTGCTCAGTTCCTACTCACTGGACAGGGGGATCTTCTCAGGGGCACTGGTCCCCCATTAAAGCAGTGAGTAAAAGTTAGGAAATTAGTTAGACAGGAGGAGCCAAGAGTTTGACAGGGTGGGATGAGAAGTTAGAACTATGAAGTTCCAGCAAAAGACTACTCAATTAAGTCACTAAAATCTCCACAGTCAAAAAATAAAAAAATAAATGAAGGAAGAAAGGAAAGAAAAAAAAAAGCAAGAAAAAGAAAAGCTTTCTAGCAATGCCATGACTCCTGGAGCACTCCTAAAGGAGAGTCTAGAGCTAGTGAGCATTTATTTAGGCCTCTAAGTGAGTGGTCAAGTCAGCATTTCTACGCATGCTATAGAACAGAAAATACTCATAGTACCATCGGAGTAAAGCATCCAGTATTAAACTTTTGATAACAGCAGCTAGTAATTCCCTTCTTCTCAAAAATGCCTTTTCTCTAAATTTATATTATTAATATCAGCACTAGATATGCAATAGAATAGGCAT
>NW_012143231.1:0-1280 GCF_000956105.1 Propithecus coquereli | reverse complement strand
AAGACAGTGGAGTGGAATATTTAAAGTGTTGAGAGAAAAGACACAAAACTAGAATTCTGTACCCTGATAAATTATCCTTCAAAAATGAGGAGAAATAAAGATGTTCTCCAACAAACAAAAATCAAGGATATTTGTTGCCAGTAGATCTGCCTTGAAAGAAATGTTAAAAGAAATCCTTTAGAGAGAAGGAAATGGTATAGGAAACTTAGATCTACATAAAGAAAGGAAGAATGATGGAGAAAGAATAAGTGAAGGTCAAATAAAAAATTTTATTTTTCTTATTCTTAATTGATCTAACAGTTTATTCAAAATAATATCAACAATGTATTCATATATGTATATATACACATACTTATGTATGCTTACATATAAACAAAATGAATAACAGCAATGATACAAGGATGGGAGGGTGAAATTAGGATTATTTTGTTATTATAAGGTACTTGCACTATTTGTAATGCCGTGTAACATTATTTGAAAGTGGACTTGGATTATATCTAAATGTATTGAATATATTGCAAACTCTAGGGTAACAACTAAAAAAAGTAAAAAAAAAAAAAAAAATTAGCCGGGCGTGGTGGCACAAGCCTATAGTTCCAGCTACTCGGGAGGCTGAGGCAAGAGGATCGCTTGAGCTCAGAAGTTTGAGGTTGCAGTGAGCTATGATGATGCCACTGCTCTCTAGCCTGGGCAACAAATAGCAAAAATTTAATGACATGGGAAATATCCACGATATATTTTTAAGTGAACAATGAAGGTTTCTGCAGGAGGTACAGTAAGACCCCACCTTAGAAGAGGAAGAAGAGTCCAGAAGTTTTGTAGAAGGTGAAAATAAAAAAGAAGAGGAGGAAGAGGAGGAGGAATTTATGTCATTAACAAAAGAATAGAAGGAAACTGCGTATTTTGTTCTTAATGTTTTTCTATATTTTACAAATAAAGCTTTATTCTTTTTAAAAATCAACTTTATTGAGGTATTAGTTTCATCCTACAAAATTCACCTGTTTTAAGTGTACAGTGATTTTTAGTAAATTTACTGAGCTGTGTGACAGTCACCACAGTGTAGTTTTAGAACCTCCTGTCACCCAATAAGATCCTTCGTGTCCATTTACAGTCAATCACAGTTCTCACTCCCACCCTCGGGCAACCACTAATTTACTTTCTGTCTCTAGAGATCTGTCTTTTCTACACATCTCACATAAATGGAATCACGTGATACGTGGCCTTCTGCACCTGGCTTCTTGCCTTTAGCATAACGTTTCTAAGGCTTATCCATGTCGTAG
>NW_012143230.1:0-1666 GCF_000956105.1 Propithecus coquereli | reverse complement strand
GTCCCATATCCAAATGATTATATATATTTTATAATATTTGCATTTTTCATATCTGATATAATATTTCATGTACTCATTGATGATATAAAATTTTCACATGGATATTATCCCCCATAGAAATGTATTACCAAAAAAACCAATAAAAGTAAAGTATTTGTTCCGTATAGCATTCCTAAAATTTGATATCTTATTTTTCTACTTTCAATGGCCTCTCTTCATAATTTCAATAATAATATAAAAAACAAAGTATTTGTTTATATTCTGTTATCATGCAGGGATATCAAGCAAGAATTATAATATCTTACACAAGTACAGAATTTAGACACATAAACATCATTTTTGTAGAATTCCTACACCATGTTTGTATTTGTCCTTAAAGTGAATTATTAGAGAAAAGGCATAACAATGTTTTATGTTTAATTATTTTAAAATGAGATAGTCCCAAATATTGAATGAACAGGCATACTTAAAAATGCACACATAATTATGGTCAATATTATTTTTTTCTGGTTTCTAAGTTTCTTCTAGCATCAATTTAGTACTCAGAAATAGATATATATGGACCTTTTAGAGTCACTGTACAAATGCTAAGCTTCATATATGTGCAGAGCTCAAGGCCTGGCAGAGACTAGCTATTGGGAGTATTAAGCTGAACAAACAACTCAGAATAAATACTCTTTTCAAGTCAAATGGAATATCATCAAGATAGACCACAAGAAAATGTTCTCAATACATTTAAAAGATTGGGATCACACACATTACATTTTCCGACTGACAAAAACACAATACAATTAGAAAACAATAGCAAAAAGAAGGAAATATCCTAATTTTGGAAATAAAGCAAATACATCTAGATATGGAAAAAAGAAATCACAAGAGAAATTAAAATATGTTTTAATCTGTTGTATAATAAAAATATACCATATTCAAATTTGTGAGATACAGCTAAGCTCTTCTTAGAAAACTATAGCTTTAAATTCTGTTGCAAAACAAGTAATTATAAAATTAATCATCTAGTTTTCTACCTTAAGAAGAAGAACAAAATCAATGTGAAATAGGATAAAGAAGAAAATAAATAAGATTGAAGTGGAAATCAATGAAATATAAATTAAAAAATCAATTAAACCAGAAATTGGCTCTTTGAAGGAATTAATAAAATTGATGAACATCCCACTTGACTGACCAAAGAGAAAAATAGAAAATATAATTACCAAAACAGAGGACATCACTACAGATCCTAGGTTCATTAGAAGCCAAAAGGAAACAAAGATATGGGAAAGAACGGAGAGCAGGTGGAAAATCTAAATGAATATTGATAGTAAACAAGAATAATTTAAGGGCCGGCCGGGGTGGCTCATGCCTGTAATCTTAGCACTCTGGGAGGCCCAGGTGGGAGCTCCTTTGAGCACAGGAGTTCAAAACCAGCCTGAGCAAGACCGAGACCCCATCTCTACTAAAAATAGAAAGAAATTAGCCAAACAACTAAAAATATATAGAAAAAATTAGCCAGGCATGGTGGCGCATGCTTATAGTCCCAGCTACTTGGGAGGCTGAGGCAGAAGGATCGCTTGAGCCCAGGAGTTTGAGTTTGCCGTGAGCGAGGCTGATGCCACAGCACTCTAGCCCAGGCAACAGAGTCAGACTCTGTCTCAAAAAAAAAAAAAAA
>NW_012143229.1:0-1085 GCF_000956105.1 Propithecus coquereli | reverse complement strand
AAAAAAAAAAAAAAAATGAGCTGAAGAGATGAACAGAAATCTCACCAGAGAAGATATACAGATGGCAAGTAAGTGTATGAAAAGAGGTTCAGCATTTTATGCCATTAGGTAACTGCAAATTAAAACAAGAAGACACCTCCACACATCTATCGGAACGGCCCAATCTCATACTGACAACACCAAATGCCAGCAAGGATGTGGAACCATGGGAAACCTCATGCACTGCTGGGCAAAATGAAAAGCTTGACAGTTTCTTGTAAAACTAAGATTATTCTTACTATACAATCCAGCAACCATGTTCCTTGGTATTTACACAAGTAAGCTGAAAACTGAGGTCCACACGAAAATCTACACACAGATGTGTATTTACAGCAGCTTTAATCATAATCGCCCCAACTTGGAAGCACCCAGGATGTCTTCCAGTAGGTGAACAGATAAATAAACCGTGGCACATCCAGACAGTGGAATTCTGTTCAGCACTGAGAAGCAGCGAGCTATCAAGCCACGAAAAGACGTGGAGGCACCTTAAACGCATGTTGCCAAGTAAAAGCAGCCAGTCTGAAAAGGCTACACGCTGTGTGGTTCCAACTCCACGGCATCCTGGAAAAGACAAAACTACGGAGACAGTAAGAAGATCAGTGGTTACCAGGGGTCACGGAGGAGGAGGGAGGGAGGAACAGGTGCAGCACACGAAATTTTCAGGGCAGTGACTCTCTGTGACACCACAAGGTGGATACGCGTCCTCACACACTTGTCTGAACTCACACGATGTGCAACACCAAGCGTGAGCCCTACTGTAAACTTTGGACTGTGGGTGACAGTGAGGTGTCACTGCAGGTTCACTGGTGGTGACGAATGTCGACCCGGCGGGGGGTGCTGGCAATGGGGAGGGCTGTGCGTGTGGGGGTGGGGTCCTGTGGGATATCTCTGTACCTTCTGCTCAATTTTGCTGTGAACCTAAAACTGCTCTAAAAATAGCATCTATTAATAAAAAAAAAAAAAGAGGCAGAGCGAAACACTCAGGACCAGTCAAACAAGTCCTGAACGTGACCCCAACAGCTGTGACCCCGCAGAGCACCCAGGAG
>NW_012143228.1:0-1053 GCF_000956105.1 Propithecus coquereli | reverse complement strand
AAAAAAAAAAAAAAAAATCCTGATATTATTAGTCAAATCAGGAAACCCAGTCAGATAAACTAGTTTGTAAAGTCAGACATGTTTTTATTAATTTATTTTAAGTATCAGTGGGACACTTATGTAGCAATATCCAGTGGGCACTTTAAAGTTCAGGATAAAGTTTCACAGAAACAATGTTGCTACAGAGAGTGATCTGGAAGCTAATGAAATTTCCCAGAAAGAAGGAATATAATGATAAGAAAGCTTAATATAAAACCTTAGAAAACACCTATTACTTAAGAGTCAGAAAAACTGGTAAAAAAGATGAATGGGAATAAAGATGTCCAAGAACTAGACAAGAATTACACAAAGCCAAGAAAAAAAGGGTCAAGAAGGAAGAGTGAGTACCTGGCTGTCATAGGAGGTTATGATTTCCATGGAGAAATGAATAAAGTTCTGGAAAAATAGAAATGAAATGACCAAAACTAACTCAAGAAGAAATAAACTTGACTGCTCCTACAACCACAAATGGAATCACATCAGAAGTTAACAGCTCAACACAAAGACAGTACTCAGTACAGGTTTCACAAGTGAGATCTGTTACATATTCAAGGGAAGGTGAGACTACCCAACACAGACACTTTCAAAGAGAGGAGCTTTCAGTGGGAGCCACCATCTTCCAGTAATGTGCCAAAATGACAAACACAAAGGGAAAGAGGAGAGACACCTAATACATGTTCTCTAGGCCTTTTGGAAAACATGGAGTTGTTCCTTTGGCCATATACGTGTGAATCTACAAGAAAGGTGACACTGTAGATATCCAGAGAATGGGTACTGTTCAAAAGGCATGCCCCACAAATGTTACTAAGGCAAAACTGGAAGAGTCTACAATGTTATACCCAGCATGCTGTTGGCATTTTGTAAACAAACAAGGGCAAGATTCTTGCCAAGAGGATTAAAGTGCATATTGAACATATTAAGCATGCTAAGAGCCGAGATAGCTTCCTGAAACGTGTCAAGGAAAACGATCAGAAAAAAAAGGAAGCCAAAGAGAAAGGTACTTGGGTTCAACTG
>NW_012143227.1:0-1129 GCF_000956105.1 Propithecus coquereli | reverse complement strand
GATTAGTATTTCTGTGTAACAAATTACCATAAATTTATTAATGGTAACTGAAAACAACACCCATTTACTAGTTCAAAGTTCTGGAAGTCAGAAGTCGGGGGTGACACGGGGTGAAAGGTTGGCTGGATTCTATATTTTCAGGGTCTTACAAGCCTGATTAGGATGTTGGTGGGTCTGGCCCTTACCCGAAAGCCCTGAGGAAGAGTCTGCTTCAAGCTCATTGAGGTTTGATACGGTTGGGATGTTCGGCCCCTCCAAATCTCATGTTGACATTTGTTGGAGGTGGGGCCTGGTGGGAGGTGTTTGGGTCATGGGGGCAGATCTCTCAGGAATGACTTGGTGCCCTCCCCACAGTAGCGAGTAAATTCTCACTTTGTCAGTGGTCGTTGTTTGTTAGAGCTGGTTGTTCGAAAGAACGTGGGGTCGCCCTCCTCTCTCTCGCTCCTTCTCTCACCATGTGACATGCCTGCTCCCCCTTCATCTTTCACCAAAATTGGAAGCTCCCTGAGGCCCTCACCAGAAGCAGATGCGGGCATCATGCTCCTTGTGCAGTCTGGAGAACCATGAGCCAAATAAACCTCTTTTCTTTATGAGTTACCCAGCCTCGGGTAATCCTTTATGGCAGGGGTCCCCAACCTATGGTGAGTGGTATAATTATATATTACAATGTAATAATAATAGAAATAAAGTGCACAATAAATGTAATATGCTTGAATCAGCCCAAAACCATCTCCCCTCCCCATCCACGTACAAATTGTCTTCCATGAAAACAATCCCTGGTGCCGAAGAAGTTGGGGACCGCTGCTTTATAACAGCCCAAAATGGACTAACACAAAGTCGTTAGCAGAATTCATTTTCTTTGCGATTATAGGACTGAGATCCTTGCTTTCTCGCCAACTGTGAGCTGGTGTCACTCCTGCTCCTGGGGGCTTCCTGCATTACTTCTAACGTGGTCCCCTGCATGTTCAAAATAGCAACACATATTGAATGCGTTTCCTTCAAATCTCGTGCTTCAAATCTCTCTGACATCCTGTGTTGCCACTAGCAGGAGAAAGCTCTGTGCTTTTAAGAGCTCACGTGTTCAGATTGGGCCTACCCAGATCTTAAGGTCAACTGTACCATATAATAT
>NW_012143226.1:0-1458 GCF_000956105.1 Propithecus coquereli | reverse complement strand
AATTGAAAATATAAAGTGATAATTTCTATTGCTCCTATACCATAATCTAAGTGTGATAAATTGAATTATTTTTTAAAATATTCAGTGTTCCTCCTGTGGGATGATTATACATCCCTGCCCTGTTGAATGTAGATGGAGTCACCTTTGCTTTGATCAATGGGATATTGACAGAATTGACACGTGTCACTTCCAAGAAATATGTATTCTTTTTTTGTTTGGCTTTTTTTTTTTTTTTTTGCTGGACACAAGATTTTTGAAATTCATTAATATTGTTTTATATATCAGTATGTTCCTTGTTGCTGATTAGTGTTCTGTTATGTAATATACCACAATTTATTTATCTGTTCCCCTGTTGGTGAACATTTGGGTTGTTTCTAGGCTATTATGAATAATGCTGCTATGAACATTCTTATGCAAGTCTTTTTATGGACATGTGTTTTCAATTCTCTCTTGGATAAATACCTAGGAATAGAATTACTGGGTCATAAGATAAACTTATGTTTAATTTTATAAGAAACTACTTAGTTTTCCAAAGTGAGAGTTCCTATTGCAATACCTCATCACTAATATTTATTGTTATCAGTCTTTTTAATTTCATCCATTCCTGTGGGAACAAAGTGGTAATTCACTGTGGATTTAATCTGCATTTTCCTAATAACTAATGATTCTGAGCACCTTTTCATTTGCTTATTGGCCATTTGAATATCCTCTTCAGTAGATGTCTGTTCAAGAGTTTTGCCTATTGTCCTCAGGATGTTTAGCTTTTTATTATTGTGCTGTAGTTCTTTATACATCATTTTCAGTGAGGTCAATTTCTTATTTTTATTTCTATTACAGTTAGTGCTTTTAGCATTCTCTCTAAGAAATCTTTGCCTATCCCAAGGTCATAAAGCTACTGTAGATGCTTTTATTTTTATGGAAGAAGCTTTCCTCTAGAAAATTTATAATTTCAGTTTTTATGTTAGGTTCATGCTTCACTAGATTAATTTTGAGTGCAGCATAAGATGAGTGTCAAGATTCATTTTTCCCCACATATTTATCAGTTCTGACAGCCCTATTTGTTGAAAAGACTTTTCTTTCCCCATTGAACTGAATTGAAATGAATTGGCCATCTTTTCAAAAATCAATTGATTGTACATTTGTGTCTATTTGTGGACTTTCTATTCTGTTCACTGATCTATTTGTCTATCCTTGTATCAATACCACTCTGTCTTGATTACTGTAGCCCTACCGTAACTCTTGAAATCAAACAGTGAAAGTTCTCTACTTTTATTCTTTTCTTATAATATTCTTTTGTCTATTCTGAGTTCGTTTTTCTGTATGGTGAGAGAAAAATAATGATTCAAGAGAGGAGACAACTGTTCATGATATGTCCATGAGATTACCCACAATCAAGCATCACCTATACTAGACTTTGTTATTTTAAAATTTTGTATCAATTTGATAGTTGAAATAGCT
>NW_012143225.1:0-3706 GCF_000956105.1 Propithecus coquereli | reverse complement strand
TTTTGGGGAGGGGAATGTACATATATCTTATTAGCATATTTTTACACAAATAAAAATATTTATGACTCTAGTGTTCAATGACCATCCAGTTGTCTGTGTTAAGAACGAGAATTGAACTTTATGCATGCTGCCTTTATATTTACATCTATACCTATGCGTATACAAATATTTAAGAGTAATATGAATTATCTAATATTGTAAAGTGTTTCTCAGCTAAGAGCTTGTGATTATGGAGTTAATTTGGGAGAAGTATTTCCTTTGGGCCTGACTGGTGTTAGTGCCAGGATTGGATGTCTAGGATTATGGGGTGTGCTGTGCCAGTGTTGAGTGCTGATACTTGAATGACAGCAGTGTTTTTAAACAAATGTGTGCTATGTATGTGAGTCTGTGATATGCAGGGTTGCTAAAGCGATAGCCCAAGGCAGTGCTGGCAATAAGCATATCCCTTGGATTAAGGAACAGATTCAGGGTTAGGAGGCAATAGAAGTTAGAACAATGGGATCAATTTTAGAAGTTTATTGTAATTTTTGGGAAAATGAAGGTCTTCTCCCACGGAATTGTTAGAAGGGAAAATGTAAGCTTAGAGCTGCTGACAGCATTCATATGGAGAGAGTTTGCCTGAAAAGGAATTCTGCGCCAAGAGGTGGAGAAGACTGAGTCAAAATGTCATTATTTGAGTCCTTAGATCCTGCTGTGTCTGAAACCTGATACATTTCTAGACTTTTTAGTTATGGGAAATATAAAGTTTCTTTTCTACTTAAACCACTTTCACTTGGATCTCTATCACTTGCCAACAAAAATGTACAATTAGTGTATGATATTCTAGATGCTGGAATCCATTTATTTTATTTTATTTTATTTTTTGAGGCAGATTTTGCTCTGTTGCCCTGGGTAGAGTGCAGTGTCCTGATAATAGTTCATGGCAACCTCAAACTCCTGGGCTCAAGTGATCCTACTGCCTCGGCCTCCCGAGTAGCTGGGACTACAGGCATGTGCCACCATGCTCGGCTTATGTGTATATATTTTTAGTTGTCCAGCTAATTTCTTTCTATTTTTAGTAGAGATGGAGTCTCGTTCTTTCTTAGGCTGGTCTCGAACTCCTGAGCTCAAACAATCTTCCTGCCTCGGCCTCCCAGAGTGCTACGATTACAGGCATGAGCCACCGCGCCCGGCCTTATTTGGATTTTTTTAACACTTTATTAACTAATCTTCCTGTTTCTAATCTCTTCCTTGTGCCATCCATTCTACACACTATTCCCCAGACTGATTTTTCTAAAATATCTGCTTAAAAATTCTTCAGAAATTCTCACAGTCTATATAAAATTCAACCTCCCTGGCTTTGGTATTCCAAGTTCTGCAAACTCTGCCCCTTGCCTAAGTTTCCAGTCATCCTCTGACAGTCCCCAGCTCATGGGTAGTGGTGTGGGACGTTAAGCAGAAGCACACACTTTGGGGTTAGAGGAACCTCAGCTGAAAACCTGACTTTCCTATATACCAGCTATGTGATCTTAGGCAAGTTACTTGGCCTCTCCGAGCCTTAGTTTTCTTACCTATAATATTTAGGTAATGCTACCTACCTTGAAGGGTCATTGTGCAGGTTATAAGTCCGGGTTCAAAGTATGGATCTTGGAAGTCATTCCAAAAGATAGTTGTAGTTGTTGTCGTTATACTTTCGGTATCAGCCCCTTCTAGGCTACTTGCATTTGTATAAACATGCAAATCCATCACACCCACCTGGAACGCCCCAATTTCCACTCTTCCTTTCTCTTCTCTCTCCTCTTGGGAGAACTACTTTTGGTTCAAAACTATCCAGTGTCACCTCTACTGTCTAGCCTTCTCAGGGAATTCTTCCTTTGTGCTTCCACAGCACTTTGTACCCCTATAAGCATTTTATGGTAATTATTTATATACCTGCTACTAGTCTGTGGAGTTTCCGATGACCTGAATTTTACCTCATTCATTTTTGAAGCTCCATCACATAAATGATGCCCGATCCACAACAGATGCCCAATCAATTTTAAACTAATATTGAATGAATGACAGGAAAGGGCATCCATCATGGAATGAGGACTTTAAGAAGTTTCTTGAAGAAATATTATGACTAATGACAACAACAAAAACATTTGAGATTTATATACGTCTTTTTAATTTGCAGAGCACTTTACATATTTTATCTCATGTAATCTTAAATAGCCCTGCAAGGTGGTTTTGTGATTATCCCTCCTGTACAGATGATTAAATTGAGGTTGAAAAAGATAAGAGAGAAAATACTCAAGAAGTGTCAGAGTCAGAACACAAAGCCAAGATTTCTCAAAAGAAACCTGCGGATGATCTGGGCACTGAGCCAGCATTCCAGGACAATGGAGTTCAAAGTGGACTTCATGTGCGGATTACTGAGAAGATGTCTCCAGTCCTCCCTATCACCATCCTACTGAGTAGTGCAGTTGAAAGAATGCTCAAATTAAAGTGACGTATATGAGTTGCAGACTTTTATCTGTTAACAAAAATGCTGGGTAATTGGGGCCATTTCTTTCGCTTTTTTGGGCCCTGAAGAATTTTTCAAAGTGATCTCTAAAGCACCTTTCAGTCTTGAAAAATCTTTAACTAGAGGGCAGCTATGGTACGACTGGCTTGGAGGAACTAAATGTGTGTTAATGATTTCTGTTAACAATTGCTTTCTGTAACTTTAGGCTGAGACCGATACAAGACAGAAAGTATGATTTTAAGGCTAGGAGGAAATGGCAGGAAAGGAGAGAAGCAACGTATTCTAGCCCTACAGACATTGCTGTTCATTGTCATTTGCCTACATCTGGCTCCAGACTTTTTTTAAGGAATGAAAATGAAGCCCTGTTCTCTTTACTATGAGATAAAACACTGGTGACTCATCTCTTTCTGTTAATTCCTTTAGAAACAGAATAAATTGATTTGATAACATTGACCAAAGAGGACACATCCTTTTCCTCCCAGAGACCTCTTAACTTCCAGGTTCAAAGAGGAAATCAGTGAAAAATAAGTTTTGAAATTTGGTTTTCAGAGTGGCCTATATTGCATTTTAATTTAATTTGTTAGCATTTCACCTTTTGCCTTTGGTAAACTGGTTAGATGAAACAAAATTATATCTGGGGATGTATGTTACAAAGATTGCTTAATCCTTCCTTCTGAAGATGAACTGTCAAGGCCATAGACTGTCCTCAGGTAATTTCCCAGATTACCTCCTATAGTGACAGCTTTTGAGTTTGTGTGTCTCTGATGTATAAATAGACCCAGAGCCTTCTTAACAGCCAAGCTAGACTGCCGGCTAGGCTGATTCTGAACTGTGCACACTGGGGACAGTGGGAACTGATCCGCTGATTCCCATCATTTTCAGCTGGTCATTTGAACCATAAACTTGCCCAAACCATGAAACCAGCGCAGTCCCTGGGACATAATCGGTCCCAACAAATATTTGTTGACTAAGCTGACCTAGTCCAGTCTCCTTCCTAATGCAGGAATCCCTTCTGCAGAACCCTTGAACGGCTGTTTGGTTTCTGATCAAACACTGACAAGGAATGTCATAAGATAGTGTGCTTATTCCACTACCAGTCTACAGAGGTTTTTTTCCCTGCCCCCATTAATCTCAGGTCTGGAATGAGAGGACAGTAGCATTTGATAGAATTGCTCCTGTTGGCAAATTGTCTGCTCTAATTGACACCTGTATATAACCTGT
>NW_012143224.1:27212-27630 GCF_000956105.1 Propithecus coquereli | reverse complement strand
TTCTAAATCATAACTGTCCTTTTACCTGATACCTTCTTTTTTTGGTTGCTTTCCCAGATAAGGTTTATTCAGGCTACTTCCTATTCCTTCATAGGATATTTTCTTCAACAAAATGAAATGAATTTCAAGGATAAGTTATCTCCATTTTTGTGTTTTCATGGCAACAGTCAATAGAACATTTTACCGTTGCATAAAAAAAAAAGTTCAAAATAGGTATCTGGAAACAATGCCATGACCTTAGTTACATGGAGGATTAAAGGCATTTCCTGGATTGCAGATGTGTTTGCTTATAGGAGAGAAGAATTATAAAACTGATTAATTTTCTTTCATTTTTCTCATCCTAAAGAATGAGAAATTCTGCAATAAACATTTGAGTGCAGGTGTCTAAGTAAAAACTCAGTGGAAATCAAGTGGGGGG
>NW_012143224.1:25176-25517 GCF_000956105.1 Propithecus coquereli | reverse complement strand
TAGTTTCATAGTTTCAGGTCTTAGATTTAAGTTTTTAGTCCATTTTGATTTGATTTTTGTGTATGGCAGTAGATAAAGGTCTAGTTTCATTGTTCTGCACATGAATATCCAGTTTTCCCAGGGCCATTTATTGAAGAGGCTGTTTTTTCCCCACAGTATGTTTTTGGCACCTTTCTCAAAGATAAGTTCACTATTGATGTGTGGATTTATTTCTGGGTTCTCCATTATGTTCCATTGGTCTATCATATTATAATTTCTTTATGGTTACAAATTCTTTTCTAAATCATAACTGTCCTTTTACCTGATACCTTCTTTTTTTGGTTGCTTTCCCAGATAAGGTT
>NW_012143224.1:21803-22193 GCF_000956105.1 Propithecus coquereli | reverse complement strand
ACCTCTTGAACTTGATAAAGTTTATATAGTAAACACCTTTGGTAAATACTTAATAGAGAAACTTTAGATGCATTGCCTTTTAAGATAGACAAGAAGACAAGAATTTCACCATTACTGATAATATTTAAAAGAGTATTGAGGGTCCCAGACAATGCTGAAAGAAAAAATGTTTTTTTTAAGTCAATGAAAGTTGTTAGTTTTGGAAGGGAAGAGGAAAAAAATCTGTCATTTTATAGGCTTTGACTATTTATTTTAACTACTATTTAAATTTTTTCATATGTATTGTTCTCTTCAAGTTCTCTATTCTGTTTGTGTCGGCTTGTCATTTTGTACTCTTTAGGAACTTATGCATAACCTGTCTTATTAATAAAATTTATTAGCACATAGCTG
>NW_012143224.1:21166-21597 GCF_000956105.1 Propithecus coquereli | reverse complement strand
TAGCCTTAAATTCTTTCGTATCCAACTTTAAGGTTGCTGCCACAGCTTTTTTGGATTCCATTTTATTTTCAACCTTCTGTGTCCTTTTGTTTTAAGAGTGTCTCTTATAGTTGACATGTAGTGGAGTCTTGTTTTATAATAGAACCTAAGAGATTTTTTCTTTTATAGGTGAGTTTAAGTTATTTAAATTCATTAAAATTGCTGTTACATTGGGAACTAGTTCTCCCATTTTATTTCACTGTTTTCATATATTGTACTTTCTTTTTCTTTATTTTATTCCCTTTGATCCTTCTTTCTATTGGACAGAAATATTTTTTGTGCTTGCTAAAGGTAATATATCCTACTTTTTATGATTGCCCTTAACTTAAAGTTCCTACTCATGCTTATTTACTCTTGTTGATTGATGACATCTATTAGCATCTATGTATTCT
>NW_012143224.1:17731-19906 GCF_000956105.1 Propithecus coquereli | reverse complement strand
TCTTACACTGGCTTCTTCAATATTTTGGATGGCCACAATTATTCTGGAGGAAAATTCATAAGATGTGTTTAGTGAGATGAGATATACTGGTCCTGAGTTTATAACTAATATTTATCATTCTTTCCTCTACCATTCATCTAGATTCTTCTTGATTTGGCTAGAACCTTTGTTCTATTGGCTTGACCAGAGGTCTAAGCCCCTGGGTACCTTGTCCTTATAATAACATGATTCTCTAATTACTCATTCACAGTTATTATTGGACATTGGAGTACTAATAGATGCCACAGTGGATCTGCTTAGTTTCAGACATATTCTTCTCTTCCCCAACTGTGTAGCATCATCTCTACCTCCTCATTATGATCAGGATCATTTATCCCTAACAGTATGGTAAACTCTTTCTCTGCCCACTTGTCTGCTAGTACAAGAAGCCCAAATATTTTGGCAGTTGTAATTTTTACTTTATTGAGGCTCATAATTTGTCCCTTGATGAAAGCATCCCTCTCTGGGAACCAGGAACTTTAGACATGCAAAACTATTGTCATCTGCCATGGTCCATTTGTTTTTTCATGGCCAGACTGATGAATTGAATGGGGAATTAATGGGAAACACCTCCTCTACATCTTTTAAGTCTTTGAGGTTGGTGTTAATCTCTGCCATTCCATCTGGAATATTCTTGATGCCTATCTTGTCTAGGGTGGGGAGTTTCAGGCTCTACCACTTCACCTTTCCTTCTATAATAGCTATTACTCTGTAGGTCAAGGAAACAATGTGAAGGTTTTGCCATTTGTTGTGTGTGTTCACTGGGAAATTAGGAAAGAAGAGAAATGATCAATTGGTGGGTCTGGAGCCCCTGGATTCACTATGAGGTGAGCTAGGGCCAGAACCACATTTGTCCCCCAATATCCGTATGCTCCTACTCTAACAGTGGGGATATGTTGTCATTTGTGTTCTCTTTTATCAGAGTTAGTTTAGATCTTGAATTTCAATAGCCCTTAAGTGATGCTGATTTCTCTTTCCTCAATATAAAGTTATTTGTTAAACGACCCTAGATCACTGTGGGGAAGGACTGAGGGAATTACTACTCTCTCTTGCTATGGTATTCTGGAGTCCTTCCATGTAGAGATGTGACCTCTTTTGATTAATGGGTTCTTGTCTAAGAACTGCCTCAGGTATAGCATATATAGGTGAGAGATTGCAGCTTTCCACTGGTTCCATTGGGGCAGCTAATATCATCCTTCTGCTCATCCATTCTTGATCTCTTTAAACACAGACACACACACACACACACACACACACACACTCTCTCTCTCTCTCTCTCTCTCTCTCTCCCCCTCATTGACTACCCACATTCTCTTGTTGACTGCTTGCTTGAGTAGTCCCTTGTTGACTATCTTGCTCTCAGAAACCAGGGTCTATTAGCCATCTCTATACTTCTCTGTGGTATAGATGCTGATGCTATTTCAGCCTAGATGCTATTTCAACCTTGTTGCCAATTATAGTTATTGTGCATACCTTGACTCTGACAATTAATGCTGCCATCTCCCTCTGCTACTCAGTAATCCTATTGTCCCCATTGTCACTAGGGAGCCAAGTTATAGAAGAGTATCTCCTGCCATCAGCATCAGCCTGCAGAGGGCAGCCACTTCAAAGCTTCTCAGTAATGGTAGCGTATCTCTCTCCCGGGAATTCTTTATCACCATAGTTAATGAAATGTTCTCCAGCCCCTCCCAGGGAAAGTCAGCTGGTCAGTTCTCAAGTCTTATGTAATAGACTCATTCTAGCATGTTCACTTCTCTGGAACATTTGTTTCCTTTTCTCACTACTCTGACAGAGCAGTTGTAGCATTTCTGATTTATTTGATAGAAAGGCCATCATTTTTTCCAAGCTTGCAAGAGCATATCCAGCAGCATATCAGAACTCGATCCTGGGGCCTTTGCCAGGGCACTAAATTATGAGTCACACAGAGTGCCCCGATATCAACGAACTCTCTGTAATCCAGCTTCAAGTCTAGGTCCTCTCTTGGTTCAGGAACTTTAAGAGCTATTTCCGGGCACACTGTCCTGGTTTCTACCAGTTCACATTAGCCAGGCCTTGCAGCAACTTTGGTAACAAATCCCCCTTCTCACTAGCAATTCCTGAGTAAGGCCATGGTAACACTTGGCCCTAGATATTGGT
>NW_012143224.1:6156-6666 GCF_000956105.1 Propithecus coquereli | reverse complement strand
TGTATACATAATGGAATATTATTCAGCCTTAAAAAAGAAAGAAATGCTGTCATTTGTGTTGTGAATCAACATGGATGATACTATGTTAAGTGAAATAAACTAGGTACCAAAAGAATCAGAACTGGGATGGGCCAACTTGTAACAGTTGGAAATTTTACTAGTGAGAATAAGAGATTCATCTATAGTTTTGGAAGCTAGAATTCTCACAATTTTCGTTTCCTTCTTTTCTCCCTCCCATCCACCTTGCCCTGTTTTCATTAATTTATTGTGCATAGTTTCCTCTAGGTCTTACATTTTGTTCATTTTTATATAACTGTATTTTTCTCAACTTATTTATTTTTGAATAAAAAATACTTGCATATGGCAACAAATTAAAATTCAAAACTACACAAAGTTATACAGTATATATGTGTGATGTACGTGTGTATATTTAGATACATTCACACATATTGACCTAGTTCTTCATCTTCTTTTTTTCACCTAACAATTGTTATTAGGAATTTTTGATGT
>NW_012143224.1:2938-3611 GCF_000956105.1 Propithecus coquereli | reverse complement strand
TTTTCTCCCTGAGACTCCTCCCCTGCCCTTCATGTTTATATGGGCTAGCCAAATTTCACATCAAAACCGTCATCCTTTCTTTGTATAGGTATATCAGTGTATTAAGGTATCATCTGACAAGACACAATGATGTTATAATATAGCTTTTGTGTTTCGAGAGGGCTAAGGAATGTGATCCAAAATATGAGAAGTTAAGATTTCATCTATAATAGAGAATGTTGGGATATTATGTTAGTAATTGAGTCCAGCTATATTGTGTAGCTTTGGGAAAATTATTTAATTTTTCTAAGGCTTGGATTCCTTATCTTTAGAATATTATGAAATTGGAAATTATGTTTGTTCAGCATCTTGCACAGCTAAAATATAGTAGGCACTAAAAATGACAGTTAATAACAGACTCTCCAGCTACAAAAAAGATGAGAAATTGTTTTGTCTGTGAATTGCTACACATGTTGCATGTATAAAGCTACTCTGCACTTAATTGTCCACAGCAGACCTTGCTAATTAGTCAGCATTCTTTCCATCCATTCTGGATGCAGCTTTAGGATTAACTTATAAGCAACCATTGCCAGGTAGCTCAAGAAGGGAAATAAATTGCAACCCATTTTCCACCCCTCAGACAGCACATTTCTTCCATTTTACAGAAGAGAAAACTGAGGCCAAGAGAAGTTAT
>NW_012143224.1:0-353 GCF_000956105.1 Propithecus coquereli | reverse complement strand
ATCATTGTTAACATTGATAGTAATTTTTCCTTGCAAAAAAATGCCTAATCCTTGCCAGTGGGGTTCCAGTTAGGTTTTATACTTACTAAAACAGAGAGAGCAAACCAAGACCTGGAGAAATGAAGGGATTGATCAACATCATACAAATGAGTGGTTGGAAACCTGGAGGAGAAATCCATCAAGTTTTCTTTCTTTTGCCTTAAGCTGCCTTTAGTTGCTCATGATTTTATGTGTATGCAGTGCAAGGATTTGGTAGCATTTGACAAGAAATGAGCATAAATAAGGTAACTAGTCCAGGGTTTCTTTGAACTAATCATCATTATGTTAATGTACCACGCTGAGAACCTTAATTT
>NW_012143223.1:0-2221 GCF_000956105.1 Propithecus coquereli | reverse complement strand
ACCGACTATGTCCCCAGCACTGTGCTAAAGCTTTTGGGGGGACGATAGGTTTGATGCGTGTTTTCCAATGCAAGGTAGATAATCTCGAAATTGAAATGAAGATTTTTGCACACGCTGTACAACTCACAATAAGGAAGACCCATAGGGAGAAAGTGGCAGAATTGAGATAAAAGCTCACTCGTAAATACTGCCAAAAGTCTAGAATGTCAGGACACATATTGATCTGGACAAAATGTAGGCTTCAGAAAAATTTTTCTTTTTTTTTTTCAATTAACACAAATTAGATAAAATTCTGGGTCAGCTTCAGCCACTCTCATCTTTTTGGGAGCTGGACACCCTGTTGGGTCACCACGTGGGCTCCAAAGCTTTGGGGGAGGTGGTCAGTTTACCATCTTAGAACCCACAGTCTCAGCCTTCTCCCTCTCACCCATAAACAACTTCCATTTCTGGGAAAAGTGGTTGGTGTTCTCTAAGTTGTGTGTGAGGTTTGAAAAGATGTTCTCTCTTGCACACATGCACTAGAGTTGGAAGTTTCCAGCCCGCGATCGTAGAAATGAGGCAAAATAAGCAAGTCCTCCTCAAGCTCCCAAACCTAACAAAGACCGTGTCAGTGAGGAAAACGTTGCCAGGAAGGGCCAGTTGCTGGGCCCCCAGACACCCTAAATGCTGGGGGCTTGACACCTACAGAGAAAAATTAGTTGCCCACGAAGATTAAACAGCTATTGGTATTTTTATGGAACTTGTTCAAGTTATGCATCTTAGAGGACAGACATCATACCTCTCTCCCAATTCTGCACAAGGACAATGGAAAATATGAAATCTATAATTTGAAGAAAGTCACCCAGCTTATTGGAGACCCAAGCAAATTAAACTCTATCAAGAAATCAATCTTAAAAAAATATTTTGTTAGGAGGTTAATTCCAAATTTATTACAGAAGATAACTGATAGCATTTTACCCCCCAAGTCCCTAGATGTCAGGGGTCTTTGACACCCACAGAGAGATGCTCCTTCAGGCCTCTTTTATTCCTGTTTGTATCATAGGTATCCCAGTCTTTATGTCTTATGTGAATTTAATTTCTCTGTTCTCTAGAAGAGAAGTTTGGGACCAGACAAAAATTCCCTCCCCCACACAAGAATGTTTAAACCCCAAATAGATGGTTGCTGAGTTTTTTCTTGGGGACAGGCTGGGAGGCAGGGGCTGTGAGAGGCTGGGCCCAGGGACTCCTGAGCCAGCCCTGTGGATTCATGTCTTAGCTCTGCCACTTACTGGCTGTGCGACCTTGGTCAGATATGTTAGCAAGACTAGCCAGCAGGAGGAGAGAATTAGAACCCACCTCTGCACGGGAGAAGTGTTAAAAATGGGAAGCAGGCTTTAATGCACCAACAAGAAGCACATGGCAGATGGTACTATGTGCTTCACCACAAAATAAAACCAGAGCATGGGGAGCTGGGGCAATCTCGAACAGGGCAGCAGGTGAAGCCCACCCAAGGTGACCTGGGAGGAGGTGAGCCATCAAGGCTTGAGGACATGTCAGGAAAGAGCCTTCCAGGCAGGAACAGCTGGGCAAGGGTTCTAAGGCAGGCAAGTAGCGGGCGTTTTCAAGGAACAACAAAGTGACTATTATCTCATATTTTTGGAAACTACCCTGGAAATATTTTTTTTCTTAAAATGGAAACCACTTTATTTCATAGTATGATGCAACCCATAATTCAACAAGAAAAAGAACAGTAGAAATATGGGCAAAGGATATAAAAAGAGAGTAACAGAAGAGGACACTCAAATGGCCCATGAATATGAGGAATGATCGAGCTTCGCAAGCGGTGGAGGAAATGCACTGGGGAAGCGCAACAAGGTGCCACGTCACAACCGCTGGATTAGCGAGAATTAAAAGATTGATGTTCCAAGTGTTGGGGTAGGAAGTGGAGCAATTAGAATTGTCATATGTTGCTGATGGGATGAAAATTGAGTCCAATATTTCAGAGAGCCACTTGGCAAGAACTAAAGTTGAAGATTCCCACAGGACACACAACTCAGCATTCCCCCTTGGAGGCATCCACCTACTGAAATGCTAGAAGCTGTGGGGTCCACTGTTTGTGGAGCCAGAAGCTGAAAATGAGCTACTATTCACCAACAGGAGATGGGATAAATAAATTGTGGTCGTTTTACTACAACCAATAACACACCGTAGTTACAGTGCGTGAACCAGATCTACACTTGTC
>NW_012143222.1:0-1241 GCF_000956105.1 Propithecus coquereli | reverse complement strand
GAATAAGTTAAATCAATAATCTTTTACCCCTAGGACCTCAGAGGTAGTTATTAGGTAAAACTCTTCAATAGAAATTTTATACATCTTATTCCATGCTATTTATACACCTCACAGAATATGGAACACTTTTGTTATAAAGAATAACCAAAAGCAAAAACATCTTTTAGAGTATAAACTTTATCCAAAAGGGAGATTGTTTAGCAGTCATGTTGAGGTTCATGACAATTACGAAAGCTTGTGTAAGCTTTCTGCAATAAAACTGTATATACAAATTCATATTAAAGCTATGAGTCTACTAGAATACATTTAATTTTTCTTCCTCAATCCTTAAAAGAAAGCATATGAAATTGAAATAGATAGTTGTAAGTAGTCACCCTATAATAAGCTGAATTTATTTAATTTGTTTCTATGTAATTCACCTCTTCTGTATTACTCCCATAAATAATTCATAATTATATATGAAGAGATGGTACAAACTTACCACAAATATAATTAGAAATGGAAAGAATGTATATTCTGAAAAACTTTTAAGGATGGTCACTTGCTATCATTGGAATTTTCTACTTTTTCATCCAAGGACCATTGGAAGACAGATTTTGTATTTCCCTGTCAACTCATGTTTGACATTTGCCATTTATATAAATACAATGTAAAAAGTCATAGAAGAGGTAATGGGTGCTTCCAGCTTCTAAAACATGAGAAAGATGCAAGGGCTCTAATATTCTTAGTCATTGACATTTACAACTATGGGTTTGTTTTTAATACAGGGCAGTGAGCAATGTACTTAAGGCCTCAGAAAATGCTTTATGGCACACACTAAAGGTGAATCACTTTTTTACTAGATTTATTAGCTAGAGGAATTGCAATCTCAAGAGGAAACTTAGCCAGTTTTAACCCAAGTAGTGCTTCTTATAGTTATTTCCTCTCAAATTCTCAGCAGGACTCAAGCATTCTAAATGTCCTATTCAGGGATCCTGATTTCCTTCCCCCAGCTGGTTTCTGCCACCTTGGGTACTGACAGAGTACTCATTAACAAACTAATTGATTTTTATTAATTATCTCTGGTGTAATCTTTCCACTGTTTTCCCCCCTAGTATATAAGCTTATTAACTCGAAACACATACACACACACATACACACACACACACACACACACATACACACACACACACACACACACACACACACAACATAATTAGTCCAAAAGAAACTTTTGAATGAGAATGAACTCAAATATACAG
>NW_012143221.1:0-1592 GCF_000956105.1 Propithecus coquereli | reverse complement strand
ATGGTAGGGTACCTACAAGGTTCATGTCATTTATTTTGCTTCTGTCTGGGGTCACCATCCGGTACCACCACCTGTTGTCTGATGTCTGAAAACAGTTCTTTCATGTATTTTTGTCCTGTTTTCTAGCTGTTTATAGTATTAAATAGAATAGTGATTCTCATAGCGGTTAACCCTTCTTGGACAGATGTACTAACTTTATGGTATTTCTCTTTGTGCTATTTTTAGTAGTTCTAGAGATGAAAACATGCACCTTGAAATTGTTAGTCTCCCTTCAAATAATAGCATGCTACTTCACAGAGTAAGAAACTTATGACAGTGTAATTCCATTTCCCTCCTTTTGTTCTTTCATGGTTTTATTCTCATATATATGCTGTAAAACCCACATACACTGTTAATGTGTTTGTTTTAATGCTTTTGGCAGTCCAGGTCTGCTGGAAACAAATTCTTTCCCTTTTTGATGTATCCAAAAAGTCTGTATTTTGCCTTTATTTTTGAAGGCTATTTCTGCTGAATACAGAAAGCTAGGCTGAAAAGGGCTGTTCTGTCTCAGAGCAGCCATGGATTTCTTCTCTACTATGAGAGTTTCATTACTTTCTGGAGTTTGGTTCATTTAGGTTTTCTCGTATCCTCAGCTCTCTTATGAGTTTTTAGAAACCACAATTCTCATTTGGCCTCGATAGGTTTTCAGTTACAAGAATGACAATATCTTGCAGCTTTGTCATCTGAAGAGGAAAGCAGAATTCTTTCCCCAGACTTTGAATGGTTCGCTCTCCCAGTATATTAAGGTCTCTGCTCAAAAATCACCTTTTCAAAGAAGCTTCCCAGATCAGGTTATCTAAAGTCTCACCAGATCCCAGTCACCCCTCACCCCACCCCTGTCCTACTTTACTTTTCTCTTCCATTGCCCTCATCTCTATCTGAAATGTATTCACCTCATTGTTCAGCTATCTTCTCCACTGTAACTTAGATGCCACAAGGACAGGAATTTTATTTTTCTTATTTGTCAGTATACCTATTCCCAGTTATAGAACAATGATAGGGAGCAAATATGATTCTGCACAAATCATAAATTATTTTAGCTTGCTTTGAAACTAATTAACTACATATAAAATTATTATTGCACGTTATAAAATAAAAGCTACTTTTATGGGAAGTAAGGAGTTTTGAAGCTTTAAAACAAAAGAGAACTTGTGTGATCAGTGCCACTGTCTTTAGGCAACATAACATTCTTTATCATATATGCTTTTTCCAGCTAAATCATTCTGTGCACAATTACTGCTTCCTATCTTGCTATCAACCCAGGTTCTAAGCAGGAATTATAGGCATTCTTCACTACAGAATAAGAGAATTAGCAATTACTCTCAATGAACAGTAAAAAAAACAATATTCGTTGCTAATTATCATCACTCATGCCTGTAATCCTAGCACTTTGGGAGGTGAGGCAGGAGGATTGCTTAAGGCCTGTAGTTTGAGACCAGCCTGAGCAAGAGCAAACCTTGTCTTCTCTACTAAAAATAGAAAGATTAGCCAGTTGCAGTGGCATGAGCCTATATTCCCAGCTACTTGGGAGGCTGAGGCAGGAGGATCACATG
>NW_012143220.1:0-1000 GCF_000956105.1 Propithecus coquereli | reverse complement strand
AAAATGAAAAGATATTCCACGCTCATGGATTGGAAGAATTAATATTTTTTAAGTGCCCATGTTATCCAAAGAAATCTACAGATTCAATGCAATCCCCATCAAAATACCAATGGCATTCTTCACAGAAGTAGAAAAAATAATCCTAATATTTATATGGAACCACAAAAGATCCAGGACAGCCAAAGCCATCCTGAGCAAAAAGAACAAAACTAGAGGAACCACATTATATTTCAAATTATATTTGACTTCAAATTATAACACAGAGCGGTAGTAGCCAAAACACTGTGGTACTGGCATAAAAACAGACACAGAAACCAAGGGAACAGACTAGAGAACCCAGAAATAAATCCACACATCTACAGTGAATTTATCTTTGACAAAAGTGCCAACAACATGCAATGGGGAAAGGACAGTCTCTTCAATAAATGGTGCTGGGAAAACTGGATATGTATATGCAGAAGAATGAAACTAGACCCTTATCTCTTGCCGTATACAAAAATGAAATAAAAATGGATTAAAGAATTAAATCTAAGAACTGAAACTATGAAATTACTAAAGGAAAACGTTGGGGAAATGCTTTAGGACATTTGTCTGGGCAAGGACTTCTTGAGTGATATGCCCAACGCACAGGCAACCAAAGCAAAATTGGACAAATGAAATCACATTAAGCTAAAGCGCTTCTGCACAGCAAAGGAGACATTCAACAAAGTGAAGAGACAACCCACAGAATGGGAGAAAATATTTGCAAACTACCCATCTGACAAGGGATTTATAACTAGAATATATAAGGAGCTCCCACAACTCAGTAGAAAAAAACTGAAATAAGCTGACTAAAAAATGGGTAAAGGATCTGAATAAACATTTCTCAAAAAAAGACATACAAATGGCCAACAGGTATATGAAAAAATGCTCAACATCATTAATCATCAGAGAAATGCAAATCAAAACTGCAATGAGATATCTTCTCACCCCAGTTAAAGTGGCTTTTATCAAAAGGACA
>NW_012143219.1:0-1097 GCF_000956105.1 Propithecus coquereli | reverse complement strand
ACTGATACCTCCCAGTTTGTTCTTTTTACTTAAGATTGCTTTGGCTATACGAGGTCTTTTCTGGTTCCATACAAAGCGTAGAATTATTTTTTCCAGATCTGTAAAGAATGATAATGGGATTTTGGTAACTTCCCTACATTTTTGATTGGGCTAGTTCGTGGTTCTTACGTGTGGCAATTTTGATCCCCACCCCCCCCAAGGGGATAATTGGCAGTGTCCGTAAAAAATTTTGGTTGATGCACCTAAGAAGTGGGGAGCTACTGGCTTCTAGTAGGTAGAGGCCAAGGAGGCTGCTAAGATCCTATAATGTACAAATGAGCACCCACAACAAAAAATTATCTTCCCTGAGTGCCAAGGTTGAGGTATCCTGGCAGCCAAAACTTACTTATATTATTTTATTTTTCAGATAACCTGCTTTTGTATTAATTTACTAATCCTGCCATTTTGTTTCTAATTCATTAATTTGTTTTGATCATTCCAGTATTCTTCCTCCTGCTTTCCCTAGGTTTCATGATCTTTTAACTAATTTCTGAGGATGAATGCTTAATTTGTTTGTTTTCCTTCTTATTTATTTCCTTATGTAACTATTTAATGCAATGACTTATTTCTTTGAACACTGCCTCAGCTGTATCCCATAGGTTCTGATGTGATGTATTATTATTTGTGTCTAGATAGCTTGTAATTTTGATATTGATCTTTTTTTTTTTTTTGACTGAAGATACACTTGAGCACAGAGTTGGCTTTGTTATTTATGCAATTGGAAAGCCTTTTGTCTTTAATGTGAATTTAGTCCATGTATATTTCATTCCTTAAACAAATTTGTGCATGCAAATTATGAGCCAGGCACTATTCCAGGTGCTAAGGACACAGCCATGAACTAAACAGACATCCTTTTCCTCGTGGAATTATCAATAGGGCAGATACATTTAATTTTAATTCTATCATATTATTTTATGTTATGCTTTTCCATCTTTAAAGCTTTTTGTATTCTGGTTTTGCTTACTTTGGGGTGTGTGTGTGTGTGTGTGTGTGTGTGTGTGTGTGTGTTGCGTCAGGTCATTAGAAATTTGTGCATGCAAATTATGAGCCAGGCACTA
>NW_012143218.1:0-824 GCF_000956105.1 Propithecus coquereli | reverse complement strand
TCTCTCTTCTTGATCTTTTTCAAAGAACCAACTTTTGCCTTTGTTAATTTTCAGGTCTATTTAAAATTGAAAGTCTCAGCTTGAATTTTTTGGTATCACATCAATACTTAAAATTCAGGCCTTGAACTCACGTGAGGACCAGTCAATATTCACGACTTCTCAGGGGGATGCTTCTCTTTAATCCCACCCAGACCCAAACCTGAGACAATTTTCTTTGCTGTTTGTCTCTGTGGGGAACCATCTAAAAAAAAATTCACCCTTTCTTCAGTAGCATATCCTTTCCCGAGTCCATAACTTACGTGGGGTGATCTCCGACTCATTTGGCTCTGTGCTATGTGGGTCACAGACTTCGTGTTGCCTGAGCTATCGATGTCTGAATGACATCCCCCGACTTCAGTGTGGGCCTGTCTCTTTGGCTCATGTTCCTGCTTTGTCTCTGCCAGCAGAGGGTTTCTCTACTTTAACACTTGTCCATTCCCATATAATTTTTAAAAAATCTAGCATTTTACAAGGGAGGAGATTTTAGTATTTCTCACCTTAGGGTCTTTGCGTTGGCTGTTCCCTCCACCCGGAATGCTTTTCTCTCCGACGCCTTTAAGGATTTCGCCTTCACCCTTTCTCTCACATCTCACCTTCTCAGTGAGTTCTACGTGTTTGCCCTGTTTCATAATCTGCGCCAACTCTAGCGCTCCCTGTCCCCCTTACCCTGTCTGCTTTGCTTTTCTTCGTAGAGCTTACAACCATCCACACCTGATCTTAGCCAAAAGGCCGAGAGGTGATACAACCATCTAATAAACTGTGTCATTTACTTCTCTCTTTTTTTT
>NW_012143217.1:0-1423 GCF_000956105.1 Propithecus coquereli | reverse complement strand
CTGAAATTAAAAATAAATAAATAAATAAATAAATAAAAATTGAGATATTAAAAAAAAGAGAGAGCTCGAGAGAGCTAGAGAGCAAGAGAGACCTACTCACTCTCACAATAGGCCCACTCCTGCAAGAACAAATCCACTCTCATGACCTAATCACCTCTTATTAGGCCCCATCCCCCAACATTGTTCCACTGAGGATTAAATTTCCAACACATAAATTTTGAGGGGCACATTCAAACCACAGCAGCTGGGGACACAGAAAGGTTTCATGGCTGGCCTGAAGCCTCAAGGCATTTATACTGTAAGGAGGGAGGCAGCCAGGCAACGCTGCTAGTAGATAATAGCAAACTAGTATCATAAATATACAGGAAGTAATGATACTCTCAAGGAGGGTACTAACCCTGGACTGAGAGAAAGATAGGGGAAATCATGAAAGGTTTGCAGAAACAAGTTGTGGAGACTCAAATTTCATTTTGTTATTTCTGTCCCCTTTGGAAAGTTAAAAGCCTGAAATTGTGTTCTCATTTGAGAGAGGAAAACTGAGTTAATTAGTGTCTTGGCCAGACATCTTTCATGGGTCCCCAACTATGTTTGGCACCATTTAAATCAGATCATGTCACTCCCAGGCTTAAACTCACTATGTATAGAAAAACATGAATGCCCTCAATTCTGATTTCCATAGTCCTATGTGGCCTGCGCCTTGCCTACCACTCTGTCTCTGTCTCGCACACTTCTGTCCCTTTCTCGCTCTGCTCCAGCTGCACTGGCCCTCTCTCAGAACCATGAACACACAGAGTGCTTCTGACCCTAGGAAGCTGGCTGTGGGTATCACCTCTGCCTCAGATGTACCTTCCCCCATAACTTTGCAAGGCTAACTCCTTGACATTAGAGTTTTAGCTTAAGTAGAGATCATCTGTGACCACACAATGAAGAGTGGACACCCACTTTCTCTTCATTCCATCCACCCAATGTATTTTTTTAGCAGGCACAGATTACTACCTGCTAGTATATCTTTTCTAATTTTTTTTTTGTGTGTGTATTTGATTATTGTCTACTCCTCCCACATGTGAGCACCTTGAAAAATCCCGTCTGCCTTGTTCACAGCTATATCTGCAGTGCCTCCAAAACCATATGACTCCTAGCAGGCATCAGCATATATTTATGGAATGGATGAAGACATAAATACGAGAATGGATAGATGGAGAACTGTCCTCGTTTCCCAGGCCCTCTGCTCTCCGTGCTGTTTCCATGGGCTGCAGGGAGGAGAAAAGCAATCACCAAAGAGCACGCTTGCTTCTGAGAAAAAGCACACTTTGAAAAATGAACTGTTCCTTGTCATTAGCTTTCAGTCAAGCATCACATCAGGAAACTTTTGCATCAGATGTGATTGGACCTTGAGGGGGGATGCCTGCGACGCGGGTCCCGG
>NW_012143216.1:0-1351 GCF_000956105.1 Propithecus coquereli | reverse complement strand
TAAAAAGAAAAGAAATTCTGACACATGCTACAATATGAACCTTGTGGACATTATGCTAAATGAAATAAGCCTGTCATGAAAAGACAAATACTGTACGATTCCATTTATCTGAGGTACCTAGAGTAGTTTAAGTCATAGAGACAAAGAGGAATGGTGGTTGCCCAGGGCTTGCAGAAGGGAGAATGGGAAGTTCTTGTTTAATGGATGCAGAATTTCAGTTTTACAAGATGAAGAGCTCTGGAGATGGATGGTGGTTGATGGTTACACAGCAGTACCAGTGTACTTAATACCACTGAGCTACACAACTAAAAATGGTTAAGATGGTAAATTTTAAGTTGTGTGTATTTCACCACGAAAAAAATTGAAAAAAATCTAGTGTGTATCAGGCTCACAGTTATGCTGGTTTAACTTCGCTCCACAAGAGAGGAAAACACAGAGCAATGTGAATTCTCCATGAGGTGGTAAGCTTGTTTAGAATTCAGTCTCTCTTGCGTCTCTGCAACAGGATGGCAAACTGAAATGCTTACGGAAACCAGGCAAAGAAATGAGTGCATGGAGTCGGTGTAGACAAAAGGGCCTGGTGTGGCTCTGGCAAATGGGAGAGAACTGGAATTGTGATTTCGTGAGAAACATAACAATTCTTAAATGTTGATAACTAATTCTGTTTTTTTAAAATCACAGCGTGGGCCAAACAAAACGCACCTGTTGGCTGAATTTGAACTTCTGGCCTCAAGTGATCCTCCCACCTCAGCCTTCCGAAATGCCGGGATTACAGCTGTGAGCCACCGTGCCTGGCCTGTGTTGGCTCAATTTGATCTGCAACTGTTATTTTGTGAACTCTGAACGAGATACAAGGGGAATGGTGCCCATAGCGGCATCAAGCCTGCTGTGATACTCCTCGCCTTCCTGGGCCTGAGCCAGGCATCTTAGAGGATGAAAAGAAGAGATTCATCTTACTCTGCTACCTTCTGTTATCTTCATGGCTGAGAAGCAGACTTTCTCCACCTTCAACCAGGAGGCCAGCTCTTGGATACGCAGTTTTTTTACTGCTGGAGATACTTGTTGTTGCCAGATTCTAGATTCCAGAAGACATGGAGGCATCCAAAGGCAGAGAGGTTCGGACCAATCTCTCTGCCTTTGGATGAAGAACCATCTCTTACAGGGGCTCTGACCAACTATTTCATTGTGGTGTTCGTCATGGAACCCTAAAACTTCACTCAAAGGTCTCTCTCTTATGTCAAGAGGGCCCCAGCAAAAGGGAATTTAGGTTGCAGATGGAATTAAGGCCGCTAATCAGCTGACCTTAAAATAGAAATGTTATTCTGGATCATCCAGTTGGACCCAACATAAA
>NW_012143215.1:0-1932 GCF_000956105.1 Propithecus coquereli | reverse complement strand
AACTCTTATACAGGCTGCACATAGCAAACTGTAGGTCTGTCTTAAGGATACACTTGCTAGATTTCTGCATCAGTTACCAGGAAGCCAGCTGACTATGGTTAGTTCCCCCATCCTTTTCTCGCTCTTTCCCCTACAATCCCAGGACTTAACTCTCAGTTAAATGACAGCTGTACCAGACTTGGAGAAGCCCTGGGAGGAGAAGAAGGTAAGAGTAGCAATGTTTCAGAGTGGCAAAATTCATTCTCCTCCCTCCCACACTGTGCCCCCATCCTTCTCCCGTTGAGTGGTGCGTCTGTTCTCCAGGCCTCTAGAAAACAGGCCTCCGTACTGACCTGCAGTACTCTATCCAAGTGTATCATTTATCATCGCTAAGAAAAGAGTTGACCAAAGGAAACACACTGAGATAGAATGGTGGCTGTTTTCTAGCTTAACCTTTTAAAGATTGTTATCTCCTTTACCCAAATGAAACTATAATTGAGGCAATTTTAAGCCCAGGGGAGAGGGAAAATATTTGGGGTAAAGCAGCTCTGGCTCCCATAATAGATTTGACTATTGCGGATTAGGAAAATATGGAAAGAAGAAAGTATTTATGAGAAATCCAATATTGGTTGCAGCAGAGATCAGATGACCATCATGCATTGGAACCTTTGGCAGATGTGGTAACAGTGGATAACATGGATTGGAGGGAATTCCTCTCCTTGGACACATCAGGAACTATCTATGGCACTGCCACCTGCCTCCACTTGGTGAAAAATGGGGTTTGAAACCCTGTGTCAGTCTTTTGCAAAACAAAACTATTCCACAAAAATGGTTAATTGAACACCCAAGCAATGCATTTGGGGATAATGAGGTCCTGTGGGTTCTATTTGCTAATGGCAAGAATTATTATTTTACGGTTATTTCACACTGCATATGTAATTAAAGTGGATAGGGCTAATGAGCAGTGAAGTTATGAAATGAATATAATAATCAATTAGTTTTTTTCTTCTGCTTAAAAAAATCAAAAAAGAGCCTCTCCACTTTATAGCAAAGCTAACATAATCAGTTAAACAGAACTTGATGAGTTTAGAGAGAATAATAGACTGCTAAATCCTGTCTATCTCCTTGTAGAACATTATCAAAAAAGTATCTTGGGCCTTGGTGAGAAAAATCACAGAAAACATTAGGCAGAACATCACTTTTCCATTATCTCATACATACCAAATGCTGTCTGGTCCTGCTTATGTTTACAGAACAAAGTAGGTCAAAGCAATTTACTGAGATCATAAAGGGCAGGAGAAATGCTGGAGCATATCATGCTAGTAGCTGCTAGACTTAATGGAATGGAAGAAAATGGAAATTTAACCTATGGATCAGTAAATCAAGCTTTTAGGTAGTTCTGGACCCATAAGTATGGCAGGAAATTCATTTAATTTAGCACAGTCTAAGAAGACTAGAACAGTACAGTAAGATGTACTAGAAAAGCAAAGTAAAATGAAAGTTAGTATGTGTACATGTGGTCTCTGTGTGTGTGTGTGTCTGTGGTGTGTGTACGTGAAAGTACGTACACAGCTATGATTGAAATGATTTAGAGTCAATCTGTGTTATCTGAGTTAAGTGATGAGCATCGCAGGCTAATGGTTAAAAGGCTCAATTGCTTTTTCTCATGTCATATCAGTGGACTGTAAAATGCTGAGGTGACATATTTCACTGAGAGTTTTATTGTAATATGGGGGGAAATCATTGCACAACACGGGACTTGTAATATGAAGTACTATACCACAGCCTTGTAAAAAGGATCTGCCAGGCATTAGCTTGTGATCACTAATGTAAATTTGTACTGAAAGAAAAAGAAAAAGATACCATACATACATTCAAAGTCCAGATGGTGCTTGCACATCAATTAGATCACTGTTTGGTAATGAGACCTGAAGAGTGAGATAATTGTTACAC
>NW_012143214.1:0-9449 GCF_000956105.1 Propithecus coquereli | reverse complement strand
TACTCGGGAGGCTGAGGCAGGAGGATCACTTGAGCCCAGGAGTTTGAGGTTGCTGTGAGCTAGGATGACGCCATGGCACTCTAGCCCGGGCAACAGAGTCAGACTCTGTCTCAAAAATAAATAAATAAATAAAATGGGCAAAATAATGGCATGTGCTTCCTAGAGTTACTGTGATATGAATTAATAATGATGGAAGTGCCTAGTATAGTATGTGCCAGGCTCCTCCTGCTGCTTCTCTGGGAAGGTCTATGTCCCAGGTGTGAGTGGCTCTTGGCTGCTGCCCTGCACTCCCTGGGCAGACACCCAGCTTCCTCAAAGGGAATGCCTATGATCAAATTTGAAAATGGAGTTGGAGAGCATTTGATTTTTCTTTCTGGGACAATCTGTTATCCCCTCAGGAAAAATATCATACCTTGTATGAGGAAAATTGTATTTTTTTTTCTTTCTCCTCAATTAAAAAAGTGAAAGAATTAAGTCTTCGCTTTCTTTTTTTTTTTTTTTTAAACAAGAAATATGCTTGCCCACGCTGAACAGTGCCGGCATGAAATGAAACAACTTCCCTTCTGTTTGACAGCCGGCAGACTCCCCTCAACACCCCAGTCCCGGGGAGCTGCAGATTGCACAACGGGCAGACTTTATTGAACAGACGAACAACTGTGGCTTAATCTGTTTGGGGAGGGAAAAAAAAAGGTCCTGAAGCAATTGATAAACAAGAGGCTGAGGTCTGTGTGAAGGAAAAGTAAATGAGGCCAGATTGGGGACGGGAAACTTAAGCCTCTTTCATCCCGAATTGGGCGTGTGAGTAATTGTCAGGACTAATCCTGCTGAGAAAGGGACGGATACTGGATTTACGTTTTTTTTAAATTCAAAATTATTATTTTTTTTGGAAAATTGTATAGGAGTATAACATAGAAAAATGCAGAAATCACAAATACAGATGTACACACCTTCACAAAGTGCGCACATTGTGACATCAGCACCTGGGTCAAGAAACAGAATTTGGCTGCATCCCAGTAGCCCCCTAAATTCCCCGCCACCTCCCCACGACAAGGAGAATCACTATCCTGGCTTATAACCCAGTTGTTATTTTTAACAGCTCACACACACTCATGTGTGAGTGTGTGTGTCTTCTACAGATGTTCTATGCACACGCAGGAACAGGCGTATGCTGTGATTTTACACAGATGTAGTAAAAAATGCATTTTAAACGTCATATAGCACATTACCCAGACTGCTGTGCCTCTTGCTTTTTTCACATTTATCTTGATGATCTTTCCATACCAATAGGTAGAAAGCAATCAATTTTCTTTAGTGGTTACATAGTATTCCGTTGTCTGAATGAACCACAATTTATTTATTAATCATTTTATTCAAAAGCGAAGAGGTTTTGTCCAATTTTTTTGGAGCTGGCTTTTAAAAGTACATATTCTTGAGACAACTTTGTTGTCCTTTATTTAAGGTGGCAACGAGGTATTGCTCTCTGGAGGCCCTTAAAAATACTACTAATTCTTACTCCGTTCTGAAACGTGAAGGGTGCGGTGCCACCCGGGGTGGTCGCTGATTTCATTCTCTCATCCTGTTAGGACTCAGTTGTTCCATGTTTGACTATGTAACCAGGAAGTGGAAATAATGTCCCTGACACCCCCACTTCCTTTTCTGGCAAATCGGTGTCCGGTAAACGAATCCAACTACTTTCACCCACCCACTTCCCTCAGCCAGTTGCTTATTCGGCATTGTCCTGACTCAAAGCTGGAGATTTCGGAAGATGGACCCCAAGAGCTCTTCCTGGCAGGACTAGTTGGAGGAACTATTCCTTGTTTTGATGTAACCCTCCCTTTGTGCCCATCTTTTCCTCCTTCCATGGGTTCTTCTCATCCCTCATCTCCAACCCCAGCCCTGGTCTCTAGCCTCTCCCTCTCTGAACTCAGTCTCGGAGTCGTCTGGACTTGGTGTGAGAGCAAGTCAGTGGCTACTTCTTCTTCCGGTGGCCCTTGCCCTTTACCTTTCATATCCACCGTAATCACACAAGAGGCTGAGTCTCCGTGAGACTTCTCTGGGTTTCCTGGCAGCAGGAACAGTTACATATCTGGGCGTGGGGACAATCTCCTCACCTCCCTTCACTGGCAGAATGAGGAGACAGCCGGAGGACAGGCCTGGCAGGTTCAGCAGCCCAGGGTGAGGAGTACCTCACTATCTGTCACCTACAGTGGAGAGGCAAATGCCACCAGCTTGTGCAAAGGGATGCCAAGCCTGAGCTGCAGGCAGAGTCACAGGCAGGCATCAGGGACTGGGGGCAGCCCTAACTCCACGTGGGAGGGAAGCGCACAGCAGTGTGAACACCAGGGGTAAGGATCACCAGTCCCCTTTAGAACTGCAACTACACCTTCCCCGGGCCTCAGAGAATCAACACCAGTGACTCCCTCATAGGGCTGTCATGAAGGCTGAAGGAGTGAATATGCAGCTGTGTTAAGCACCCTATTATTACGTGAGGTGGCCTGGACACAGTGGCCCCAGCTCCAATGCCAGTGACCAGAGGAGCTGTCACTTCGTTTCTCCTCCTCTGACTTGCCCTGCTCTCCCGACTTGGCTCTTCCAGCCAGAGCCACTTTCCCAGTCTCCACAGACCCCTTCCTTGCCCCTGTCTCA
Organism: Propithecus coquereli; assembly: GCF_000956105.1. Classification (NCBI taxonomy): domain Eukaryota; kingdom Metazoa; phylum Chordata; class Mammalia; order Primates; family Indriidae; genus Propithecus; species Propithecus coquereli. The sequence continues at coordinate 6,803 of NW_012143214.1, read as the reverse complement.
TGACATCCGGGCTCCCTCACTTCCAGGTGAGGGGCTCATCCGGGCAGTAGTAGGTCCCAAAAGGCACCGACAGGCAAACCATTGAATAGAAAATAGCACCTCATCCATGTGAGCTTCCTAAATACCTTGCGCATTTTATTCAAGGTGAGCAATCCTCACCTTCATGGTTGACGGAGAGCAGGAGAGCAACGGCATTCCACAGCGTTCTTTCATAGCTCCAGAACTGTCAGAGACTGAGGAAATGCTGCCTTAGTCTGTTTGTGCTGCTATAACAAAATACCTTGCGTATTTTGGGTAATTTATAAAGAGCAGAAATTTATTTCTCACTGTTCTGGAGGCTGGGAAGTCCAAGATCAAGACACCAACATCTGGTGTCCGGGGAGGGCCTCCTTGCTGTGTCCTTACACAGCAGAAAGCTGGAAGAGCAACAGGGCAAACTCCCTCTGAAGCCTCTTTTGTAAGGGTATTAAATTATTCATAAGGGTGGTGTCTTCATGACTTATTCACTTCCCCAAAGGCCCTACCTCTTAATACCACCGTGATGGCGATTGAGTTTCAAGATGAATTTTGGAGGAGACACACATGTAAACCATATCAAATGTTTACATGGAGGTAAAGTCTTACCTTCTACCTGAAGTCTTCCCAACTTGTTCCCCTCAAGATTTAAACTATTCCTCCTCTGAGTTTTTGCCTGAAACTATCATTCGAGCATAGTCTGCCTAACAATATCCCTGGTTTTTTAGTATTAAACAGAGAGGCTGTACTGGGTTGCATAGTGTCCCCTCTAAAAAATTTTTAAGTCCACCCAGAACTTCCGAATGTGAGCTTATTTGGAAATAGCGTCTTTGTAATTAGTTAAGATGAGGTCATACTGGATTAAGTTGGGCCCCCAAAATCCAGTGATTGGTGTCCTTAGAAGAGAAAAGAGAGGGCATATTAGACACACAGACACGCACAGGGAGGAAGGCTACGTGACAATGGAGGCAGAGATCGGAGTGATACATCTGCAGGCCAAGGAATGCTAAGGATGGCCTGGAACCAACAGGAGCCAGGAAGAGGCAATGAAGGCTTCTCCCCTAGAGCCTTCAGAGGGAATCCAACACCTCAGTTTTGGACTGATAACCTCCAGAACTGTGAGAGAATACAATTCTGTTGTTCTAAGCCTCACTCGTTTGTAATAATTTGTCATGGCAGCCCTAGGAAGCTTATATAAGGATTCTTGTCTGGCTCTTTAGGAAAAAAAAAGGTTTCTTTATTATAGACATTTCCATGGATTTTGTCTTGTTTTTAAACAAGGCTGTTTGAAGCTCGGTTTTCTCATCTAGACATTATACAGTTGACCCTTGAACAACATGGGTCTGAATAACGCAGGTCCACTTATAAAGTGGATTATTTCAACCAAACCCGGAGTGAAAATACAGTATTCACGGGATATGAAACCCGCACATACAGAGGGCTATCGCATATAGAAAGGTTCTGCAGAGCCAACTGCAGGACTTGAGTATTTGCATATTTGGGTATACATGGGGGTCCTGGAACAAACCCCCTGAGTATACTGAGGGACTACTATATATCAGCCATTGTTGCATTAAAGCCACCCCACAGCTCAATGACATGAAACATTGAGTATGTATTACCATGCTCAAGGTCTGGGGGATGGCCGTGTTCCACATGTCTCTCATGCTTCTGAGAACTATAGGCCTTCCGGGGCATCTTCTTGTGGCAATGGCAGAAGCCCAAGCAGGGAAGTCCCACTGTAAAAGCACATTTAAAGATTCTCTGCATGTGTGTCTTATCTGCTAACATCCCATTGGCCAAATCGAGGCACAAGGCAAAGCCCAACATCAATGGCATGGGATGTACACTTTGCTCACAGTAAGGGGGTAGAAAAGTGAATATTTGTGGAACAATAATCCCAACTATCACAGACAGGGTAATACTCCCTTAGTAGGGTTATTGAGAAGTTTATGTGCAGTCATGCATGGCTTAATGATGGGCGCATTCTGAGAGACGCACCATTAGGTAATGTTGTCATTGTGTGAACATGGTGGAATGTACTTATGCAAACCTAGATGGTATAGCCTAGTGCTCCTAGACTTGTACTTGTACAGCATGTTACTGTACTGAATGCCATAGGCAGCTATAACACAATGGTGAGAGAAAAGGTAATGCATAGCACTATGGTGTTATAATGGCTGTGACATCTCTAGGTAATAAGAATTTTTCAGCTCCATTATAATCTTATGGGACCACCATCATATATGTGGTCCATCATTGACCAAAACATTGTTATATGGATCATGACTATATGTATAACTAAACTAGTATAATAATAAACACATATTGAATGCCTATTATATGGCAAGCACCATTCTCAGTGCTTTACAGGAGATCTATCACAGAATAAAAACAATCCTAAAACGTAGTGGCTTAAAACAATCACCAATGGATTTGCTGGAAGTCCTGTGGGTTAGGAACCCAGGCAGGCTCGGTTGGGTAGTTCTGCTCTGCATGCCTCAGCTAGATCCAGCTGGTGGCTGAGCTGGGCTGAAAAGACCAAGAAAGCCTCACTCATATGTCTGGTGACTTGCTGCTCCTCCATGTGGCTAGCTTGGGCTTCCTCACAGCATGGAGTCTCACCATAGTGGGACTTCTTGCATGACAGCTGACTTTCAAGAGAGATGAAATTAGAAGCTGCTGATCACGTAAGGCCCAGGCTTAGACATTACACAGTATAACCCTGCCCCATTCTGTTGGTCTGTATTTGTTTCCTATTACAGCTACAAGTTACCAGAAATTTAGTGGCTTAATACAATACAAATGTATTAGCTTATATTCTGGAGGCCAGAAGTCCAAAATGGGTTTCAAGGGGTGAAAATTAAGGTGTTGGCCGGGCTGTGCTCTTCTCTGAGGGCCCTACAGGATAATCCATTTTCTTGTCTTTTCTGTTTTCCAGCAGCTGCACACGTTACCCAGCTGGTGGCCCCCTTTCATCTTCGAAGCTAGCGATGGCCTCTAAGTCTCTCTCACCCTGCACTGGTGGACCGTGACTCTGATACTCCTGCCTCCCTCTTTCACTCTAACACCCCTGCCTCCTTTTTTATTTTTTAAAATTTATTTTTTTTATTTTAACTTATTTTTATATTTCTCTTTGTCATCCTTGCACAGGGGCCGTGCCTATCTTCTCTGTATCATTCCGACTTCAGTGCATGTGCTGCTGAAGGGAGTGCTCCCTCTCTCCCCTCTGAGGACCCTCGTGATTACATTGGGCCCACCTGGATGACCCAGGAAACTCTGCCCACCTCGAGGTCAGCAGATTAGCATCCATTAGGATGCCACGTGCAACCTAAATTCCCCTTTGCCATGTAACATGATACATTCAAGGGTTCTGGGGATTAGGACGTGGAAATCTTTGGGGGAAGGGGCCATTATTCTGCCTGCCACGTGATCAAACTAGTGATAGGGACAGCTCAGGCTCAAGGAGAAGGGAAATAGACTCCACACAGCACGCATAAACTCATGCAATCCTCAGAACAGCCCCGTGCAGTAGGTACTAGTGTGATCCACATTTTGATGTGGGACGCTAAGAGCAGAGGATTGGGCACTTGGTGAGGTCAGCCAGCTGGTAAGCAGGAGAGCTGGGTTCTGATCCAGGCCGTGAGGCTGCACAGCCAGAGCACCTTGTGCCTGGCCTGTCTGGTGCTCAGCAAGTGTTTGTTTCCTCCTCTCCTGGTCCCCAGTTTTTTAGCCCCTTAAGGGCAGGAAGCCCCCACACCCCTGATTGTACACATACGTCTCTCTCACAAAAACACTAACATACACGTGAGGCTTGTGGTAAAGTCCCCTTAATAGAGAGGGCAGCGGAATGATATCCATTTAAGCAAACACAAACTCAGTTTTTGTTTTCTGGCCTTGTCCTGTCTGGTTATTAAAGTTTCCTCCTGATTTCTCTCTACCTGGGTTCTCACCCATCCGTGGAAGTGCCACCCAACTGCTACTTTTTGGTTTTTTTTGACTCAAACGTATTTCTGGTTGCTAGTCCTTATTCTCAGACATTGTCCTAGAAATGTGTGGGCCCCTGCCCCTGTCTGGTGTGGCCCCCAACCCCAGCATTCCTCTGCTCTAGATGCCCCAACCGACCCCAGGCCCAGGCTCCCAGAGCAAACCTCTGCTCTGCCTCGGCTGGGCCTTCACACAGCACCGGCCCCAGCACCGAGAAGTGACAGGAGCTGTGCCCAGAGGAAATGGAGGAGGTGGCATCCAAGATCAGTATCTTGTCAGAATGCATTCGCATGTAGGTGGATTTTGAACTCAAACAGGTCTAAGCAGTTTCTCTGTCCATCCATTTAATAACTGTTTATGGAGCATTAGTCCAAACACTGGAGGACGGTCATGGGCTGATACAGCCTGAAGAAGTATCTCTTGGTTTGGGTCGAGATCGGCACTTCCTGTGCCAGACCCTGAGGGAAGAGCCTGGGGTCAGGGTGGTCTTGCCAAAAGAAGTGGACACGTGCCTTGCAGACAGAGTAATGCTTTTGGATGCATTCACCCATCCAACAAATATATACTGAGCACTCGTTATGAGCCAGTCATCATGCTGGGCACAGAGGACAAAGATGAATAATTAGATAGGGCCTGCCCTCAAGAAGCCCCCAGTTAATTTTAATAGTCATTATTCACGTTTCATACCTGGGCATGTAAAGTCTAAGGATGTTAACCACTGTGTCTGCCAGTAAATAAGGGGTTTTTTTTCCCGGAAAAATATTGCTCAGAAAAGAAGGAGGTACTTTGTCTTTGAATCCTTGCGATGTCTCTCATATTACACCAATGCTTTCTAAATTACTTTATATTTAACAATCATGCTACAGTTTGGGGAAGCCATTAGCCTAAAATCACCTCAATTAATGTTAGTTTTGGATTCTTAGGGAGATCATTGACTCAGTACAAAAGGAGGTGAGATCTAACACAGATTGGTTCGTTATTCCTGGGGGCGCGACTTCACATTTGCAATGCTGGGAGTTGCTGTAAACAAGCCTTTTACGATTACCTTAAAAAGCAGTACAGCCCGTGGTTACGGCGGAGAGACCAGTGAAAACACAAACTGACTAATGCTGTGCAAATGGGCACTTTGTGGTTAGGGCTAAAATTTCCAGTGCAGCATCCTACACAGAGTCCAAGAGGCCCTCCAGCCATCCAGATGGAAGCGAGGGCGCCTTCAAAATGGTTTGAATGATAATGAGGATGCCGATGACCAAGAGGTGCACGAAGAATTTGAATAGATTTGTTGTATGAAACCCGAGAGTGGAAAAAAGCAGTAGTTATAAATTAATCGATTATATTATATAAATTACATTAAACATGTATGTATAACTAAGTTTATACATGCAATAAGCAGACCATAATTTCATCCATGTCACTAAAAGTTTTATATGCTCAAGTTGACCAAAATATTATGGGAGGATTTACCCACTGGAAAATTTAGGGCTGCCTTATGTTTGGTGCCAACTGCTATTTGGGCGTATGTGGGCCCTTTGCCCAAAGTCAAACACATGGGAGGGGGAGAGTCAGGTTTGTCTGACCCACCCGTGTGTTCGCCTTAATCCCTCGTTTAGACCAGATTTCATAAACTCTCACCCAATGGATTCGTACCCCATTGTTGATTTCATTCCATTTCAACTCAGAGCATTTACCGAGCCTCCAATAAAAGGGAGGAATTGTTTTTCAAGTCTGTAAATCATTTTTAGTACTGAACTAAGAAAGAAGAGACTGACTTTTAACTGACGACTAAGGAAAAAGAGTGGTTTTGACTAAGAACGGCACTGGATTTGGGTGTTGCAGGATGTTCTTCCTGTCAGGCAATGCGTCTTCCATGTCCTCTTGCTACTTGCTGAGAAGGATTTAAAATGCCTGAAACCTCAGCCCCAGTAGAACGGTCACAGGGAGCAAATAAACCTTCAGTTTCCCTGTGTCAGCTTTCAGATAATAAACAAACCAACCCCATTAGTCTCTTTGGGTAACAGAATTTTGCTTTTTTCTTTATGCTTTGTAGTATCATGTGAATTTTCTATGTGCAAATGTATTATCTTCAACCAGAAAAAAATCAGTAAACATTCATTTTTGAAAACACACAACTATTAGAATACAGAATTTCGCTTGCCAGATTTGCATTGAGCCCACCTCACATTTAACCTCTTTCCTTATCATCAATCCAGGCCAAGAAAGCCAAAGCATCTGCCTTGGGCACACGTATAAGACTCCCCCTCTCGGGGTCTGTGTGCCTCCCACACCACCTTCCCCCAGGATGCCCAGAGAACAGCACATGGCGGAGAAAGAACAGCAAGATGCCATGATGTCTAATTTTATGTGTCAACTTGACTAGATCAGGAGTGCCCAGATATCTGGCTAAACATTATTTCTGGGTGTGTCTGCGAGGGTGTTTCCAGATGAGATCAGCATTTGAACCCGGGGACTGAGTAAGGCAGACTGCCCTCCCAGTGTGGCTGGCACAATCCAATCCGTGGAGGAACTAAAGAGAACGAAAGGTGGAGGAAAAGAGAATTCACCTCCCTCTTTTTTTTCCTGCTTGAGCTGGGACATAAATCTGTCCTCAGACTGAGACTCAACGCCATCGGCTCTCCTGGTTCTCAGGCCTTCTAACTCGGATTGAATTACACTACCAGCGTTCCCAGGTCTCCAGCTGGCAGATGGCAGGTCGTGCGACTCTCCAGCCTCCACGAGCACAGGAGTCATCTCTCGCCTAAATCTCTTTATATATATACACACACACACACATATTTATCTTT
>NW_012143213.1:27786-28087 GCF_000956105.1 Propithecus coquereli | reverse complement strand
ACCAAGTCTGGTTTTCAGCTATGATGAAATGGCAGTTAGCATCTTGCTTTCAGATGGTTGCCTTCTAATGTTTTCTCTTGTTTGTGAGTAAAAATCTTTGTTGTTTATAAGTAGGAATGGCTTCTGAGTTTTATCAAATGCCATTTCATCATCTTTTCCTGTACTTGTTTAGTATTTAATTTGTTAATGTGATAATTTATACTGTTAGCTTCATTGACTTTTTCCCATTCCTGGATATACCCAGGTTAGTCGTGGTATGTTATTCTCCTGATGCACTGCTTGACTTTATTCCATACTATTT
>NW_012143213.1:20486-22659 GCF_000956105.1 Propithecus coquereli | reverse complement strand
TATTGTGAGAAATTTTCAGTAAATACATAGTAAATTTGATACAAAGTTTCCTCTTGATAAGCAAAATGAAATTAGTTACTGCCAAATCAGAATTAAATGTCTAACCAAAGTATTTAAACATTTTTAAACATAATCTGAGCTTATAACGTTGTCCAGCTATAATAATGGTTTTGATTCCTGCACAAAAAGAAAACAAATTTTAGACAGATAAATTATTTATGAAAATTTTGTTAGAATATGAGAAAGACTAAAAATAATATCTTTAAAAAAGTTTTAAAAAATCTTCAATTAAGCCACCAAAAACCATCCCTAGAATTCTTTCTAACAATATAAAGAATCAATTAATTCAAAGTTAGAAAACCTTCAAGTATTCTTCTTTAGTTTTAGATGAATTGTACAGTAAAATATACTGCCAAATTGATATTCTGGGTATATTTTGTCTAAAAAAACTCCCAAATCAAAAAAAAATGTTGTCAATTTGTAGCCTATAAAAGTAGAATCACAACATAGATATTTTTGTGTCTCCATCACAGAATCTGCTAGGTATAAAAAAAGTTAGTTTCTTTTTTGAGACAGGATCTTGCTCTCTTGCCCAGGCTAGAGTGCAGTGGCATCATCATAGCTCACTGAAACTTCACACTGCTGTGCTCAAGTGATTCTTTTGCCTCAGTCTCCCCAGTAGCTGGGACTACGGGTGTGCACACCCTCACCCCTCAGCTAATTTTTCTATTTTTTGTAGAGACAGCGTCTCACGATATTGCTCAGGCTGGTCTTAAACTCCTGGCTTCAAGCAATCCTCCTGCCCTGGCCCCACAAAGCGCTAGGATGCCTAGACATGAGCCACTGTGCCTGGCCAAAAGTGAGTTTCTGTTATAATGAATATTACTCCAGCTATGTTAGGTTAAAAATATAAATTCCTTGGAATTTTAAGGCAAGAAATTGATGTCACCCTAGTTGCTTTGTTCCACTGTATGAACAGTATCATGGTTCAGTATATACATGGAAGTATTATGAGTCATTGCCGCTTTATGGAACTGTTAAAAGGAATAGCAAACAATTAATTTAGCTCATGTTCTTTGCTAATGCTCATTGGTTGAATGATGGAAGAGTTTTACAAAGATTTCCTGTACTTTGAACTCCAATTCAAGATTTTCTTTAAAAATGCTTTCCAAATATTTAATAATCAAAGACAAAAAGATGACAATGTGGTCTATGTTTTCTCATGGGTATCACATTACACATGAACAAGCAAAATCTAAAATCCCAAGGCAAGAAAAAGCTTTTTTTTCTGTGACCTAGTCAAAAGGGTAGGAACATTTGTTGAAATGGAAACTTTTCACAGCACAAGTTAATATTAATAATAATGATATGTATTTTTCTAGCAAGAATCAATATACAGAAGATTTTAACAGGAATAAAAAGGTATGTGAAAATATGCATGCAATGAAAAAACAGGTAATCTTAGTAAAGAAATAGAAACTATAAAAAATACTGAAGGGCTGGGTGCATTGGCTCATGCCGGTAATCCCAGCTACTCAGGAGGCCAAGGTGGGAGGATTGCTTGAGGCCAGGAGTTTGAAACTAGCCTGGGCAACACAACAAGATCCCATCTCTAAAAAAAAAATACTAAGGGAAAATACTAGAACTAAAAAATGCAACATGTGAAGTTAAACACTTGATAGATAGACTTCACGGCAAAACTGAGATGACAGAAAAAAGAATCAGTGAACTTGAAGGTAGAGCAACAGTAGTTATTCAATCTGAAGAACAGAAAAAAGACTGAAGATAAATAATAGAGCCAGTGACCTGTGGGACAATACCAAAATATTTAACATATGAGTACCTGGAATCCAAGGAAGAGGAGAAGGAAGGGCAGAAAAAATATCTGAAGATATAATGGCCAAAAATTTCTGAAATTTGGTGAAAGTGTAAGTGTACAGATTGCAGAGAGCTAGAGACCCCCAAACTGGATTAACACAAAGAAAACCATATGTAGGCACATCATAATTTAAAACGGCTGAAAACCAAAGATAATGAGAAAATCTTGAAAGCACCCAGAGAAAAAGGACACATTATACTACAGAAGAAAAACAATTGAAATGACTTCTTATCATAAACTACAGAGACCAGAACAGGAGTCAATGACAGTGACACACACACACACACACACACA
>NW_012143213.1:19475-20081 GCF_000956105.1 Propithecus coquereli | reverse complement strand
TAGGTCAACTCTCCCAAGTCTTCAAAAAGCCTATGTCACAAAAATGGTGGAGGGTAGGTTCTTGACCAAAAGAGATTTAAGCCATAATCATATAAAATATATAAGGTTAGTTTGGGTCTTGGCTGTTAAAAAAGCCAGTGCTAAAAGACACTCTTCAAACAACTGCAGAAATTTCTGAGTGGATTGGATATTATAAGACATAGGGTTACTGTTAAATTTTTTAGGTGACAATGGTTGATAGTCATGGAGAAGATTATCTTTAATTCTAGGAGTTGTATGTTGAATTTTTAGAGGTGAAGTGATACCTAAAGCATTCACTCAAAAAACAGCAAAAATGATATGTGTAACATATATATTTGTGTATAGTAAGTAGCATATATATGTCTGTATATATGCATATACAAACATGAGACATGCATGTGTATATGTATTTGTATACATATGTGTATGTGTATACACATATAAATACATATGAAAAAGAGAGACATCAGATATATTGAAACTAGGTGAAGGGCCAATGAACTTTCATTGTACCACTAAAAATGGTTACCTTTTCTTTAAGTGTGTAAATCTAAACATTTTCATAAACTTGGCAAAAACTTTTCC
>NW_012143213.1:16104-16858 GCF_000956105.1 Propithecus coquereli | reverse complement strand
CAAGGTTTATGAGGAGGCAAAGAGAAAAAGTCAGTAGTTCTAATATTTAGTTGTGAATCAGAATTACCAAGGGAGCTTCTTACATATACTACCTTTTAGATACCCACTCAGACTGAGTAAATTAGAATGTATAGAAGTACGTCTTGGTCATCTGCATTTCTAACATTATCTACCAGATAGCTCTCTCTATAATTTTTTCAAGGGTTTGTCTTTATCTCAGAATAAAACCCAACCACATAACCATAAATAAAATGCTCTGTCTTATCTATACAGATTTCAAGCCCTTGATATCTTTGTTCCCTATACCCTACCACATTGCATCTTATCAGCCAACTAGAACATACTACAACCTTTCTCATCTCTTGGGGCTTCATGCAGATGCTCCACCTTTCAGGAATCCTTGTAGGTGGCTCCTTTAAATGATCATCTTCAGACACTGAAGGTTAAAAATCACTTCCTCAGAAAGGTTATCTGTCTCTGCTGACTCCAAGGGAATTCATATCTTTTATTCTACATTCCAAAGACCAATTATTTGCTTTTATACTACTTTTCTCAATTACATATTTATTAAATTTCATTTGTTTTACTACTTTTTTTGTTACTCAAAACACAAGTATAGATGCACATCTTCTTTCAACTACCACTGAGAAACAAGTCTCTACTATATGGGGAGTATTAAATAATTTTAGAATAAAATATTGAGTTAAAAAACATAAAGTGGATGAAAATACAGGCCATTAGGGAAGAGAGCTGA
>NW_012143213.1:14305-15999 GCF_000956105.1 Propithecus coquereli | reverse complement strand
TTTGCCATACTGCTTTCTGAAATATCATATTTTCAAAGCTTCATGGTCTATAAAGAGGTCTCCTTTTTTTTCTTACACAGATTTTTTTCTTGATTCACATTGGGAGTTGCACCAATTTTGTGACTTGCTCTTTTGCATGTTTGTTTTTTAATTTAATTAATTTCTGTTCTTCCCTTTGTTATTTCCTTTCTTCTACTTTCTTTAAGTCTATCCTGCTATTCTTTTCCTAATTTATCAAATGGATGGAAAAATTAATGGATTAACATTAATTTTCAGGGGAAATAGCTATTAATAAAGAAACAAAGAATGTTAAAAAAAAATCATACAAGTATGCCGATATATTTGAAACATACACAAAATGACAAATATTTCTGAAAATATGATTTTTTTTTTTTTGAGACAGGGACTCACTCTTTCACCCAGGCTAGAGTACAGTAGCACAATCATAGCTCACTATAACCTTAAACTCCTGGGCTCAAGAGATCCTCCTGCATCAGCCTCCCAAGTAACTAGGACTACAGATACATGCCACCATGTGGCTAATTTATCTTTTAAATTTCTTTTTGTAGAGATAGAGTCTTCCTATATTGCCCAGGATGGTCTTGAACTCCTGGCCTCAAGTAATCCTAGTGCCTCAGCCTCCCAAAATGCTGGGATTATAGGCATGAGCCATGGCACCTGGCCCCGAAAATGTAACTTATCAAAACTGACACCAGCTAGATTTACTGACTTGCTTCTAGCAAATAGAATATGTAAAGGGAAAAATAATATTATAACTTTACAGTGGAGAAAACTGACAGACATCACCTTAAACAAGTTTACGAGGTAAATACTCCAGTGATAAATCAGGTTGATATCATGGATCTCTGATATGATATGATGAAAAAGGTACTTCTCTGATATTCTTCCCCAAAACCCATAATCTAAGTTTAATCATAAAAAAAAATTCAACAAACCCAAATTGTGGGGCACTCTGCAAAATATCTGACCAGTACTCTTCAAAAGTGTCAAGGCCATGAAGGACACGGAAAAACTGAGAAACTGCCACAGATTAGAGGAAACTAAGAACACATGATGGCTAAATGCAATTGGATAACTTGGATTGGATCCTGGAACAGAAAAAAAGACATTAGTGGAAAAACTGGTGAAACCTGAATAATACCTATAGTTTAGTTAATAGTATTAGTAACAAAGGTAACTCATTAGATTTCATAAATGTACCATGGTTATGAAAGATGTTATTATAGAAACCCTTTGTACCACATTTGTAACTCTTCTGTAACTCTAAAATTATTTCAAACTAAAAAGGAAAACAATAACAACAACAAATAGACTCTAGAAGAGATGGAAGATCTAAACAGACCAATTTCCACAGAAGAAATAGAAAAATATTTTTAAACATTTTTCCCCACCAAAAGCCAGTCACAATTAGCTTCCCTGTTGGACAGGTTCCAGTCCCTATATACTATTTCCCACTTATCTGAACCGGAGTGCCTTGGAGAAGTAGCTAATTCCTAGTGTATGGAGGGAAGATACAAGGTTGAGTCCGGGAACCTCTTATACTAAAACGCAAAGAAGCTTTCAAAAATAAAAGAGAGGCCAGGCGCGGTGGCTCACGCCTGTAATCCTAGCACTCTGGGAGGCCGAGGCGGGCAGATCGTTTGAGCTCAGGAGTTCGAGACCAGCCTGAGCAA
>NW_012143213.1:11924-12485 GCF_000956105.1 Propithecus coquereli | reverse complement strand
ATATGCAAAACCCCTCTTTAAGAGGAGACTCATCACAGCAGAGTATGGGATAAGTGAGCTGGAATACAGGTCAACGGAAAATACTCAAACTCCAGTACAGAAAAAAGTAAAGGAGAAACAGGGGAAAAGAAGATTAACACATGATAAAATTCTAAGATATGCTCAAGAGATCTACCATAGGTATAACTAGAGGTCCAGAGGAGAGAATGGTCAAGTATTTTCCCAAAACTGAACAGAGACTTTCACTTCTGGGTATAATCTATCAGATCACTACAAGCCAATATTCCTAGTGCTACAACTACAAAAATATTAACTCAAAAGGTAATGACCTTGAATCATTCTACCACTATAAAATTATAGAGATTCTTTTGTAGGAATGGGAAAACCAGGACCCTTTATTACCTGTTCTCCATGTAGGTGATTCAGCAATGACCTTGAATCATTCTACCACTATAAAATTATAGAGATTCTTTTGTAGTAAAGGGAAAACCAGGACCCTTTATTACCTGTTCTCCATGTAGGTGATTCAGCAATTAAAATAGAGTATTTACAGAACATTCT
>NW_012143213.1:11438-11874 GCF_000956105.1 Propithecus coquereli | reverse complement strand
GCCACGGCACTCACTCTAGCCCGGGCAAAAGAGTGAGACTCTGTCTCAAAAAAAATAAATAAATAAATAAAATAGAGTCAGTAATATGTGCTTCTAGTTATGAAAAATTAAGAGGGATTGGATTTGCCCTTCTACTTTAAATAACTAGACACAAACGAACATAATATAGGAAATAACAGCTTTCAGATCCTGGGCAGCAGAGAGTGCAGGATAGGGAAACAAATGAGGTAAGCCCAACAAGTGGTGCAACGCACTGCCCAGAGAATTTTCAAAACAAAGCACAGGGCAGGTGAACCAAAGGAGAGCCCAGCTGTATCTCTGAGCACAGGAGAACACAGAGCTCAGGGAGAGCAAGGCACACAGAATTTGCAAGGCATAGTCCCAGAGCGGAGGGGGCTACACAGAGATAGAGCTCTGTAGATCTTTAGAGGGATCC
>NW_012143213.1:0-328 GCF_000956105.1 Propithecus coquereli | reverse complement strand
AAAGAGGTAATTATATAAAAGTACAAGAAAACTTTCGGTATGATTGATTTTTTCATTATCTTGACTGTGATGATGGTTTCCCAGGTGTATACATATGTCCAATGGTATCAAATTCTACACTTTAAATATCAGCAGTTCATTGTCTGTCAGTTATAGCTCAATAAAGCTGCTCTAAAAAAAATACATACACTTAATTATACATCAATTATACCTCAAAAAAGCTGATAAAGTCTTTTTAGAAAATTCAGTTTGTATAAAATTAAGTTGACACAAGTTTATTATATGTCAGATTATATCATAAGCACTTCCCTTATTCTGACAAATTAAT
>NW_012143212.1:0-1429 GCF_000956105.1 Propithecus coquereli | reverse complement strand
GCTTGGGTTAAATTATCAACTCTTTTTCCAAATACAGAGTACTTACTCTTCCCAGAGTAACCCCACCTAAGGAACAGCAAGATTTAAAGCTGTGTTTGTGTGTCTTCTCCCTCAGTCAGCTCATGCTCTCATAGACAACAGAGCTATAAAAGTGTGCTTGCTTTTTCCCCCCTCATATTAATGAGTCCAGTGGCCAGGAATACAATATCTCATGAAACAATCACCACGTATTATAATAACTTCTAGCCTAGAATGTGAGAAAAGATGCTATGGAAGCATCAAGCCTTCCCTTAGACAGTTATTATATCAGAGATGCAATAATAATCAGAAGATTGTCAAAAGAATATAGGAAGAGAATAAGAATTCAAGGAAAGATACTTCGGGGGCAAAGATAGTGAGATGTGAGAAAATGTGAAACATCAAGAAACTTTAAACAAATCCATATGACAGTAGTAAAGAGTGAGGGGAGAGTGGAAGGAGTGACTTAAGAAATACAAAAGGCCAGATCATGAAGGGTCTTGTAGGTCAAGAGTTTTTCATTTATCTTGTGTATGATGGGTCACCAGGAAATATTTTTAAGTAGACTCAACACTAGAGGATGGAGAAATTGGTCTCAAATGTTCTTACTACTGGCTGTGACCATGATTCTAGCAATGGAAGATGAAATATTAAACTAAGGTTATTGGCTACGGTTAGAAAATTAAGGAAAATTAAGAGACATTTATAAATCATTATCAACAGAGCTATTAAACAATGAGTTGTAGGGAATAAAAAAGTAGAGCCATTTAGAAAGGATCTCAGGTCACTTCCTTCATTGATTAGTGGTTTTGCCAGCTACCAAAAGAGAAATAATACAAAAAGAGGCAGTGAAATTTAAACTTGGGTGATATTTTATATGTTGGCTGTGCTATAATGTTTTCCCAAAGACCTTGACAATGAGATTATGAATGAAATAAATTATCATGGGATGTATACTTTTAACGGAATACTTGTAATTTTAAAAAATCAGATCCTGTGTTCATGGATTGGAAAACTTTTTTTTTTTTTTTATTTCAGGGTATTGTGAGGGTACAAACATTATGGTTACACTGTATGTCTTTGTCTCACCCAAGTGCGGGTTAAAGGCATGCCCTTTCCCCCTACAGTGCTCCCCATGTCCTTTAGTTGTGGATTGACCCCTTCCCCATCCCCCTAATCCCTGGAGAGTATTGCTGCCATGTGATCACCCTAGTGTTGATCAGATAGTACCAATTCGATAGCGAGTACAAGTGGAGCCCATTCTTCCGCTCTTGTGGTGCCTCACTTTGGATAATGGGCTTAAGTTTAATCCAGGAAAGCATAAGAGGTTCTAGATCACTGTCGTTTCTTATGATTGAGTAATGTTCCATTGTAAACATATACCAAATTTTAATAATCCACTCATGGATTG
>NW_012143211.1:0-1107 GCF_000956105.1 Propithecus coquereli | reverse complement strand
TAGACATAGTCTCTTTGTTACAGAGAACAAAGTCTAAAAGTCCACGTGTTGTTACTTTTTTCTCTGTTTGGATTCTTGTGAAATGCTTTTCCCCCCTCTTTCACCCTCACTGTATTTTCCCCAGGGCATGCTCAGATGTGGCTGTCTTTTCCCTGAGTTTGTTCAGAATGTGGTTGAGTGAGCTATTCGCAGTCTCTCGTTAGCTCAGGGAAGTTTCTGGCAATGTATCACCGATTCCAATAATCACCAACACCAATAACCTGAATGTGGGCTGTCAGTTCCATCTTCCACATCTATTACTTTGTCTTTTCTCTCTTTACTCTTGTATTTCGTAGAACTTTTCTCAAGTTTTTTCCCCCCTTTACTCACATCACTGATTTAATTTCCATAGCATTTGTATTTGTTTTCTGTGGCTGCTCTAAATAAATTATCACAAACTCGGTGACTTAACAAAACAGAAATTCATTCTCTCACAGTTCTGGTAGCCAGACATCTGAAATCAGCATCACTGGGTTGAAATCAAGGTGTCAGAACACAGCCACACTCCCTCTGGGGGCACGAGCGAGAGAACAATCTGTTCTCTCCTCTTCCAGCTTCCGGTGGCTGCCTACATTCCTTGGCTTGTGGCCACATCACTCCAGTCTCTGTCTCTATGGTCACATCACCTTCTGCCTGTCTCTTACAAGTACACTTGTGGCGGCATTTAGCCCACGTGGGTAATCCAGGATAATCTCCCCATCTCTCAAGATCCTCAATTTAATCATATCCACAAAGTTGTTTCTGCCTATAAGGTAACATTCACAAGTTCCAGGGATTAGGGTGTGGGTATCTTTTGGAGGCCATTGTTCAGCTTACCATACATTAATACCCTTCTACAATCTTGCTCATCTGGGTTTTAGTTTTGCTTTTGGGTTTTATTTCCTTAAAACCTTTCCTTATTTAATCCACCTACTTTTTTCCCTGTTGGCTGTTGTCTTTTCATATCAAACATTCTTTCCTTATGCTTTTCTGTTCCCGTTCCAGGGAGACCATGTCTTTTTGTTGTATACGGAGGACATCACATATTTTCCCAAAATTCTCTTCTGGATCCTGCTGTAGATGTTTTTT
>NW_012143210.1:0-1367 GCF_000956105.1 Propithecus coquereli | reverse complement strand
GATGAATTATAGTAGGAGAGATAGTTTATTTCCTTTGAAGCATAAGAATATAAATAGGATCTTTTGAATTGCTGTTGTAGCACAAAGCACTGATAATAGTTGTTCTGTGGTCATCTTGTAAGCTTCAGTCAAGAACATTTGTTCCCACTCTATTTAAGTGAAATGATAGCTAAAAGAATCATCATCTTGTGATCAGACAAGCTAAGGATATTTCAGAGTTTTTCAGCCTTGGCACTCTTAACCATTCTTTGCCAGATTATTCTTTGCTGGGAGGACTTTCCTGTGCATTATAGGATGTTTAGCAGTATCACTGGCCTGTACCCACTGTATATGTTAGTAGTATCCTTTCAATCTTGTTGTGACAACCACACATGTCTTCTTGGGGGTGAAGTTGATCCTGATTGAGAGCCATTTAGTTATCTAATGACCAAAGTCACGGAATTTTCAGAAAAGGGATTGACTGTTTTCAACCATATCTAATGATGGGATTATAATCAGTGAGACTAAAAACAACACTAGCAACATATTGATACAAAATTCAATGAATTCTTTGCAAAAGCTTAGTAATTTTTTTTGCTGTAAACTCATTAAGGGAGGTTTTATCTCATACATGTTCGATCATTAAAAACATAGTAGCATAGCTCATGTTACACAATTATTACCTAGTCTCAGAGATTAGTATGATGATATCTTTATTAAGAAAATAAATAAAAGCCAAGATGGTATTTATTATGCACAAATAGTAAAATGTCAGGGAGTGTAATTAGAATAGAATAAATCATAGCATTAGAATAAAAATGAATATACAAATATACATAATTAGTAAAATTCCTAAATCTTGCTTAATGGTGCTAAAATTGGAGCAAATATTAGAAGGACAAAGTCAAACTTTGAAGGACATATTTAAAGAAGAGAACGTAAACGCTAAAATAATGTCCCATTCCTCCTTGTATCTGTCTTGTCACTAAATTCTTAAGGATATGGGCATCCTGATGACAAGGACTTTGTCTAACTATTCTTAAAATCCCTCGCTTTTTTCCTGGTTAAATGTATGAGATTGTTAAATATTTATTCCATTAATGAATGTGGCTACTAAATCTTAAAATTTATTTCAAATTAGTCTCTTCCTATTTATTCCCACTATTTTAGTTCAGCTTCCAAAGTTTTCTTGCTTGGAATATTGCTACATTTCTAAGTGGTTTTTTTTTTTCCTGCTTCTAATCTTACTCCTCATCTAATGCAGCCAAAGATTTTTGTGAAAATTCATTTTGGATCCTGTAATTTTTCTGATTTAAACCCTTTATTGATTCCGTATCCTTGAGGGTAAAGACTAAGACCTTTGGCAGTTAATATATTCAAAAATTTTA
>NW_012143209.1:0-1753 GCF_000956105.1 Propithecus coquereli | reverse complement strand
TAGCGGCCTACATGCAGAGCTAAGCAAAAACTTTTAACCTAAAGGATATTACTACAAGGGATCAGAAGCAAAATGAAGCTAGTTATGTTAAGCCTCCTTTCCACTGTTACATAACTAATAATAAAATAGAACAATTATAACAACATGCCATCATCACTTCTTTTGCACGTTGGGGCCATTATTAAGTAAAATAAGAGTTCCTTGAGCACAAGGACTGCAATGCCGTGACAGTCAATCTGATAAAGGCAGTGGCTATTAAGCGGCTGATGGCGGGTAGTGCCCACAGCATGGATATGCTGGACAAGGTAATGATTCCCATCCTGGGAAGAACAGAGCAGGATGGCATTCCTACTACTCAGAAAGGTATGCAATTTAAAACTTATAAGTTGTTTATCTCTGGAATCTTTCATTTAGTATTTTTGGAACATGGTTTCCATAGGTAACTGAAACTATGGAAAGTGGAAACCTCTGATAATGGCACACTACTGTAGTCAGAGCTTTTTGAAAGTTTTAGCTGGGACTATTGTCTTCCAATGAAGGCTAATGTGGACAGCCACTATACATAACAAACAACCCTTCTGGGCAAAGCTGGAGTCTGGGGTGGGGCTGAAGAGGGAACCCCAGAGCTCTGCTCCCTGCCCGCTCCCTTTCCATCTCTACCAGAGAGAGATTGGCACCAGAGACATAGGTTGTGTAGGAGACCAAAATATGTCTCCCCAAAATATGACTGTAGGAGACTAGAATATGCCACCCATAATATGCCTCTTTGGCATAAGGATTATTTTGAGCTGATTATTTTGAGAAATTGCAGACACAGGAGAAGCTCTAAAAACGGAGAAGTTATATTTTCATAAGAGAAATTTACATCTATAAAAGAAATCTCCATTTGTAAGGGTGTCTCGCTCCTTGTACCAGGATGAGAAGGACAACTAAATCACTAGAGACAATTATCAATTAAGAAGACACTGACTAAATATGCATAATAAACCTTACCCTGTTGGCCTTGCTTTCCTGATACCTCCCCACAACCAGCCTAACCCAGACCCTTCTTTCTTTGTTTCAGTGGACAACAGCATTTAAGCCTGAATTTCAAGTCACCTCTTAGAGATATCCTCATTTCTTTGGGTATCTACCATGCATATTTGAGGTACATATGCTAGTAAACTTCTGTTTGTTTTTCTCTTGTTAATCTGTCTCTGTTACAGGGGTCTGTCCAACTAAGAATTCAGAAAGGTAGAAGAAAAATTATTTTTCTTCCCCTACAGGTCCAAACCATTGATCTATCCCAGGAATCGGCAAGCTTTTCTGTAAAGGTAAAATAGGAAATATCTTAGGCTTTGTGGTCCAAAAGGCAAAATTGAGGCTATTGTGTAGGTACTTATATAACAACTTGAAAGGTAACCATTCACAAATGTAAACACCATTCTTAATTTGCAGGACACACAAAAACAGATGGAATAAAAAGACAAATATTTTATGATCCCACTTATATGAGGTACCTACAGTAGTCAAAATAATAAAGATAGAAAGTAGAATGATGGTTGCCAAGAGCTGAGAGGAGGAGGGAATAGGAGTTTTTGTTTAATGTATATAGAGTTTCCATCTTGCAAGAAGAAAAGAGCTCTGGAGATGGATGATGGTGTAGGCGGCATAGCAATATGAATGCACTTAATACCTGTGAACTGAACCCTTAAAAATGGTAAAGATGTTAAATTTTACATCATGTATATTTATTTTACAATTTAGAAAAATT
>NW_012143208.1:0-1579 GCF_000956105.1 Propithecus coquereli | reverse complement strand
AAGGGTGAATATCCTGTTGGCCCTGGGGTACATCTGACTCTGAGGAGTGCTAAGCTAAATAAATCTATCCAAGGCAGTTGTGTTTCCTGTCATAACTTTGCGAGAGTGGTTTTCAGGATTTGCTTTATGCTTTCTACTTTCCCTGAGCTTTATGTTCTATAAGTAGTATGGAGTTTCCACTTGATTCCTAACATTTTATCCAGAGATTATATAATTTCTGCCGTGAAGGTGGGCCCATTGTCTCTACCGAATGAGAGTGGCAGTCTGTACCAGGGAATGATTTCTTTTAGGAGGATTTTTACTACCTCTCTGGTTTTTCAGTCCGAGCGTGGATGGCTTCAACCCAACCTGAGAAAGTGCACACCATAGCAAGCCGGTACTTGTATCCCCTACATGGTTTTACTTCAGTAAAATAAATTTCTACATCTTCAAAGAGGGAAGTTCCCATGTATAGGATGCCTGGGGCAGGCCTGGGTTGTGTTGTCACGTTGTTCTTGTCGCAGACTTGGCACTGAGCATAGATGGTTGCAGCAATACATGGGAGCATGGTGATGTAGTAATATTTGTTGAGTGAATTGGTAAGGGCTGTCCTCCCATGTGGGACAAAATGTGATATTGGGAGGAAATAGGTATGCTAGCTTCCCAGGGATGAAGACTCGGTTGTCTGACAGGTGCCACCATCCCATTTATCCTTTGTAGCACCTTCTTCTTCCCACCGGTCTTCTTCTGGGGCATAATTTGGTTTCTCTGGCCACTCCGGCACCAGGAGGATTTGACTGATACTGTTAGGCCGCTGAGAATTCTGCGGCAGGCCCAGGGGAGTGACGACCAACCCAAAAAGCGAGCGGAGACCGAGACTCGATGTAAAAAGCAAGAGGCTTTATTTCCGGCGCAGCGCAGGGGCGCACAGCGTCACCAGGTTGGCTAGCTGCCGCGCCGAGGCTTACAAGTCTGGGGCTTATAAGGGCAAAAACCACACGCAGGTGGCTAGGGAGATAAGAGGGAGTTTCGGGTTGGGGGTTTCCAGTAGCCTAATCTTGCACCAACTTCTCCAGGAGGCCAAGGGTGGGGTAATCTCGTCAGCTGCAATCAGAACTGCCAGCCTGGGGTGCGGAAATTTCAAGAAGCTGCAATCGACACTCTCAGGCAAGTTTAAGCAAGAACGGGGGGGTTTGCTACATCTTTGCAGGCCCACTCTAGGAAGTTCAGCCTGTCATGGAGTTACTCTTGTCCCGTGTAGCTATATTTGACTATCAATTAAGAGCAAGCACAGTGACAGAAGTAAATGGCATTAGTTAGAATTAAAGAGAACACTTCTGCTATAACCTTACATGCCTTGCATTCCACACACACACACACGGGGGGGGATTTTGCTATAACCTTACAATACCTTGGCGGTCATTTTGAGGGAGCTCTTGATTAGCTGCATTTTTCGCTGTCTGGTCAGTCAGGTGGTTACCAGTGGCCACTGGGTCCATCCCCTCGTGATGTTCCCGGCAGTGGATAACTGCAATTTCTTCTGGCTGCTATACTGCGTGCAGTATTTGGAGAATGTCTTCTTTGTTTTTGATTTCCTTGC
>NW_012143207.1:0-1080 GCF_000956105.1 Propithecus coquereli | reverse complement strand
AATATGTTGTGAGAGATATGTTATCTTCCTTTGAAGAGCACTGAGTTTCGTTCTAGCATACAAGTTACTGACAAATCACTTTCATTTAATAGAGGTTTGATAGGGTGGGCTTATTTTTATTTTGCCCTTAGGCCTAATCTGTAGTCCTTGGTCCTGAAATTCTTACTCATAAGGTATTACCCTCCTAGGGTTTTAATGAAAAGCACAAAGAACTTAGTAAGTCCCTTTTTTACTTGACTGGATTTGAATTCTAAAATGTGTCTCTCCAGCACCAAGCATGTGCTGACATCTCTGCTCAGTTCTTTTAGCCTTCTGGCTAAGGCTTTCTACTGAATTCTCTGAAGTCTCACCAGGCAAGTGTGCAGTTTGGGAGTCAGCCACCAATTTGAGGAGAATTTATACACAGAGTTTGGGACTCCCCATGCTGTCTCCCTCTTTTCTGGAATATCCCTCCTTAATTTCTAGCTACTCTGACAGACCCACGCTCTGACCTCTGAATTCTCAGTCTTGATTCAGTCTCTTCCTGATTGAACTCTATCCCCATGTACTTTGCAAGATAAGGAGTGCCCGCAGAGAAAAGGCTGTTTATGTGTGGATCTCACTCAGTTTGTTTCCATATTTCAAGGATCATGTTTCCTCCAGTTTCTGCCTATTTTTAGTCATGCCTGAAGGGCTTCAAACAATTGTTTTAATTCTGATTTTATAATTGTTTGCAGTGTTTTTTTGGTCCAGAGTTCAAAATTGCTGTTGACAAATGGTAGTTCAATAAAAGCTACTCTGCTATCACCAGAAGTGAACTCCTATCATCACTATTAAAAAACAAAACATACCATTTGTACTCACCATCAAATTGGTATTAACTAATCAACACATAAATGCACATATCAGAACAACATCTATTGGATGCTGGGGAAGGGGGAGGGCAGCGGGAGGAGGAGGGAGGAGGGGACCGGTATTTGTATACACAAGGAGTGCAATGCGCACTACCCGAAGGATGGACATATTTGAAACACGGACTTGGGGGGGGGGACCAAGGGCAACACACGTAATCTAAACATCTGTACCCCATAATATGCTGAA
>NW_012143206.1:0-3811 GCF_000956105.1 Propithecus coquereli | reverse complement strand
AAAGGCTCAAATTTGAGTCTAAGTAGGCTTCCAGAAAATAAATATTCACATAGAATATGAAAGACAATGTTCTTACTAATAATAAAAAAAACTCTTTCTTCTGTCTTTTGGAATATTCAGCCAAGTGGGTATTCTATTATTTTTTTTAAGTTTGACTGAAGTATTGCTTAGGGAATAAGTAGCCAGGAGAAGTAAAACAAACCTACAAGCATAACAGAAAATCATAGAAGATTGTTTGGAAACTTCAAATTGAAAAAAAAAGGGTTTCGAAAATTATAGCAATATTTGTATGTTTATTATAGCCATGAAAGAACGTGAATTTGAGAATGTCATTTGTTTTTAGGGTTTCCTTTCCCAAAGCTTGTGATTACAAGTGCACCAATAGTAACGTTGACCACCACCAACATTGTCCAGAAAATCCTTGGGAATTTGTCATGCACCAGGCGCTATTCAAAGTCCTTAACATACTACTTTATTTAATTCTCTCAATAACTTTAGGAAATGGGTATTTTAATGATTATCATTTTACAGTTAAAAGAAATTATAATCACTGTCATTTGCCTGGCAGAGCTGGGGCTTCAGTACTCCCAGGGTGGACAGCACCCTCTTCCCCGTCCCCTTCCTTCCCAATATCTCCCTGTCATGGTACACATCAGCCCCTTTGCCATCAAATCCAACAGACTGCTGCCTACCTCTACCCTGAAATCTGAGTACTACTTTCTAATTGTAAAAGAAAAAATATTAAGAAAGAGAAGGAGGCTGAGGGGAGAGAGAAGAAAAGATGATACAGAGTGAAGGCTGCCGGGTAGCTGCTCCCACATGGCCTTTCTGATTGGGATTGGGGATGTATTTTTTGGAGGGTGAGGCCCAGTTGCTGGAGGATCCACTGAGATAGAAGCCTTTATGGAGCTCTGGGCACCAGAAGAATAGGAAACCTGTGGCCCAACCTCAGGGAGAAGTTGTTCTCTCACCGTCTGCTCACAGAGCCCACACTTGCTCCAACTCCTCTTAAGACCACTGCTTCAGGAACACTGGGAAAGAGGATGCCTGGGCAGAGTCTTAAGTGCTCTTGCAGTGGACATGATTGGCAGCATTTTTAGGTGAGCCAGGGGAGGAAACTGATCAGTAGGATTCAGCATAGGAGAAAGGTCAGGCCAGGAAGGATGCTGTTTGGACCACATTCCCTGCCCTGGCCTTTGGGTCTGCTCCACACTTTGAGTAGGATGTTGAAAACTGGAGTATGTCCAGGGAGAGGTGACCATGCTGAGAGAATGTCCAGGTGAGGGGCAATCTTCAACCTGGAAAAGGGGAGACATGGTGACTATCTGGAAATATTTAAAGAACTGTCAGATGGAAAATTAGTTGAAGGTTTTCACTAATACCAGAGAAGAACTTGGGTCTTTGGAAGAGTTCACGGTGAGACCGTTTTCAGCTCAGAATGCAGAAGATGTTCTGATCATTGCGGCTGTTCCACAAAGGTGTGGGCTGCCCATGACAGGAAGGGTTGAAACCCTCAGAAGTGGCTCTGTGCCTGTGACGCCCAGATCTGATTTACACATTGCCTAGGAGACTGGATTGTATGACTGCTCAGGCACTTCTGATGCTGAGCTTTAAAATCTGAACATGTCAGAAACATTGCTCCCAATTCTTAAGGATTCTGATTCAGGCTTTGGTCTTTTCCTATCTATAGAAGACATTGATTACATTAAAAATGCCTTCACATAAATTTGGCATAATGAATAGGGTGTCACCATGAAGAGAGCACTGAAACAGGCAAGCCAGCTCTGTTCCGGAAGGCTCTGCATAATCACTGTGCAAACTTGGAAAAAATCCCGCGGGCTCCCTGAGCATGCGTTTCTTTATGTGTGAAATGGGTATCATTGGGAAGAAGAAAAACTCCTTGGCAACAGATCGATTGAAATCTCAGCCATTGGCGTATTCTGAGTGCCCCCTGAAAGTCAGCTCTGGCCATGGCAAGTCGGGGAGGCAGGCAAAGTGTCCCCGTGCTGCTCTCACTTGTTCCTTTTCACAGGCATCTCTGCACCTCAGCTGCATTTTTCCTCCCCAAATCCCTGGCTTCCAGGTCTCCCCTGTCACAGAGGAAAGAAAGCTGGAAAATTCCTACAGAAAAAGACATTAGACACTCTAACATGTTCAGCCTTACAGACAAGTTAAGATTTTTAAAAACAAACATCCCTTGGGCAAAGGCAGTGCTGAGCCCAGCGAGTGGGATTGCAAACTCCGGGGCACCCACAGGCAGGGCTTTACGCTTGGACAGAGAAATCTTTCTGGCATGGCTCGAAGAGGCAGGTGGCTTAAATATTTTTACATGTGGAGCCCAGAAAATGTGTTTCTCCCTCCCTAAAAGGGCTTAGCCTCAAATTGAAGAGTGATTGGATGGAGTGGCACAGGCATCGCCTCCTAATAAATGCAGCTGCAGGAGCCAGCCGAAGAAATGTGGTTTTCCAGCCTGCCTGGCCAAGGCTGTTATCGCCTAAGATATCACTTACGTGAAATACATTCTCTCTTAAAACAATAATCAATATTAGACACCTGCCGCCTTCCCATTCAAATCCTGTAACACGCGGAGATCCGCTAGCTGATGAAGCCTGAAGGAAAAAGGCTTCTGGGTTTGTTTCATCGCTCATGCGGCCCGACTGCAAGAGCCTGAGTGGAGAGCAGAGGACAGGATGGTCACCAGAAAGGTCACCTGTGAGGCGGGTCTGGCGTCCACTTCCCTCTTTCCCTCCCACCTCCACTCAGTGTGCGTGTTTGTGTCTGCGTGGCTGTCAGCATAATAAATCATCGAAGTTATGCTACTAGGGGAACTGTTATTAGCAACAGAAAGGTATGTTGTTGAGATGGCCCATCCAAAACATTGGAAAGGCCAACAGCGCTCACAGAAAGATCAGCTCCCCCCACCTGACCCCAACTCTGGAGCAGTGGACAAAGGTTTCCAGCTTTGAGCATTGGGAGCAATTTGGCAAAACAGAGCCAGAGAGGATGGAGGCTGTAGAGGGAAGGAAGGAAGGAGCCGAAAAAGAAAGGGACCCCTGACACCCATCCAAGCCCGTCCCCCAGGTATGTGTGACTGCCCTGGTGAGAGAGCGCTCACCCAGTCACTGCGACACCTGCCTTACAGGCAGGGGCTGCCTGCAGGGTCACACTCGCTGTGGTGGAAAAGAAGTCCTTGGAATCAGAAGACTAAACTACATCAGGTTTGAACATCGAGCGTACCACTCTCTGGCTGTAATGAGCCTTGGAAAGCTCCATATGTTATGCGGATTAAGAGCCTTTAAAGCCCCGACATAATGTGAGCGGATACCAAAGAACGAAACCAGAGGACCAGAGAAAAGGGACAGGAGTCTATGGGGGGTGGGGCGGACTTAAGTGGGAGGCACCCCCGGCGGCAGGCCGGGCAATCCTGTGCGGAAATAGCAAGTGAGTACACAGGCAGAAACAGAAAGCAGAAACAAAGAAACAGAAACTTGGGGACATGCAGTGCCTCACCAGGTGTGGTAGGACAGTTTTCCGTGAACGTCAGCACCTCTGTCACGTGCTCTGTGCAAGGGGGTGGCCAGGCCCCTGTGGCTTTTTTTGTTTTAACTCTTACGGCCTCCTTGAGGGGGACTGGGGCCAGGATCTCCAATGACCCCACACCCTCTTCTTTCTCCTCTGTAAAATAAAAGTAACATTTTGTGACAGTTAAAGTTCCACGCTTATGGTTAAGCACTTACCAAATTCATGCAACAAATTTGTATTGGTTAGTGTTTGTGGTTGGTATCTGCCATTCTTGATTTCTATGCTATTT
>NW_012143205.1:0-1335 GCF_000956105.1 Propithecus coquereli | reverse complement strand
ATTTTCTCTTTGGGTGAGGCTATGCTTATTTTGTATGCCTGTTCTGCTTCCATACGGGACTAGTGCCTGCTAAAAGAATTCTCACTCTTTGGAGACAAAACTTCCAGTGATGCTTAGAAGAAAAACTCCATCTTAGTCAATGGATTGTCCCTGAGACTGTCTGTTAAGGAAACGGTGATCAGGCTAATGGCTGAGAATTTAAGAGACTCTTACAGAGGTTTCAAACCTGGCACATCTTTTAAAGGAGAAAAGGATCCAAAGAGTAGGTGCTCAGGCAGATAGAGGGGCTTAAAAAAACAAAGAATCTGGTACATATTTCTGGAGGAGCTGCTAAACCTTATCTCCACATTGAATTCCCATAACAAGTAGGAATGATTTCAAAGAAGAAACAATAATCTGAATTCGGTAACATCCACAAATCCAGGTAAATTAGGAAATATCCAGTCTCTGCTGATCTTCCTTGAATCATTTCTTAAGCATCTTTTCCTGACTTGCAATGCTGGTCAATTATAAGCCAGACAAGCTGAATCTGTACAAGGAGAAACCTTCTTCTTGTATTTGACTTATCCATAGGAAAAACAGGACAACTGCAATCAGTATTTGGACCCAAGTCACGGGCTCTCTGCCTTGGCAATATATCGATCATAGAAAACAACATCATGCTCTTTATTACTGTTAACTCTAATAAAATAAATGACTTGGCAGAAACCTTCGAAATGCATTTTCTAAATTACTCTTAAGATACATATACCTTCAACCTATCTATAAAACTTAGTAAATCTCAGAAGATAGAATAACCACATAATAGTCAAAACAGCCATTGTTTCAGGCAATTACTAAATGGTATGAGCTTGAACCAACTTTCACTTTGGCAGTAGCTGTCAGACGTACATAGTCTGGTAACCCCATGGCATCTCTCTTCTGGAGTTGGGCCTCGGCACCAATCAGAAGGTTGAATGAGTGGCCCAATGCCCTTGCAACAAACTCTTCTTCAGTGGGATTTTCAATAACTGAGCCATTGTTTCCATGGTAAAATGAGGTTCTAGAACCTGTGAAAGAGGAAAAAAAAAAAAAAACAAACTCAGAGTGTTTAAAGGCACCATAGGTCATACATGTTTATATTGTGCTGTACAATTAGCAAAGCTCTTTGATTTTCATTATCTCCAATGACCATGCCAACAGCAGTAGTCAGGGCATGGACTATGATCTTTAATTTATGTATCTTTTCTTCATTTTGCCCGAGTTAGCAAGTGGTAGAGCTGGTCCTAAAATCCAGGCTTCAGGCATTACAACATCAGTGCTCCTGTCTCTTTGGGGTACTGCCTTTGGAAGCCA
>NW_012143204.1:0-1106 GCF_000956105.1 Propithecus coquereli | reverse complement strand
TTTTGAGGAGATCTGTACACTTGAGTAGCAAATACATATCTGGTTGTCTTTGATACATTGAAAGAAATAGAGAAAAAGAGAGAGAGAGAGAAAGAGAGAGAGAGAGAGAGAGAGAGAGAAAGGGAGCAAGGGAGTGAGCACAAAAGGAAAGAAAAAAGAAAAAGAAGTAATCTCGTGACTTTCTTGCTCTTTAAAAAATCCCTATCTCCTTCTTTTCAGGATGATGAAGCCCCACCAGACATTACAAACAACTGCAACACAGGAGTTTGGCAGCATAAATAATGTCTAGTATTTAAATCTTCATAGTGAGACTCGTTTATCTTGTACACGATCTGTTGAATGTTTTTCGCAGCAGGTGACTCAAACCCAAAGACTCCAGACATTCTGTGAAAGGGAGTAAGAATTGCAGTTCTGAAGGCCCCTGACTTTGGTTGTTTACAAAGTTCAATCCTGTTTATTGTGATCCTTGGTATCTTCTTCATCTGTATATTCTGATGGCTCTTCCCCTGGTTTTAGGAGTCTGCCTACATAATCATATTTTTCTGAAAGATACATCAAAAAAAAAAAGTAGTGATCAAGTTTGTTTCACTATTCCATTATATAGAGAAAAGGCGTTTGCCCCCTTAATTCCTGACCTTTTCTTGGTCAGGAATTAAAGCCTAGTTTAAGAATGATTTTAGAATCATGGAGAATAAGTTTTAGAATCATACAGAATAAGCTAAGTTCTTCCTATTGCTTCACTATGGCTGGTTTTTATATATACGTAAAGCTTAAACAAAAGAAAACAATGTTAGGGAACTTATAAGCTTGGGAATTATTCTTGGCAAGAGTGTTCTGTAAGAGTGGTTCCTAACTGGACACTACATCAGAACCTCTTGGAAATCTTTTTAAAAAATATACATGTTCAGCACCCATCTCAGACTTACCCAGCCCAGGCTTTTGGGTTAGGTCTGGGGACAGGTACTTTAAAGCTGGTCTAACTCTAAAAAGCACTGTGAGTCTCAGAATGGCTCTTTAATTCTTACTGCTCAAAATATTATAACTGAAGAAAGGAGTTGGCAATATAGGGAATTTCCAACAGCTATCTAAAATCTATAAATATATTG
>NW_012143203.1:0-2007 GCF_000956105.1 Propithecus coquereli | reverse complement strand
TTTTTTAAAGAGAAAAATATAATTATTGCCTAGCTCTGTCCACAGAAAAAGCATAGAAACAATGAGCAACCCAGTAGCACTCAGATTATGGTCAATAAATAGAGAACTGGTTTCTAAGAGAAATTGAGAATTTCAGGCCTGGGACAGGAAATATACAAAAACAGTCAGGAATATCTCATCACATGAGAAATAAAGGAAATTACCAAAGGCTCCTGGAGGCATGCCAAAGGACTCAGAGTCAACTCGAAAGGCTCTTATTGGCCAAAGATGGAGCTATTTGAGTATTAGGAAAAATGATAACTATATTTGATTGGAATACATTAAGTCTGTTAAAAATCCATGAGTCATAGTGATATTTTAAAAGAAAAAAAGGTCGACAAAGAAACTTTCATTGGTAACCGTTGGACAGTGTCAGGAAACCAACTAATTATTCTGAAAACTGGTAAATAGAGGGAAAGATGAGATCACTTATCTTGCCTTTCCTGTAGAAACTATCCCTCAAGGTCATTGATGAGGTGAAGTTCTTCATAGAAGTAGCCCAACCAAATAACGAAGAAGAAATAACAGAATTCAAATATGACCACTTTGCAACCTCTAATGAAATAATGGAACTAGCAATGATGATCAGTAGCTGCTAAAACTATGTGGTGAAGAGCTAATAGGGAATGGAGAATGGATGAATCAGGCTGATAACACCTGAACCCACTAATCGATCTTAATAACCCAAAAAGAGGAACAACAGACATAGTATGTGCATCCTGGTGTGCAGCAATGAAAACAAACATCACCATCCTTGCAACCAAAAAAAAAAGAAGAAGAAGAATGTGATTGAGCCTTGAGTCTAGCTTTAAATCACCAGTTTATGGGCAATACAATACAGACATGAAGGACATTTTTACAAGATATCCCAGAGATGCCAACAGCATCTTTACAAACCTCATAGGACAAAAGACCTGATTTCCTCAACAAATTGCAGGGGTAAAGGAAGCAGAGGAGAGAAATTTAATGCAATATGTGGACCTTGTTCAGATTCTGATTCAAACCATTTTTCTTAAATGAGATAATTAGGAAAATCTGAACACTGGTCAGATCGGTGATTTTAAGAGTTACTATTTTAAAAGTGTAATATTATTGTGGTTTGCTTAACAAAGAGTACTTATATTCAGAGATACACACTATGGTTTTATGATACATATATTGGTTTTTGTCCATGGTTCCTGGCTCATAACTACCACAGTCCTTGTTAACAATGCTGGGGTGCTTTAGGCCTCAGGAGCAGGCCTCAGGAGATAGAATCTCTTTCTCTGACCTTCTCTTGTCCTCCTTTCACTTGTCCAAGGCAGGACTCTAATCTGATTGTGAGTCAAAAGACCCTGATTCCAGAGAGGGTCCTGTCCCATACCTGGAGGACAGAATGCTGCAAAAAGAGGTCAGGAAGAATCTGAACAGACAGGCCTTGCTGGGTTGAGATCATGCGTTTTGTTTTTTTGTGTGTGTTTTTTTGAGACGGAGTCTCGCTCTGTCACCTGGGCTAGAGTGCCTTGGCATCAGCCTAGTTCACAGTAACCTCAGACTCCTGGGCTCAAGCGAGTCTCCTGCCTCAGCCTCCCGAGTAGCTAGGACTACAGGTCTGTGCCATGATGCCCGGCTAATTTTTCTATTTTTAGTAGAGACAGGGTCTCGTTCTTGCTGAGGCTGGTCTCAAATTCCTGAGCTCAAGTGATCCTCCCGCCTCGGACTCCCAGAGTGGGCCACCATGTCTGGCTGATCATGCACTTTTTGTACACATTGTAAATTATGCTTACATAATGAAGCCTTCATAAAAACTTAAAAGGAGGCCGGGTGCGGTGGCTCACGCCTGTAATCCTAGCACTCTGGGAGGCCAAGGCGGGCGGATCGTTTGAGCTCAGGAGTTCGAGACCAGTCTGAGCAAGAGCGAGACCCCGTCTCTACTAAAAATAGAAAGAACTTAGATGGACAACTAAAAATATATAGAAAAAATTAGCC
>NW_012143202.1:25234-25663 GCF_000956105.1 Propithecus coquereli | reverse complement strand
TAATCCTAGCTCTCTGGGAGGCCGAGGCAGGAGTACCGTTTGAACTCAGGAGTTCAAGACCAGCCTGAGCAAGAGCGAGACCCCGTCTCTACTAACAAAATAGAAAGAAATTAGCTGGACAACTAAAAATATACATAGAAAAATTAACCAGGCATGGTGGTGCATGCCTGTAGTCCCAGCTACTTGGGAGGCTGAGGCAGTAGGATCACTTGAGCCCAGGAGTTTGAAGTTGCTGTGAGCTGACTCCACGGCACTCTAGCTGGGGCAATAGAGTGACATTCTGTCTCAAAAAAAATAAAAAATAAAAAAAAATAACAACACTTGAAACATGCTTGTGAACTTAACTAGGAGATGAATGATGGTAAATTGGCCTTTTCCTCTAAGGCAAGTGAAAGGTTGAACAATTTTATCTCAAAGAAATAAAAAAAA
>NW_012143202.1:22798-23144 GCF_000956105.1 Propithecus coquereli | reverse complement strand
TTGATTTTTCCTGATATTTCACTTAGTCTTACCCACTTTTAAAAGTGACCCAAGGTAGAAAATTATTTTTTAAAAAGTTCATTAAATGGATGATATAATCACTCAATCAATCAACCAACCAATTAATGAAAGGTTTACTTCAGTTTAAACTTCAGAAAGATGACACTTCCGTACTATAGGCTTTGGAGTCAGATGCATTTTGATTCAAATTTGACTTACATACTAATGGAGAGATTTTGGACTAATTTCTTAATCATTAAAGCTTTAGTGTTTCCATTTGTAAAATTGAAGATTTTATAAATCATCACATAATTTTATGAGAATTAAATGAAAAAATGAAGGTAAA
>NW_012143202.1:19957-20560 GCF_000956105.1 Propithecus coquereli | reverse complement strand
TTTGCTATTAATGCCATACAAATTATCTCTTTTTGCATTATATGCTCATCAACACAGATTTATAACCATTGCCGTATGCAGTTGTCTTTTAATTCTGATAGGAGAAGAGATATGAATAAAAATGGATTTGTGCTAACTTTTATATTTATCTGTGTTGTTACCTTTAATGGCACTTTTTATTTCTTCTTATAGACTTGAGTTACTGTCTAGTATCATTTTATTTCAGTCTAAAGGATTTACCTTAGTATTTGTTGTAGGAAAGCAATCTCCTAGGTTTGTTTATTTGGGATCTCTTAATTTCTTCGTCATTTTTAAAATGTAGTTTTGTTGCATTTGGAACTGATGGTTGATAGTGCTTTTTTTGTTGTTTTTTTCTTTTTTTTTTTCTTTTCTTTTTCTTTAAGCAGTGTAAGTATGTGATTTGGTGCTTCCTCCTGGTCCCCATGGCTTATGATACAAAGTCAGCCTTAATCCTACAGAGAACCCTTTGTACATGAGTCACGTCACACTTGCTGCTTTCAATATTTTGTATTTACCTTTGGCTTTTGACTGATTGTGAGTATTCAGGTGTGGATTTCTTTGAATCTATTCAACTTTGAGCAT
>NW_012143202.1:17707-18062 GCF_000956105.1 Propithecus coquereli | reverse complement strand
TGGTAATGCCATTTTAGGTGAAAATTTTAAAATTAAATAGGACTCTGCCAGAAGAAGCAAGGAGTTTGGGGGGTAAGAGGGGACATTAAATATTTTATCATCGGTTCAGAAGAGTCATTGGAATCACATTTCTGAAAAATATTTATTGAATAATTCAAATCAAAGATCTGGCTTCCAGATAAAGAAAGACAGAAATGGAGAGTTTACAAAGACTATATGCATTGCCGATTGCCC
Source organism: Propithecus coquereli (assembly GCF_000956105.1). Lineage (NCBI taxonomy): Eukaryota > Metazoa > Chordata > Mammalia > Primates > Indriidae > Propithecus > Propithecus coquereli. Next base: position 17,828 of record NW_012143202.1, on the reverse strand, counting down.
CTTTTTATGGTAATGTCCCTTCCAACTGCTACCAGTATTTCTCATATATTGCAAGATTAACATCTTGCTTGTCATGTGTTACATATATGCACATCTTTGTCCTCTATTAGATTATAGCTCC
>NW_012143202.1:16740-17657 GCF_000956105.1 Propithecus coquereli | reverse complement strand
TGCTTACATGTCGTCAAGATAAGGCAGAGCTCAGAACTTAGGGTTTTCTGCAGTCATTCTTGAACGTGCAGAAAGTCCTATACTTACAGCCCCGTATGTACAAATGGTCTTGTTGATTCTTGGGGATGTGCCAGAGCTTTTCAAAGCTCTTTATGGACTATGCATTACCTCCTTTCCTATTTTTGATTAGCCTGTTTGCCCCAGCTATTTTTGACTGTTTCAGGCAGTCTTGATGTTCAACAATTGCCTCTGATGGTTTTAGACAAATGCCCCATGGAAAAAGCTGTTTACACTGGGCGAACTCTTTTTCAGGTCAAATCAAGACAGCTTTGCAAGTGGGGTCTTCCAGGAAACTACTAGATGAATCCAATAATATCAATTCTCTAGGAATGGAGGTTTGAAGGAGCTAAAACCCAGTTTTGCCTCCTCATTTGGCTATCAGACTGCTGGTTTTCACACTAACTGTGATCTCTTTGCTTTCAAGGATACTTTGCAGCTGGAAAGAGGTGAATGGAAATAGGAAAAGTTAAAGTGCCACAAAGCTCACTGTTTTCACTGAGATCCAGCTGTTTTTCTTGGATGCACTCTCTGAATTTCTACAGGCCTTTGGTTAATTTCTAGTGTTCTGAGAGGCTGATTTTGACAACTTCATGCCAGTGTCCTCTTTCATTTTATGGAGGAGACTATTTTTGGAGGTCCTTATACCACCATTTCCACGGACGTCCAGCTCTTCATAATTTTACGCAGTCCTTTTATGTACCACAGATTTTAATTAATATCCTTAAAAGATCAAATGTAAAGTAAATACACATAACAAAATATATCTAACATAAAAAGACAATAATTTCCATAACCTGCTTGATTGCTATATCTGGTTGCCGAGATGTGGTATGAAAATGTAAAAGTATCTGTCATAG
>NW_012143202.1:14108-14625 GCF_000956105.1 Propithecus coquereli | reverse complement strand
AAGCATTTGTAAATATAAATTCATCAAGAAATACACTTGTTCTACATGCTGAAGAAATGGGAGAATACCCACAGGGTACTATCTATTTATTGAAAGGCAACATATATGTGACAGAGAAACTCATATATGTGGTGCCCATAACAAGCATATATCAAAATGGCTTTCTCTTGGGTGCTGAAAAATTGAAGGTGAACAAGTCTGAATAGGCTTGTGACCTAATAGGTAATGATGTCTTTGTACAAACAAACCAAATTTGTAAATTTGAAAAGACCACAAAATTTAATCCATCCATTGCATCATTTCTTAATAACTGCCTATGCTAAAGCATTATATATGAACCTTGTCAGGCACACAACAGCTGTGAGCTAGAAATGTTCCCATAGTTTTAGCCATAGACAGTTGAAGCTTTGCTTGATGAATTGGGTATACATTTCATCTGCCATACACCTAACTGCTGGGCAACCAAGTAATGAAATGCTTTGGGGCAATTTTTAATCTGTTGATAGAAACTTATTTA
>NW_012143202.1:11590-13063 GCF_000956105.1 Propithecus coquereli | reverse complement strand
CAGTTCTGGAAGCTGGAAGTATGAGATCAGGGTGCCGGCATGGTCAGGTTCTGGTGAGGGCCTTTTTTGTGGTTGCAGACTGCTGTCCTATTGGATCTTCACATGGTGGACAGACAGCTAGCAATCCCTCTGGCCTCTTATAAGTGCACTAATCCTATTCATGAGGGCTTCGCCTTATGGCCTAATCACTTCCCAAATGCCCCTAACACCATCACATTAAGGATTAGATTTCACTACTAAATTTTTGGGGAACACAAACATTTCTATAACAGGGTATCATTGGAAAAGTCTGAATAGCTGAAATTCTAAGACTTTAACATTGAAATTGGTTCTTTACCAAAGTGAAGGATCAGTTGACCAGTTTTTACATTTTCAGCAACTTATTAACATGGTAATGACTCTTTGGATTACAGTCAAAAAAAATCAATCTCGCAACAAAACCACTATAGGACATTCTGAAATAACTAGTAAGTCAATAATGCGTGGATGGTGAACAGCTAAGTCTCAGAGCATTAGGAGGGAGCTAGTGGGAGGCTCACAGGGTGTCAGGAAGAAGGGAGCACGGCAGAGTTGCCCCAGGACTGAGAAGGGATGCATGAACAGAATAAGTATCGGAGACGTCATCGCCGCTACTTTCCACTTGGTAAAGGGAATAAAGGCATGCTCTCCCATATGCTGCATGCAGGAGATATTCCAGGGGAAAGGTTAACAATTTTAGAAGATATTTCTGAGAATAAGTGAGATGAGCATAACCCTGGTAAATGATAGACACCTGAGATAGCATTCTTGCCTTCCTGTAATGCATCCAGTGCTCAGAATCAGTATTTTCATTGTCTTTGGCCAAGAGAAACCTCCCAAGTTGTTATAAAACAGATGCATTAACATTAACTGTATCTCGGTAATCAAGTAATATTTGATATTAAATTATACTGCTGACTTTTATCCTCCTCTAATGATAATAAAATGACTTGGAGTAATTACATGGGCAATTATCTGTTAACATTTCAATTATAGCATTATGAGGTTTGCTTAATTGTCTTCACTGGGGGTACCAAAAGTCAAACTTGCAAGTGGCAGCCCACCACATTAAAAGTGAATCTGCTTTTGAGATTTTATCCTCAGGTCAGTGCATACAAGTGAAAAGACTAAAGATACGGGCCTTCCAGATGACATCCAATTCTAAAGTGAACCAGGGCTTTAGAAGCATCTTTGTGATACTGTATGACTACAGATCGTTCTTAAAACATTCTCAGAATTGCAATGTGACTATCATATCCAGAGGTTAGCATATGGTGGAAACCCTTCGATGCATACAGAACCCTGTTGGATGGGTATTGCGGATCTCTTCTCTCTCTCTTCTCCCGCGCTATCCTCCTGCCCTAACGTTCTTCACTCCTTGTTCCTGTCCCATGCTGGTGAGGAGCCTCTATAACAACTTATTTATGCATTAATTAAGTTAAATTAATATTTTTA
>NW_012143202.1:0-758 GCF_000956105.1 Propithecus coquereli | reverse complement strand
GCTTGTAAAGCAGACTGAAAACAGGAAGTTCTATTAATAATGTTGAAGTTGGCCCCCTGACCTCTTGGAAGATATTATACAGTGCTGGTTAAAATCTTGGATTCTCCAGGTATTCTTCTTAAGTCTAGTTCCTCATAACTGAAGTCAGTTTGCTTTTCCACATCATGGAAATTATTATAGGACTTACCTCATACTGTAAGTATTAATTAAATCAGATACCACATGCAAAGTTATAGGCATATTTATTGATTAATAACAGCAGTCATACTCATCATCACAGATGCTTCCTTATTCTTAGCAAGACCTTTGGTGCCCATACAGCATCTGGAAGACTTTGAGGGTTCATTACGGAAGAATAAAGGGAATTGATTGTACCATGCCATGTACAGTTTTCTTTTTTTGTCATTGATTCTCACAGCAACACTGCAAACAAAGTCTTTGTCATTTTAGTAGGTCAAAGATGATTAAACAGGAGTTTTATATGGTTCAAACCAATCTGTAATTCCATTTTCAGGTAAGGAAATAGGCTGAGTGGATTTAAGTGGCCTCATTCACATTAGTAGAAGTGGACAGAGGATGGAGTAACTTTCAGTTTTAGTATCTTTCCTTCCATGGTCTTTCTGAAATGTAGGGTTAATATCTTGCCTTCCAGAGGAGGCATAATAGAAATGAACATTCTTTGATCCAGTCACATCTGAAACAAAGACTCTAATCCTCAACAAAGAACTAAAAAAGAAAAATTCTACCATTTAAAATAC
>NW_012143201.1:0-1268 GCF_000956105.1 Propithecus coquereli | reverse complement strand
ACAGACAACTTGTAGAATGGGAGGAAATATATGCAAACTATGCACTGACAGGGGACTGATATTCAGAATTCACAAGGAAATCAAACTCAACACCCACAGCAACAACAAAAAACAGCCCAAATAACCCCTTAAAAGTGGCCAAAGGACACAAATAGACATTTTTGCCAAAAAAAAAAGACTAATGGCCAAAAAGCATATAAAAAATGTTCAACATTACTAATCATCAGAGAAAGGCAAATTAAAACCACAATGGGATATCATCTGACATCAGTCGGAATGGCTATTATTAAAAAGAAAAAATAACAGCTGTTGGCAAAGGTGGTGAGAAAAGGGATCGCTTATGCACTGTTGGTGGGAATGTAAATTAGTACAACCCTCTATAGAAAACACTAGGGAGATTTCTCAAAGAACTAAAAATAGAACTACCATTCCATCCAGCAATCTGGCTACTGGGGATCTACTTGAAGGAAAAGAAATCATTACATCAAAAAGATTCCTGAGTTGTATATTTACTGTAGCACTATTTACAACAGCAAAGGTATGTAAGCAACCTAAGTGTTCACCAATGGATGACTGGATAAACAAAACGTGGGGTGTGTGCGTGTGTGTATGTGTACACACACGCACACACACACACAATGGAATATTATGCAGCCATAAAAAAGAATGAAATTATGTCTTTTGCAGCAACATGGATGGAACCAAAGGACGTTATCTTAAGTGAAAGAACTCAGAAATAGAAAGTCAAATACCACATGCTCTCACTTATAAGTGGGAGCTAAATAACGTGTACATATGGGCATAAAACGGAGAATGATACATACTCGAGATTCGGAATGGTGGGGGGAAAGGTGATTACAAATTGCTTAACAGGTACAATGTACATTATTCACATGAGGGATACACTAAAAGCCCAGACTTCATACAGGTAACAAAATTGCACTTGTACCTCTTAAATTTACACAAATTGACAAAATGAAAATAAAAAATAAAACAAAATGCTACGTAACTGCAAAAAGGAAATCAGTAGGCATTCAATTAGTACTTTCTAAAGAAATAAATCAAGGGCGAAAATAAAATTCTTGTTTCTAATGACATTAACATAATCCTATTATATGAACAAATTACATAGTTTCAGAATAGGAAATCCAGCATTATTACTAACAATAAACTTACTGAAAACACCTTAATTTTTTTTATCTTTAGAATATATTCCAGTAATGTTTAGAAAAACAATTCCTTTCCATGTGATTAAACCTCCTACTCAA
>NW_012143200.1:0-1165 GCF_000956105.1 Propithecus coquereli | reverse complement strand
ATATTTTTATACAGTTTTTGTAAATATCATCTATGTGGCTGCATAATATTTCACAAATTGATGGTCCATGGTTTACTTAAGCATTCCTCTATAATGGGATGTTTACTTTGGTTTTAGTTTATAATTATAGATAATGCTGCAATAAACATCTTTTTGTGTAAAACTTCTTCCATTTTTAGATTGTTCTTAGAATAGGTTTTTAGAACTGTATTATTTCTGTTAAAAATATAGTAATGATATTTCTGAGATTGTTTTTATTGATTTTACTCAGTTTTTTTCCCTCAGAAAATTGAAGATTTTTATTGCAGTGATGAATTGATAGTTTACATTATGAAAAACTAGATCCTGTAGTATCAAGACTTGTGGAGAAAGGGGTTTTAGATAAGATTGTATCCTAAGATGTAGAAGTAAGCACAGTGAAATTTAACACTCTTCCTTTTTGTCTAGCTGGATCGAACTTACACAGGCTTGCAGACTCTTGGAGCAGAAACGGTAGGTTTTTTCCTACAGGATTATTTGGGAACAAAGGATGAAAATTGATCTTCATTTTTAATTTGGAAAAAAAATGAGTGTTAGATTTTTTTTTTTTTAAGTTGGCTTTCCCCACCTTATCCCCCTTTTAAAAAATTCGGGTTTAAAAAATTCGAGTTAAAAACACGTGATATAAAATTATGATCTTACCAATTTTTTAGTATGCAATTCAGTGGCATTAAGTACATCTCCATTGTTACGCAGCTGTCACCACAGTCCATCTCTAGAACTCTTTTCATGTTGCAAAACTGAAACTCTGTACCCATTAAACATCAACTACCCATTCCTCCCTTCCCCGCCCCCCCAACCACCACTCTGCTTTCTTTCTCTATGAATTTGACCTCTAACATACGTACTTCATATAAATGGAATCATACAGTATTTGTCTTTTTGTGATTTCTTTATTTCATTTAGCATAATGTCCTCAAATTTCATCCATGTTGTAACATGTCAGGTTTCCTTCCTTTTTTTTTTTTTTTTTTTTGAGACAGAATCTCCCTTTTTTTTTGTTGCCCAGGCTAGAGTGCGTGTCGTGGCATCAGTCTAGCTCACAGCAACCTCAAACTCCTGGGCTCAAGCAATCCTCCTGCCTCAGCCTCCCAAGTAGCTGGGACTACAGGCATGCGCCACCATG
>NW_012143199.1:0-2379 GCF_000956105.1 Propithecus coquereli | reverse complement strand
AAGGTGAATGTCATGAAAGTAGAAATGATATGAATGATATTTGGGAATGACATAACTGAGATGTCTTCTGAATCATCTGCTGAAGTGCACAAAACTACTTTCCAGATTTCTTTTGAATCTGGAGGCTTGGAGGATCCGTGCATCCAATAGAAATACAATGTGAAACACAATTGCAGGGCAAATGTAATTTTAAATTTTCTGATAGCCACATTAAAAAGTAAAAAGAGGTGAAATTAATTTTAATAGTATAGTTAATTTAACTCAATATCTAAAATGTTATTTCCATATATATTCAGAATAAAAAATATTAATGGGACACTTTATATTCCTTTTTTTTTGTACTAAGTCTTCTAAATCTGGGACATCTCAGTTTGCTTAGCCACATTTGTAGCCTCATATGGCTAGTGGCTATTGTATTGGACAGTGCAGAGCTAGATGAATTAGCTATGATAAACTCTTTGTTATGAAAGCTATAAATTTTTTTTTTTTTTTTTTTTTTTTGAGACAGAGTCTCACTCTGTTGCCCTGGCTAGAGCGAGTGCCGTGGCGTTAGTTAATTGTTCTGCCTTTTACTTGGTAAAGGCTTTATTTTATAAACTGTATCTTTAATATATATTACTTTCACTTTTGTAAGAGATTACATTTTATAATTGGGGGTTTGGTACTTTTAAAAAAATAATTATATAAATCTGTGGCCCACTCCACGGCCTGCTGGGGACTGGGCTGCAGAGCAGAGCTCTGCCGCTGGGCTCCCTGCCTGTCCATCCGTGGAAAAGCTGTCTTCCATGGTCCCTGGTGCCAAAAATGTTGAGGACTGCTGGTATAAATCTTTGAGTTCATTTTAAAACGTTGCTGTAAAAACATTTTGTTTCTTATTTGAGTTGTTATCCTTTTAGAAAGTTCGAAGAGGATGCGTTGTCTTTCACTGATTTTTTTTTTTTTCTCCTTCCTCCATTTTTTCATCTAGCTTTATTGGTGGCTACTGGGTAAATCGTTTGCTTAAACCTTGGCTATAATTTGTATTAGTCATTTTTCTTAATGTATTAAAGCATTAAGGTATACTTTCTCCACAAACATTTTAATGAATTAGAAGTGAACTTGATTATTAGTATTATTACTTTTTCATATCAGCCAAACCACTGTTGTACCAGAAAATGTAAAATAAGAAATCATGCTCAAAACATTAGCAAATAAACAATAACATTTTATTATTTTCTGATCACTGTTAATATTAAAGCTCCTTGAGGCCAAAGCTCTTTCTTGTTTTGTGTTTTATAAAATTCTGTGTGGTCTGTGACATTTCTGACCCAGCTCTATCATTGTGCGTGATCAGCAAGACCCTTGTTTAGATTTGTTTGGCCTATTGACTCTTCCTGTTATACTTTTCTGGAGACTGCTTTCATGCCTTTAGTTTTCCTTGTGTGCCAAGGGGATGTGTCTGTAGTTGTGATTTCCCTTCCATAATTATGGTGTATTGCTTACAACTACATGTTGATTGGTAAAACATTTTAGCTAGAAGTGAACTGGAATAAGTACCCTGAAAAAATATTTTTAAGCCCATTCAAGTATCTGTAGTTTATTTCACTTTCCTTTTTTTTTTTTTTGTAGCGTGTTCCGCACTATTCAAGGCAGCACTTAATGGTGTCCCGTAGTCTTGGTTCAGTGGGATGTGATCCTAATGAAAAAGTAAGTATTTAGAAAAATACTCTGAACCAGGTTATAATGGTTTTACTTTTTTATCTTCACACTATGTTCAGTGGACAGATGAAGTTTTGTTCATGCTGGGCAATTATTTATTGGTTCAGCATCCTAGGTTTTATAGGTGCTGAATCTTTGTTCCTTTTTTTCATTGTGAACCATTACCTGAGTCTTTTTAAGTTTGTATTTGTATCTATACCAAAAACTGAATACATTTGCAACATGTTTCCCTTGTTTTCAGCAGAATACTAATACAACATTCTTTCTTGAAGACTGGGCAATTGAGAGATTTTGATTAAACTATTGAGTTTTTGTTTTTTTACTCAATATTGATGTGATTCGTTTGGATCGAAGGTAATTATGCATATTGTAAATTTTGGGACAAGGGAATTCCAACTAAAATTTTGATATATGATAGTGTTTGAACCTTGTGATAGGAAAGATAAAGGGACTACAAGAGGTGATTAGAAATATAACATGGTTTAGTGGCAATGAAGGCATCAGAGAGGGCAGGATAAGAGTTTTGGTTAAGAAGAGATTGTAGGCGGGGCGCGGTGGCTCACGCCTGTAATCCTAGCACTCTGGGAGGCCGAGACGGGCGGATTCTTTGAGCTCAGGAGTTCGAAACCAGCCTGAGCAAGAGCGAGACCCCGTCTCTACTAAAAATAGAAAGAAATTAAT
>NW_012143198.1:0-1050 GCF_000956105.1 Propithecus coquereli | reverse complement strand
AAAAAAAAAAAAAAAAAACTCTGATATTCATTAGAGTAGACCTTTCATTAGTCATAAGGGATAATTTACATGGGTTTGAGCTAACTATTCCCCTTCGCCAGACATGGACTCAAATCTAGACAATGATATATAAGAAAAAAACAGTGCGGGCTTCTGAGAAATATTTTCCTTATTGATAAAAACTGACAGATAGGAAAACTTCTCTCTGCTGCTGATGACATGTGAGTGATAGCATAATACCTGAAACTACAGCAACCATACTGCAACAGTGAGGGAATAAGCCTGAAACGGAAACCGAGATGCTGGGGATGAAAGAGCTGAAAGAATACAAGGATTCTTGTTTATATCACTGTATCAATGAATGAAGCAACAATGAATTCTAACTCCCAGCTTCTTTTTATGTGATATAATAAATTTCTTATTGTTTAAGCCTTTTTGGTTGAGGGTTATTGTCACTTACAGCTGAAAATATCCCCCACTGTTACAAGATTTGGGCTTTGTCTTTCCTTTAAGGGATTGTTCTGAAGAAAATTGATTAAAATACATAGAAAAATTTATTTTTCTAAGATGTTTGTTACCATATTACCACAATTATTTAGAGTAGTGAAATAAAAAAAAATGTGAGCATAGGACAACCTTTTTTGGCACCAGACTCTGGTTTCATGGGAGACAATTTTTCCATTGGGGTGGTGGGGGGGTGGAGAGACAGAGCTTAGGCCGTGATGCGAGCGATGGGGAGCCTCTGTAAATACAGATGAAGCCCCCCTCACTTGCCCGCTGCTAACTTCCTGCTGCCTGCTGTATGGCCGGGTTTCCCAAGTTTCATAGAAGACAATTTTTGCACGGATGGAGTGGGGGGGAGGGGGAGGAGGGAGGAGCCGGGGAGAGCTCTGCGGCATAGTCCCTAACAGACTGCTACCAGTTGGTGGCCCCCAGAATTGGAGACCACAGGCATAGGGGATACCCAAATAATTAATGTTATGCAACCATTAAACTTATACTTGTAAACAGTCTTAAATAACATAGAATATCATAATGTTAAATAAAATG
>NW_012143197.1:0-1215 GCF_000956105.1 Propithecus coquereli | reverse complement strand
CACCTGTTGGTGGGCATTCAAATGGGACACATTTTTTTTTTTTTTTGCCCATTCAGAGAAGTCTATTCACTTACCTCTTCCCGAAATTTCCTTGTGAGGTTGCTGTGAGCTAGGCTGATGCCATGGCACTCACTCTAACCCGGGCAAAAGAGTGAGCCTCTGTCTCAAAAAAAAAAAAAAAAAAAATGGATTATACACATAAATATAAGAGCTCAAACTGTAAAACCCCTAGAAGAAAACACAGAAGATTTTTAGTAACCTTGAACTTGGCAAAGATTTCTTAAATATGACACAAAAAGCACAAACTTCTTCTCTCTATACACACATATATATAATAAACAAATTTATTATAAGGAATTGGCTCATGCAATTATGGAGACTAAGAAGCCCCCAATCTGCCATCTGCAAGCTGGAGATTTAGGAGAGCCAGTGGTGTATTTCTAGTCTGAATGCAAGGCCCAAGAACCAGGAGAATCAAAGGTGTAAGTTTCAGTCCAAATCCAATGGCCAGAGGATAAGGAGAGCCAATGGTGTAAGTTCCAATCCTAGTGCAGGAGAATACCTATACCCGGCTTGAAAATAGCCAAGCAGAGAGAATGAATTCTCCCTTACCCTGCCTTTTGTTTTATTCAGGCCTCCAGTGGATTGGAAGAGGCCCACTCACATTGGGGAGGGCAATCTGCTTTAACTCAGTCTACTGATTCAAATGTTGTCATCCAGAAACACCTTCACAGATGCACACAGAATAATGTTAAACCAAATATCTGGGCACCACCTGTCCCAATCAGGTTGACACATAAAATTAACAATGACAAGTCCACTCCTTGTTAACTTGGCACCAATACACATCTCTTGAAACCATACTTAATTTCCAAATAAAAACAGTAATCAGGCTGGGCGCGGTGGCTCACGCCTGTAATCCTAGCTCTCTGGGAGGCCGAGGTGGGCGGATTGTTTGAGCTCAGGAGTTCGAAACCAGCCTGAGATAGTCTACATAGGGAAAGTGTCACAGAGGACAGCAACATCAATCAATAGTAATAATACACAATGTAATCGCATAATGTACCAAACACCTCGGGTCAGCAATATCAGTAATAATTATTATTTAAAAAGGTATGTTAGGCTGGGCGCGGTGGCTCATGCCTGTAATCCTAGCTCTCTGGGAGGCCGAGGTGGGCGGATTGTTTGAGCTCAGGAGTTCGAAACCAGCCTGAG
>NW_012143196.1:0-1242 GCF_000956105.1 Propithecus coquereli | reverse complement strand
CAAAACCATTTGTATTCCTCACCAGGGAGTATTTATATATAAATCCCCTCTCATCAAGTAGTTTTGGATGAAAACATCTCTGAAAACAGCAGAAAGTGTTCATTAAGCAGAAACAGACTTAAGCAATCTATACGCACACTTAATACTTTCCTCTTCTTCCCTGCTGTGAGTTTGCACCAACACGATGCTCATTCCCACCTCAGGAAAAACCATTCCCTCTGACTTTTATTCCAACCTACCAGCAACCATCATGAGGCTAGGAACGTGGAGTATTTGTCCCCTGACCCCTGACCATGGCGCTGCTGTGCATTCAATGGATCTGCTTTGTTATCTGTGAGGTAATCTTGTGCCAACTGGGCTGTTAGTTTTTTTAGAGGAAAAAAAAAATTGTCCTTTTCTTGCACCTCTTTCTACTTGTTTCAGTGGTGTTATAACTCCTAGGAATAGTTTCGTTTTCCTTATAAAACTTAAGTTAACTGAACTGTATGATATTTTCCTTCCTTTTTCATCTCACGCCTTGCTTTTCCAGCAAGCAGTCTCTGAGAACATACAAACCAGATGTGGTTTAAAAATCTGTAATCTTTAACTCCTTTTTATACCCAAGAGCAGCATTTTTCAGGGAAAAGAAGAAAAACAGAGAACAAGGGAAAAGCTTCCAATCCCCCACAAAATGTAGAGAATGGCAAAGAATGTCCTCTCATACATTTAACTTCACCCCAACCAACTATCCATAACTTTGCGGGGAAAAATTCATTTTTTAAACTTGAAAATTCACATCAGAACCATCTCAAAAAGAAGTTGCAAGGGTAGACACAAACACCCATATCTATCTAATGGGTAAATCATCCAGAAAAGTGGATCTTATATTCAATATTATGCAGAACTGTTATCAAATTTAAAGACATACATCAAAGACTCAAAGTGTGTCCATGTGACTGTGAAGGCCAAAAACTATGCAATACCTAAAGCAAGATTACCAATTAACATCATATAATATTTCTACATGTAAAATATTTTCTAAAATGGATTTTAATAAAATAATCTTTAGGTTTGTTCTGCCTGTTTGCATTAAGGAATGTTAACAGAAAGACCATTAGGATATGTGCTATTTATGTGGATTCATTGAGTTTCAGTCTACCTCCTGGCACAATATGCCCATTGTAAGAACACATAGGAGACATTATTTCTTTCTTACAAAAACGCATGATTGTCCTGAGCAACTGTATTCTTTTATTATTTTAT
>NW_012143195.1:0-8711 GCF_000956105.1 Propithecus coquereli | reverse complement strand
GGGGTCTCGCTCTTGCTCAGGCTGGGTTCGAACTCCTGAGCACAAACAATCCTCCCCCCTCGGCCTCTCAGAGAGCTAGGATTACAGGCGTGAGCCACCGCGCCCAGCCCACATTCTGTTCTTTAAATGTGAATCAATTTACAAAAGTTTGCATAAAGCTTTTTAAAAAGTAAATCCATAGGATAAAATGAAGTATATGAATGGTGTCTGTTTGGGAAGTATGACTCTAATGAGTAGATTCAAGATTAGATCTTCCCCAAGCACCACCCCCCCCAGTAGATACTCTATTCAGGCTATTGAAAATATATCTGATTAATTGTTTCTCACTTAGGGCAAGATGATACAATCATCTCTTTATTGAATAAAAGTATCATATAACTTGCCCTGAATTAAATCTGAAATACACTATTAAGATGTAATATGTATGTTTTCATTGTTTAAATAACAAAGGCACATTTTTAGGACCTACATGGTAATTGAAAGAGAAGGTCTCTAAGCTTCTGAGGAGCAAATATCTGAGGGTTGCCTTAGATGCGCAGATGACCCAACCTTTGATGATGGCAAGAACACGTCCACTTTGCATCTGTGTCCTGCGCATCCGTCCCTCCTGTTACCTTTGAGCCCCCCTTTGCAGGGAATCTGATGTTGTATTAGGGAACACTGAAGAATTTAAGGGCAAAGGAGGCAGCCCACTTGCTGAGCCCTGCCTTTCTTTTGTCTCTTGATCATTTCACTCCTCTTTGGCATCTCCCATGAACAGACAAAGGAAAGGACCAAGACTTCAACTCTTGAGAAAACTGCATTTTGTCAAAAGCCTGTGGATTTGTTTTGTGTGTTTTGGGGAGGGCAGGATGCTTTCAAGCCACAAGTCCAAATATGGGAAAATGTGATCTGAGGATCACCTTGTTACCCTAACAGATATCACTCTTGCTTTTAAAGAAACAAAAGGAAACAATAACACCTTTCATACTAAAAATGGAAAAAAAAATAAACCTAGATAGGAAAAAAAAAATTAAAAGTTCATAGTCACTCCCAGACATTTACTCATCTGTTTCTGTATCTATCTATCTATCTATACTCACATACAAAGGAATAAGTTTGTATAGTGTGTATGTAAGTGGTCTGCAAAATCAGTTGTTTAATTTCTCACTGTTTTTCAGGATCTGCAAGTGTAACCTTGTCACATTCAACATCTGCTTTGCAGATTGTCTCGAGAGCTGTAATAGAATACTGAGTCTCCTTGTTATTCTGTGAATGAGTTATTTTGAGGGAAATAGATTGAGGGCACTCTATATAAAACACTGGTCTTGTAATACCAATAGCGCTCTTAGTAGAATTTTTAGCTTCTAGAGTTTTAAAATCCTGGACAGTTTTCATTAATCCCATTTTGCAAAAGAGAAAATTAAGGGCTAGAAAGTGTTGGCAGCTGGCTCAAGGTCACATGGTAGATGTGACAGGGTCAAGACTCCTCCTTTTTCATTCAGGGCTTTTCACTGAACGATTCTGCTGTATTGTTTTGATATTTCCAGTTATTTTCTGAGAATCTGCCACAAACAGTGAGACGAGAAGGAGAAACATTTAAAATTATTTTTGTTCTGAATGAGTCCATAGGACTGCCAACTCAGCAAGCTGTGTTACTTCCAGGCATAAAAGCAATCTTACCTTTTAACTACATGCTAATGACCATTCAGTTGCTTTGTGAAGGAATTAGGCTCTTGGGAGCTGTTTGAATAGATGTTGTTATTTCAAGTGCCACAGAACCTTAGATCCTTACATTATTCCAACTAAAAGTGGAGATCTTCCAACTCAACCCCTTCATCCACACATGAAACCACAGCTACAGAGGTCCAGTGAACCATCCCAGATCCCCTGCAGAGCCCCTTATGCTTCATTAAGCTATTTCTCCTTAATAAAAAAATACTGATAGGTGTACCACCCAGAAAATGCATGTCAGGCAAGTTTTCTGACCTTCTCACTGTATAATACCACAATGTGTTTTTAGTTAACAGCTAAGCAGCTCTCTAATTGGCATAATTCATATAACAGTCCTCTTTCTTCTCTTTCTGCTTTTTGCTCTTTTTCTTTAAAGTGTCTTTAAATTATTGTTAATAGAGTATTTTTAAAGTATTTTCTGAGAAGCCCAATGACATTGCATTTGTGAAAATTACAAGGCAGGCTCTTGCCTCTAGAGAGACATTTCTGTTAGCCGACATTTATACCCCGAGTGTCGTGGTTTTTGGCCCACACTATATTTTATGGCATGTAGTCCAGTTGCTCTTGCCAGGTTCCCCTATCACAAATTGCAGCAAGACTGTCATGCCGGGCAGAGTCTGTGAGCTCACCTGTCTCACCTGGCATGACAGGTGAAAACAGGTGTTTACAACATCCTGTGCCTGAATAGTGTCTGGCACTTGTAGCCCAGTGTAGTACATATCTGTGAATGAATAAATAGAAACCCCAGGTTTGCAAGGTTTTGAGTCTCTGCATTTGAGTCAATAGCATCGTAGCTTTCCTGACTAAGCTGTCAGTCAATAGCATCTTATCCTCCCTGATTTGCTTCCTTCACAAGTGCCAGGTTCACAGGAGTCTCCTGGATTCTCCAGGTGTGTCAAAGAATATTTCAGTGGCTTGTCTACCTGTACACTGTTAGGATGGTCTGCATCACTGATTCCATAATGATTCCAAGAGATTCAGAGCCATTACTCCCCATCAGTATGTAAGCCTATCTCTAAATAAAGTTTCTAGAGTCAAGATGATGGTGATGCCCATGCAAGTTGCTTCTCTCCTTGTAACCATGGCGGCACACTTGCTCTTTTGCCAGCCCCACCCTGCTGTCAATCACCATAGTGCTGCTGGCTTAATAAAACCTGACAAATTTAAACAATGGGGATTTCTGGCCGTAAGGTGAAGATCTTTATTAATTCAGAGCAACTAGAACTGTGTGTTGCCACTGGGCTGGCCCTGCTGGACATTTAAGAAAAAATTTCCCACCATGATTGATTTCTGCCACCTATCCTCAGCTTAGCTTTTTCAGCCAGTCAAACAATTGATCCATCAATTCGGGGATGGGATTAAACTATCTGGATACTGAACAGAACACTGCCGTTTTGTCTCTAGACAAGGATTTCTCAGTCTCAGACAGTCCACATGGAGGAATGAGCAGGGAAGGGTCATGCCAAGGGAAAGGCACTCTGGTGCTTGATTTCCAGGCCTCTTGCCCTTGACTTCACTGCATAGAGCCCCTCCTCTAGGCTCAGTGATCTCAGTTGTACCTCTGCAGGGACCACCCTTGTGGGACACTGGCATGAGATGAGGGTCAGGGACCTGGAGGCTCCCTGCATGGAGCTGGCCTCTTACCATAGTCACCTAAAGGCAGACACAGCTGGAGAGGCCCCTACAGATGGTAGCTGAGGGGTCAGAGGATCTGGTAGCAACTTTGCCATCTCTAGGCCTCCCAGCCAGGGACAGATAGAGAATGCCATGGCCCTGAGTAGAAGCAGCTGCCCTCATTAACCTTCTGGTGCAAACAGGGCAAAACCATTCAATGTCTCCAATTTTCTTACACGATAAACTCCAAGCCCCATGACCCGGTCCCCTCCCACCCACGGTGTCTCCCTCTCCCACTCATCTCTTAACACTGTCTGCTTGCAATCCTCTGCCCCTGCTGTGAGGAGTTGTGTGTTATTTTTTCACTTTTCTTTATTATTTTATCATATCTACCACCCTCTGTTCTTACTGTCCAATTGACCTGAAATGATCTCCCTTCATCCTTCGAAACACACCCTCAATGTCCAACACTAAGACAGTGGATAAATGAATTATAATATGTAGTGGATGCTGCAATCTGTCATCTGCTTCACCCCTTCAGGGCCAAACCACCCACCCCCACCAGCTGTCAGGTGTGTGGCTGCTGACCATTCATACCCAAGGCTCTCTGCTAAAAGAACATTGGGTTGGAGGAAGCTGCCTTGATCAAGGTTATATCAACCCACATCCAGTGACCAGTTCATGCAAGGGTACAGAGGCGTGGCCTCTTTCCCTCTGTGGGGGACAGGTCCCAAGGGACCTCCTAGCTGAGAACTCCCCATGGAATGGGCTGAGCCCTCTCTTGCAACTGCACCACATCTCAAGCTCTCCCTCGGCCTAGCTCTGTCCCCCCGGCTTCCTTACAGGTAACGAGCTGAGAATCCTCCCCAGCAAAATGCCTGTGTGCAAACCTCTATCTCAGAGCCTGTCTTCCAGATAACCCTAAGATATTGCAAATCTAGGAAGAAGTAATATGTAATCATTAAAAATTTAAAATTATGTATTAGAGAATATTTAATGACATAGGAAAATGCTCAAGTTAATGAAGTAAATACAAAAACAAGAGATAAAACTTTGCATGCATTATATTCCTGATTATGTAAGAATATGCATGATAAAAAGAGATAGAATGAGAGCTAAAAAGAAAAAAAAAAATCTTCTCAGTAGGAACTACTCCTAAAATAGAACTCAAATAGTATACATCTGTGGAATTTTGTTTTAGTTTTCTGTTTATTTTAAACATTCTAGAATAAGCAGGTAATCATTAGAAAACCTAATTAAGTCATTTAAAAGTAAAATGAGATAATATTACTAAACAATTCCCCGGAACACAAAATACATAAATGAAAGTCTCACGAACTCATCATCAGGGAACAAACAAAAAGCTTCAGCTCCTGTGGTCTTTCTCTGTGCTGTGTTCTCACTCATGCCTGGCCCTGCCCAAGCTGTTTACTTCCATTTTTTTGTGCAATTCTGTCCCTAAATGTATGCATCTATCATTACAGTTAACCAAATGATACTGCAAAGATTAAAATTTGGTCTCTTGTATTACACTGTGAGCTCCACAAGGGTGGATGATCATGTTCCCCGTGCCTTGGACAGGACCTCGACCCTGTGAAGACTCAATGAATGAATGAGTGAGTGAGTGAGTGAATGAATGAACGAATCAATCAGTAAAGTAACATTTGGAGCAGAGTCTGGAAGCATCATGAATTTGATTGTCATTGGGACAAACTACTGAAAATAAAGAAAAGAATGTAGAAAGAGCCAGTCAGAAGCCTTGAAATCTCAATTAATGGTTCCTTATTACTTCAAAATAGAACACTGTAAAATGAGAGGCTCTCAGCCTGCCTGTGCTTCAGTGCGGCGTGGCTCACAAAGAAACCCTGGAAGAAGCTGACGTTGCCACCGCAGCTTTGAGGTTTTCAAGATAAGCATCAGTTTGGTTTCAGAAGAAATGGACTGTGATGAATATTGTCTTCAACTTCACAATGCTCCTTTTTATTCTTCTCCTTCTTGAAAGAGAAAATTGCTAGTGTTTCTTCTGGAATATTTTCAAATTTCTCCAAGTTAAATTTTGGAAAATTACATTTGCATCTTTCTGGCTGTAACTTTATTTTCTGCCCCTTCCCTCTCCCACAGTTACTAAACAGTAGTCTTTTTTGGGGGCGGGGGAGACAAAATCCATTTGTGATGTAATTCACCACTTTAATCATTTTAAGGTGTACAGTGTAGTTAGTGTTGCCTTCTTGCCCTGTGTCTGGCTTCTTGAAGTGACAATTAGCCAGTCTTTGCAAAGGTATTAACACGTGCTACTGAGCTGATTTTGCAATAACGCTCATGGGAAACACCTTTAAACAAGGTTGGTTCCTTAACTCCAAGAACTTACTCCTTTCTTCCATTGTCACTTAGAGCATATGGGATCAAATTTGTTAGCGACATACATAAGAATCGTTTTTGACAGGACCTTGCGTATTCATCCTTTCACCACTCCTGCTCCCCTTAAGCGCTGTGAGCCCAGGGCATGCTCCGATACTTGCACTTCTTCAAGTGAGCCACGTTCTCTCAAGCCTTTGTGTCATTTTCTTTCCTTACGTATCCTCCCTTAAGACAAAGTCCAGGCCTGATGATGCCTGTGAAGCTTTCTCCTCTCCTCCCTTGAACTCCCCAGCCCTTCCCTCCTTTCCCCTTTCTCCCTGTTTCTCTCTCTCTCACTTTCTCTCTTTTCTATTCTCTAGGCAACTTCGCATGCCCCCAGTTCAACACTTTCCATATTGGCTTGTAGCTGTCCATTCCATTGCAGCTTCCTAATAAGATTGTAAATGCTTTGAGCGTAGGGACTGTTTACCTATCTGCACTGTTCAATGATCTTGAAACGTAATAGATGCTCACAAGCATTTACTGAGTGCAAAAAAAGAAAAAAGAATCTCACAGTATTCATAAATCCTTGGGAAACTGGTAAAGGAGAACTATTTTGTGGTGTAGTATGCCTTTGGGCACCCTTCAAGTGTGTGTCTCCAGTTAGGACTATGCCTAATGAACAGTATTTGCCTCGAAGGCATCAGAGGAGCAGCAAGCTGGAATGCATACACCTCGGAAAATTTTCTGATATTCCTTAGAGAAAGAGGCAAACTATTAATTAGATACATATTACGACAATGTGTATATTGCAGCATCGATAAACCTGAACATTCATTCCAGCGTGTTTTATTCTTGTTTCTCTTGAGCTTTAACACTGATTTTATATTTGTAACACCTGCTGTTTCCATCCCAAGATAATAGACTATTTAGCATTTTATCATTTCCAAAGTATAAGAATTCACACTCTACCCACCCCTAGTTATTTGATATCTATCTTTTGTGAGGGCTCCCTGGGGATCATTCCATAGTCAAGGCTACATTACCAAGGCTGTGGGCTAAACTGCAAATAAAATAAAGAGAAAGAAGTCCAGATTACTGGAAACAAAAAGTAATAAAGAAAAGCGTGGAACTAGAAGAGGGAGAAAGAGAGGAAAGAAGAGGGAGAGGCAGAGGAAAAAAACACAACAGAACTATAATTTTCTTATTACTCAAATCCTTGTTGCCCCAATCCCCCATGCAGAGCCTTCCCCATTATAAGGTGATATGTGGTCACTGAACCCTTCAGTAATCAAAATTTGAGGGCTGGGTTATTGAATGTTCATGTGTAGAACAGTCATCTGGAAACTTGTTTAAACTGATGGATTCCTGGCCATCACCTCAATTTCTGATTTAGTTTCTCTGGGGTGGATCCTGGGAAGTTGCCTTTTTAACAAGTCCCCACATGATTTTTGGAGGTGGTCTGATCAATGGAGCACTTTAAGAAACACTACAGAACCATCTTTTTGCCTGACTGTACTAATTAGCATTTCCTGCTAAAGCAGCAGTCATATATTAGCTCATGTTTTATTGCAGATTGTCAATTTGGGCTGCACACAACTAGATGGTTCTTTCACTGCAGTTGCCTGGGTTTGCTCAAGCAGCAGGTGGCTCAGCTGGGGCTGGTGGTTGGCAAGCTATCAGGCAAAGACAGAACTCTTCTCTTCCATGTTGATCCCACAGCAGGCTAGCTGGGACTTCTTTATAGTCTCAAGATTTGCAACAGCAAGAGAATGCGTGCCCCAATGTGCAAGCACTTTTTAACCCTCTGTTTATATCACATTTTCTAATGTTCCATTGGTCAAAGCAAATCATGTGGCCAAATTGAGGGGAAAAGAAATGACCTTCACCTTTTGATGGGAAGCATGGCAAAATCACCTTGTAAGGGATGGGAGGAATTACAAGAGCCATCTTTGCCAACAATCTACCACACTTATTATATCAGTAAACTTACGTGTCAGGTAATGATTGAAAAACCAGAGTTTATGAAGAATTCACACTTTTACAATACAAATGAGTGCAAATGCAAGTTTATCCTCAAAAAAACAAAAAAACAAAAACAAAAAAAACCCCTTTCACTGAGTTATTGCCCTATTTTTTTTTCCTTAGTAAGAATCAGTGGACTTATTGCTTGTGTGATGGGAATTTTGCATAATCTTGAATAGGCCCATGGAAGTTTATAGCCCTATTAATATTATCTTTCTTGAATGACATATTAGAAAAAAATAAGTACCATGGCTCTGTGGACCTGGGAAAGATTAGGTAATGGGGCAGATTATGATCTTTTGGTTTACTGCTTTTGGGATGGGGGAGTGGATGATATAGTGGTAAATATCATAGTGTCTGCCTATGTAGGCCCCATTCTTGATTTTCCATTTTTTCATTGTTTGCCTTGGGTAAATAAATTACTTCACCTCTCCACATCTCACAGGGTTGTTGTAAGATTTAAATATTGATAAAATGATATACATCATAAGAGTTCACAAAACAGCCATCATCATCTTCTTTATTATCATCATTCTAGAAAAAAAAATACTGCTAACATACCATAGCTCTCTTTACCCACCTGAGGAATGGACAGCTGCCTAAAGAATGTACATTCAGAGAACTCCTTGCCTCTTTCAAATTCCCAAAATAATTTAAAGATTGACTAAAGCCTTTTATTCCATGAAGACAGGAGATAATGACTTTGCCCAAACCTGTCCTTAATCTCTACGAGGACTTTGTTAGTAACTAGTATCCCACTACAGTTTAAGGGAAAAATTATTATGTTAGCCAGTCTTCCAGCTGGCCTCCAATCACCCCTGCCTTATAGCATCCACACCTGTGTGTAAAATTGTGAGTGTAATAATAATAGTATATTATAGTCTTGAAAATCGCTGAGAGTAAATACATGTTCTTACCACAAAAAAAGTATGTGAGATAATGCATACGTGGAAACAGCTTGATTGAGTCATTCTACAATGTATACGTGTTTCAAAACATCATGTTATATACCATAAATATAT
>NW_012143194.1:0-1347 GCF_000956105.1 Propithecus coquereli | reverse complement strand
GTGAGCTAGGCTGACGCCATGGCATTCACTCTAGCCCGGGCAAAAAGAGTGAGACTCTGTCTCAAAAAAAAAAAAAAAATGTTCAGTTTCATTAGTCAAAGACAAAAGCATAAAAGAATTAGCAAGTTATCAAGGAATGTTAAGTGACAATGCACAATGCTTTACGCAGTAAATTGCGAACTCTCATACCTGGCTAGCAGGAGAGAACCCATTGTCAGCTTCCTTGAAACGTATTTAACAAGTATTGAGAGCCTTAAGGATATTTATTCATTGTAACCTCTTAATTTTATTTCTAGGAATCTAGCCCAAAATATCAAGACGTGGGCAAACATTTAAATATTGAAGTGTAAAGTTGTTCATGGCACATTATTTTACAACAGGCAAAAAACTGGATCTCCAAAAACAGGGACGTGGTGCCTGGCACGCACGTGGGACTCCCTGTGTTCAGTTCCACGTTCCCGCCCCGCGCAGCCTCCGTAGAGGACGCCCGCACCCCGCTCAGATAACACGTGTTTCTGCGGCTGCATTTTCCTCTTCTGTTTATCAATCTTATCACACCTGTAACATGCACATTTTATTTGTAATAGTCTATATCCCAAGAATCTAATAAGTTAAAGCAAATAAAATATTTTTTAACCACTATGTAGAAAACCTACTGAGAAGTGCTGCTTTCGTGAACTTTGTAGCAGGCAGACCCCTCCCTGTGACATGCTAAAGGTTTGGGACCCCGTTGTCACACCGTGGCGGCTGTTACTGGGCTAGCGGTGCCCTGCGGTGGCCTGGGGTTCCCGAGCACGCTGGTGCGGGCCGGAGGACGTGCTCGGCCGCCCCCCAGCAGTGTCGCTCCTGTCTGGACCGCACCCACGTGCAGGGGGACGGCCCCGCCCGGGCTGCAGGTGGGCGCCCCGTTATCCATCAGAGCATCTCGCTCCTTGGGCCTCAGTGATGGGCTCGGGGTGGGCAGCAAGTGAGGAAAGGAGGTCTGGCCAGAAAAATAACGGGGGCCGGCTCTCATTAACCGCAGACACCGCGTGTGGCGTGGGCGCTTTCGCCGGGACAGGGAGGAACGCGACCAAACTCCACAATGTTCTAGGCAGCCCTTTGGCATCCTGAGACCGGGAAACCGACAGCAACCCTGCTCGGGCAGCAGACTTTGGTCCCCAAGCAGACTTAGGTGGCTCTCCGAGCAGACTCAGGGCGAGGCCGCTTCGGGCCCTGCGGCATCTCCCCAGGGAGCCTGGCTCCGGTTTACTTGCGGGCGCAGGAGCCAGACCTCCAGGCCGGACCAGCTTCCAGCCCCGCAGGGGTCTGTGTTCGCCCAGGGTAACGCCCGGCGGAGGAAGCAAA
>NW_012143193.1:0-1393 GCF_000956105.1 Propithecus coquereli | reverse complement strand
GGCTATCTACAAGACCTTTGGTTTTCTTCAAAACATAGATAATGCTATGATGGGCTAAACATATTGTCAATTTCTATATCGAAAATTACATTGTTTCAAGAAGTTATGAGAATGGCAAATAAGCATAAGAGAAGATGCTGAATGCCATATGTCATTAGGGAATGGCAAATTAAAAACAATGCGGTTTGCAAAGGTGAAAAAAACCATGGAAAGACCAGATCTGAAAATATTAAGGAGTGACCAGTAATTCTTTCCATCTTTCTTGACTTTGGGTTTGGGGCTACACTTGCAGCATCTTTGTTTTCTGCTTTTTTTTTTTGCCTTGATGGGAATAAGAAGCGTCTGCCCAGGCTATGATTCCTGGACACTGGACACTGTGTTCCTAGACACAGGCCACATTCCTGGACACTAGGTTTGCCTGTCAGTTTCTGTTTTCCATAATTTTGCAGTTATGCTAAAAGTGGGCAGTGCAATTAAATCTCTTAATGTCTGAGTAAAGCACAATTTACACATGTAGAAATTTCCAATAAAGATGACTATTTTGGTTAAAAATCCTTTTGCAGATGGTCTCAGTAGCCCAAGTTGTATCTCATCTACCCAAATTGTATCTCATCTACCATCTGTGATAAATCCAAATTAAAATATCTGTTTGTACTTTTTCCCTCTCTCACTGGCAGACTGATAAATATCTATCTCTTTTAGGTACAAAATCTTCTGATGTCACATAACAACAAACCCAAAGGCCTATGATGAAGCAGGTATTCCTGGGACCTGGTTCCATTGTAACTGTGATTAATCAGACATTAGCCCTGAGGTTGGGGTGGGATGGAAGCATGGAAAAATGAGACCCTCAGGGGACAAACATAAAAGCCTTGAGCTTTGGCCCCTGTATCATGCTAGGAGGTGGTGATTCTGAAAGATTCCTGATATTGCACCGGAATTGTGTCCATGTGTATCTCATCAGTGCAGAGCGCATTCTGATGTCAGCTTCCTACCTAAATATACAATATAATGCATGAAATTCGGTGTGCTCTAATTTCTACTATAACACTCTCACATCTACCACCATCTGGGGTCTCCCTCTTTTCTAAAACTCTTCTCTGTAATACTCTGGGTGGTGCACTGTGTGAGCCTCTGTTCCATTCAGTTGATAGCTCCTAAATGACTTAAAGATACATTAAGCTTTATGTTATTATAATTCCCTATATTATTTATCACTGGAAGCTAGATTAAGAAAAAATTACCACCATATGACAATGACAAAAAAAGAGATTTTTTCCAATGGCATAATTTGTAGGGTTATCATGAAGGGGGCTGATTTATCTTTTACATATGGGCATTTACCTCTGCGGAGTTCCTTGCCCACTCTAACTCCCCAGAGAACTGAAACAAC
>NW_012143192.1:0-1637 GCF_000956105.1 Propithecus coquereli | reverse complement strand
CATTTAAATAAACAAATACAAAAATAAATAAGTAGGACTTAATTAAATTAAAAGCTTCTACAAGGTTAAAGATATAATCAATATAGCAAATAGACAACATACAGAATGGGAGAAAATGTGCATAAACTATATATCTTATAAAGGGCTAATAACTAGAACCTACAAAAAACTCAAGCAAATCATCAAGGAAAAAAACAAACAATCCCATTAAAAAGTGGACAAAAGACATGAACAGAAGCCTTTCAAAAGAAAATAGAGGTTGTATTAATTTGCATTTCCATCAACAGTATATAAGTGTTCCCTTTTCACCACATCCATGCCAATATCTATTGTTTTTTGACTTTTTAGTAACTGCCATAGTCACAGGGGTAAGGTGGTAGCTCGCTGTGGTTTTGATTTGCATTTCCCTGATGATTAGTGATGTTGAGCATTTTTTGATATATTTATTGGCCATTCAATTTGTCTACCTTCCACATGCAACCTCCAAAAAGTGATTTCCTCAGGAAATAATGAGCCCATCTGTCCATGGCAAAGAAACTGCTGGTCCTTCTGGTTTACGTTACCCTGGTAGAATTTTCTCATCGTACAAATTGGGGATGGGAAAGAGGATGTGATCAGATCTAGGCCAAAAGATCAAGATTCCCATTCTTTTTACCAAAGCGTCAACAATATTTCAAATATAAATGCTTCTCAGATTGTTGTGCTCATTTGGTTAATTTTCAGAGTTTGAAATGCTTAGTTTTGTTCATCCTAGGTTTATAGTTACTTCTTGGGAAATAACCCACTTATGTTTCCTATAATCTCCTTTATGAACATAATACAAAAAGAATGATCAGGAGTTCACAGGCATAAGGAGTAGGAAAACATATCTGTTTATTTTAAAAACAGCCCCAAATCCTTAAAATTAAATCATGACCTTGCCATATTTTGGGTTTCTAGATGAAGTTTCTATATTTTAACTAACTTTCTATTTTTATATCTTTATAAATTCCAGACCAGAATACTTTCCTGTAAAAATTTTTTATCAAGAGATTCATTATGCTTCTCTTAGCTTTCTTTTGTTAAGTTCCTAAATATTAAATCATTTTATTTATTTATTAAACTTTTAATAGGTTTCTACAAAGTACTAGATGATATTTTATGAAATTAAGAAATGACAGTGACCAAGATGGAGACCCTTGTATTCAGGGAAGTCACAGTCTTAGGAAAAATTTAAACCTATAAATACCCATTAAAATATTAGCCCATAGCACAGAAGATATACTGCTTGCCCTTCATAAAACTTTCAGTAGAAAATTTTTATTTCACAAAAGGTATGCTGTTGCCTTTGCTACCCTCTCCCCAACATACTTTCAAGCAAGTAGCATCTGTTGGTCTCCTACGTGTGCAGACGAGGATCAAAAAAATCTGTAAGATTTTTAGAAAGCTACATCAATAAATTTTCTGAAAGCCAATCTCTATTCTCAAATTCTTCCTTATTTCCCAGATGTTTTCAATCACCCCCCCATTCCATTGAACCTAGCCAGCGTTATTATTTTCTGAAATATTAATATAGTACTAAGAAAAATGAAACTACACCTTTTTGGGACGAGAACATTCCCAACTTTCTGTGACTAGAGTACCAAAAAAAAAAAAAA
>NW_012143191.1:22659-22965 GCF_000956105.1 Propithecus coquereli | reverse complement strand
GAAGCAAGAGAATTGTCCTTTGCATTTAAATGAGACAAATAATACTTTCAGCTGATTATGCATTTAGGGAAAAAAGTTTCATCCTACTGCTACATTTTACCTCTAAAAAAGTCATAAATTAATCCATTAGTGAGCCCAAGTGTGTCTTCTGTTGTGCTCATTATTAAGAATTCCCAGGTGTTCAGGGGCTTGTAAGTGTAAATTAATGTGACTTTTAAACTTGGTAACAGAAATATGCAGCACAAAGATCATAATCTATGAAACTATTCTCCTACCATTTTCTTTTTATAAAAGAAAATAATAACA
>NW_012143191.1:17040-17478 GCF_000956105.1 Propithecus coquereli | reverse complement strand
ACATGGCGTGTAATTCCCAGAGCGACTACCACATATCGCTAGTTCCACAGGGTGCTCCGTGACAATGTGGCTGTTTTCATCAAGTTGGGAAATGCCACCTATTTAACGACCACTCAGAGAGTCTCCACACACATAGGAGGGGTTTGGGGGATTCTTGCAACAGAGAAGCCATTGAACTTTAAACCAGTATTCTAACTTTGTAAAACACAGATCAATATTTTCATGTAACGTGCTTTTCTACATCCATGGAAGAAGGGTTTAAATCATAATATTTGGGATGTTATATGACAAAATCACTTTGCTCAGTTACTCTTAATACAGGGCTGGCACTTAAAACCTACAGTCAAGTTGCTTCGCCCCAGGGCTTCACTGTGGTGAGTTCCTGATTGTAGCCTGGATGCCAGCATGACTCATTGCACCCGAGACTGGAATCAAGTC
>NW_012143191.1:14457-15185 GCF_000956105.1 Propithecus coquereli | reverse complement strand
TTTCGAACTCCTGAGCTCAAACAATCCGCCTGCCTCGGCCTCCCAGATTGCTAGGATTACAGGCGTGAGCCACCGCGCCCGGCCTGTCTGAATAATTTTTAAATTCTGATTTCTGTCTCTATTACTGGTCATGAATTTATTGTGGTTGGAAGGTGTTCATATTTACCAAACATGCGACTCGCTTCTTAGCACAATTTACAGATTCACAAAGCTCGATTCTCCATATTTCCAGTCACATACAGAGGTGGAACAGCTAAGGTCATGGAAGAATGAGAAAAGGCTACTGATTATCCCTGCCCACAAAACAGACTACAGACAGCCAGCTCTGAGCCAGCTCAGCTCCACCAGCAAGCCCTTGTTCAGCCAGGCTGATGCAAATGGCTTTCTACCTGCCCAGTCATGTCACTGAACATCTGCGGTCCACTCCTTGTGGTCCTCTGCTCCCTGATTTCTCTTGAATTCTTTCCTGCATCTTCTCTTCTGGCTGTATGCAAAAGTTTAGTTCTTTATTCCGTGTCTTTTTTTTTTCCCCTTACCTTTAGTCTCATGATAGGTAATCCCACCCATATCCCTGTATTTAAATACCACAACTTGTGACTATCTAGTGTTCTAAGTGCACATGGTCATGAAGCTTCTTATTTGCACAAGAACACAAACATGGTCTTCCCAACTTTTCTACAAACTTTAGTGTTTGTATCACACATTCTCTCCCTCCCAGGAGCAAGTTT
>NW_012143191.1:4375-5492 GCF_000956105.1 Propithecus coquereli | reverse complement strand
CTGTTTGTGTGTATGAATTTCTTTAATAGCCTTAATTTTTTTAGAGCAGTTTTAAGTTCACAGAAAAATTGAGCAAAATTACAGAGATTTCCCATATACCCTCTGCCCTAAACATGCACAGCTACCCCCATTATCAACTTCTCTGAGAGTGGTACATTTGTTAGAGTTGACAAAGCTACCTTGACTCATCATTATCACCCACTGCCCGTAGTTTACATGATGGTTATACTCTTGGTGCTATACATTCTATAGCACCAATATATGCACCAATATTTCGAAACCTATACATAGGTTTCGAAAAATGTATAATAGCATGTATCCACACTTAAATTAATATTATCACACAGTAGTTTCGCTGCCCTAGAAGTCCTCTGTGCTCTGCCTATTCATCCTTTCCTTCTCCTAAGCCGTGCACTGATCATTTTGCTATCGTCCTAGTTTTGCCTTCTCTAGAATGTCATAGAGCTAGAATCATACCTTTTCATACTGGCTTCTTTCACATAGTAATTTTTCCGCATCTTCTCATGGCTTCATAGCCCATTTCTTTTTAGTGCTGGGAAATATTCCATTGTCCGGATGTACCACAGTTTATCTATCTATTCACATCTTGGTTGCTTCCAAGTTTTGGCAATTGTGAATATAATTGTGTGAATATAAAAAGCCTCAGTGTACAGGTTTTTATGTGGACATTAGTTTTCATCTATTTTTGGCAAATACCACAGAGCATGATTGCTGTATCATATTGTAAGAATATGTTTAGTTTTATAAGAAACTGCTGAACTGTCTTCTAAAGTGGCTGTATTATTTTGCATTCCCTCCAGCAAGGAATGAGCATGCCTGTTGATCCACATCCCTTCTGGCATTTGGTCTTGTCGGTGTTCTGTATTTTGGTCATTCTAATAGATGCATAGTGGAATCTCATTGTTTCAATTTGCATTTCGCTGATGACGTATGATGTGGAGGATATTTTTATATGCTTATTTACCATCTGTATATCTTTCTTGGGGAGGTGTCTGTCAAGGTCTTTGCCCTATTTTTTAATCCATTTGCTTGTTTTCCTTTTGTTAAGTTTTAAGAGTTCTCTGTATATTTTGGGTAACAGTCCTTTATCAGATAT
>NW_012143191.1:959-1933 GCF_000956105.1 Propithecus coquereli | reverse complement strand
TTATATTCATAAATTTTTTTTAATGATGCTTCTGGGATAGGTACCATGGAAATTTCAACAACAAATACTAATCTGAAAAATAGAGTCATTTAAAAGATAAAATCAACTGACATAATTAGGGCAAGAATTTGGAAATGCGTTCAGAAACAAAATTGAGTTTGTGAAATTTTTAAAATAAAAGAGTTGATATAAAACAATAACCAAAAAATATTTCTTAAATTGATGACTTAACCTCATTCATTCATGTGTGCGTGAGTGGAAATGGAGATTTTTAAGGTCAGATGTTTGAAGGTTCACTCACAGTGTGAATAGATCAAGAGATAGAACTGAAAAATTTCTTTTTAAGCCTAAGTACTCATTGAGTTGTGTGAGAAATTCAACAAATTATCCAGATGAGACAATTGACCAAAGGGTATGTCAGGTTGGCCGTGTTTGAAAGGCACAACTGTCATGAAGAGAAATTTCTCATCCGAGAAATATCTAGTACTGTGCCAAGTGCCCAATCATGGAACTACCTTGACTCATCATTATCACCCACCGTCCGTAGTTTACATGATGGTTATACTCTTGGAGCTATACATTCTATAGGTTTCGAAAAATCTGTAATAGCATGTATCCACACTTAATTAATATTATCACACAGTAGTTTCACTGCCCTAGAAGTCCTCTGTGCTCTGCCTATTCATCCTTTCCTTCTCCTAAGCCGTGCACTGATCATTTTGCTATCGTCTTAGTTTTGCCTTCTCTAGAATGTCATAGAGCTAGAATCATACATTTTCATACTGGCTTCTTTCACATAGTAATTTTTCCACATCTTCTCATGGCTTCATAGCCCATTTCTTTTTAGTGCTGGGAAATATTCCATTGTCTGGATGTACCACAGTTTATCTATCGATTCACATCTTGGTTGCTTCCAAGTTTTGGCAATTGTGAATATAATTGTGTGAATATAAAAAGTCTCAGTGTACAGGTTT
>NW_012143191.1:445-909 GCF_000956105.1 Propithecus coquereli | reverse complement strand
TCCGAGAAATATCTAGTACTGTGCCAAGTGCCCAATCATGGAACAACATATCTCCTTATCTCCATTTGAGCTATTTTTTAAGTGGTTATTTTTCTAACAATGCCTTGATGCATTTGACGTTCTAGGCATCAAAGATGTTTGTATGAAAGCAGGTGCAATGCCATCTGAAAACATATTAGTGAGCCACAGGGAGAGTTGAAGATTCCATGGAAGATCTTTCATGCAAATTTCCTTCATTCTCATCTGGAAAATGAAATGAATGCTGTCAGTTAAATGTCTCGTTTTTGATTTGACATTGTTTTGTGATAGCATAATATATTTATGCAAAATCTGATTGAGCAAACTTTGGTGTACTGTTTTTGAAAAATCAAAAGATTTACAGAACTTAGAAAGATAGGATTCTTGATTAAAATCTTAAAAAGTAATTCTAAGATAATTTTTGTGTTTTTGTAGTTAAAAAAAAA
>NW_012143191.1:0-395 GCF_000956105.1 Propithecus coquereli | reverse complement strand
GTTTTATAAGAAACTGCTGAACTGTCTTCTAAAGTGGCTGTATTATTTTGCATTCCCTCCAGCAAGGAATGAGCATGCCTGTTGATCCACATCCCCTCTGGCATTTGGTCTTGTCAGTGTTCTGTATTTTGGTCATTCTAATAGATGCATAGTGGAATCTCATTGTTTCAATTTGCATTTCACTGATGACGTATGATGTGGAGGATATTTTCATATGCTTATTTACCATCTGTATATCTTTCTTGGAGAGGTGTCTGTCAAGGTCTTTGCCCTATTTTCTAATCCATTTGCTTGTTTTCTTTTTGTTAAGTTTTAAGAGTTCTCTGTATATTTTGGGTAACAGTCCTTTATCAGATATGATTTTTTCAAATATTTTTTGTCGTTCTGTGGCTTCT
>NW_012143190.1:5109883-5112722 GCF_000956105.1 Propithecus coquereli | reverse complement strand
AGGAAGGAAGGAAAGAAGGAAAGAAGGAAAAGAACGAAAGGAAGGAATGGAGGGAAAGAGAAGACAAATAAAGAACGGAAAGTAAAGGAAAGAAAAGAAAAGAAAAGAAAAGAAAAGAAAAGAAAAAAAGAACACTAATATAAAACTCTGGACAAGTGCTTGGGGACTTTCAGAGCAAAAGAGTAGATGATGGGCTGGGCGCGGTGGCTCATGCCTGTAATCCTAACACTCTGGGAGGCCGAGGTGGGTGGATCACTCAAGGTCAGGAGTTTGAGACCAGACTGAGCCAGAGCGAGACCCCATCTCTACTAAAAATAGAAAGAAATTATCTGGACAACTAAAAATATATGTAGAAAAAATTACCCGGGCATGGTGGTGTATGCCTGTAGTCCCAGCTACTCGGGAGGCTGAGGCAGAAGGATTGCTTGAACCCAGGAGTTTGAGGTTGTTATGAGCTAGGCTGTGGCCACGGCATCACTCTAGCCCGGGCAACAGAGTGAGACTCTGTCTCAAAAAAAAAAAAAAGGAGTAGATGATGGGACAATTCATTTGTCAAGATTGAAGGGATCTTCAGGGAGGCATCCACATGTGGGAAAGGTCAGGAGGACAGAGCCCTGGGGCTCCACTCCACACTCACCTCGAAGGCAATGCAGCCTGAGGTGCGAGGGGGCTCCCTACACCACCACACCTCTCGACTGATTGACAAGCTGCTAGAGTCTGCACAGAGACATTGCCCTGAAGGGCAGGCATAGCAGGGTCATTGTGATTGCTGCTGATTCAAGGGTTTCTGCAGCTGACACCATTCTGAGCTGTTGGGTACATGGTGCCAGGTCTGGACAGGACTGTACTTTGCAGCAGCAGCCTTCCCACTGCCCTGGCCAGGCCAGGGAGGGAGAGGAGAGAGCAGACATTCACCCATACTGTGCCCTGTGACTGGGAAGTGAGTGCCTCTCCCACCCCCAGCATGGGATCTGATCAAAAGAGGTGCTCTAGGCACCACAGGCACCACCTGGGAAGCCTTGAGTGGCTACTTAAGCAGGACCTAGGCAGGGGGAGGAACCTTGGCCACCCAACAGCCTCAGCCCACCTCTGTGGTCCCTAGGCCACAGGAACCACTCCCTCCCACACAGCTCAGCATTTATACTCCCTGAGCCATCAGAACAGCCCTCCACCTGCCCAGCTCTACCTCTGTGGTCACCTGTTCTGGCCCTGAGGCTCTTGGTACACTCAGGCCTAAGGCTCCGCCCCTGTAATTTCAGAGCTACCCCTAGGCCTACAACACTGCCCTGAGATTCTAGCATTGCACCTGGACCCCATGACCCAACTCTTCAGTCTCCACCAGTGCTGCAAATACCCACAGCCCAGATACCCACGACCACCGCCTAGATAGCCTTACTCAGTTGCCACTGTCACTTCCATAGGAAGACCCCAAAAGGAGCAATCACCTACAGCACCAGCCTCCATGGAGAGGGTCTCACCTGGCCCCCAATTCAAACTTCCAACAACAATCTGGGGAACCAACCACCACCCTACATGAAGATCATCCAGCACTGGCTTGAACTGTGACAATCACAGGGGCACGGGACATAACACAACAGGTACACTACAGGCTCTCAGTGTGTCCGCCCCTCCCCTGCTGAGTCAACATTCCAGAGTAGGACACAAAAGCACCATCTAGGCACCTCCCTTTCTTCTCACTAAGTAGGACAGCTCCCAGAAAAGGAGAACAGTGTCCTGCAAATCTATTAGCCCTTAGCCAACAAAAGAGGATTCAGATGAGAAGCAGCCAGCAAGAGAACACTAGCAAAATGAAAATAATGATAATAATAATAATAATACTTTGCACCCCCGAAGGATCACAATGGAGCTACAGTAGAGGTCTTCAATCAAAACTAAATTATCAAAATGACATAAATGGAATTTAGAATATGGATGGCAAATAGTATGAATGAAATTGAAGAGAAAGTTGACAACGAACAAAAAGTAGCCAAAAAATAAATTGAAAACAAGGCTCTCAACCTAACTCAGTCATTCGAACATGCATAAAAGAGAACAAAGAAGACTAAACAATCACTTAGAGAAATATGGGACTATGTGAATTAAACTAATATATGAATTATAGGAATTCCTTGGGGAGAAGAAGAAAGAGATAAAAGCATGGAAAAAGTGTTCGAGAAAATTACTGAGGAAAAGTTCGCTGGTATCACCAGAGATTGAGACATCCATATACAAGATGGTCATCGAACACTTGGAAGACTCATAGCAAACAGGACATCTCCAAGACACACAGTAATGGCCAAAGTCAAAATGAAGGAAAAATTCTACAAGCAGCAATATTAAAGTAACAACTAAACTACAAAGTAAAACCCATTTGGCTAACCGCAGACTTCTCAGCAGAGACCTTAGAATCCAAATGGGATTGGGGAAAAGTTGAAAGCATTGCCCCTACAAACTGGAACAAGACAAGGACGCCCACCATCACCCTTTTATTCAACACAGTACTGTAATTCCTAGCCAGAGTAATCAGGCAAGAGAGAGAAATAAGGGGCATCCAAATAAGGAAAGAGGGGTTTAAACTATCTCTGTTTGCTGATGATATGATCTTGTATCTAGAGAACCCCAAAGACTCCACCAAAAGACTCCTAGAATTGGTAAATAAATGCAGTATAGTCCAAGGTTGCAAAATCAATGTATACAAATCAGTAGCATTTCTATACACTAATAACAGGCAAGATGAGAGTCAAATCAAGAACTCAATACCATTTAGAATAAGTGCAATGAAAATAAAATACCTAGGAATACAAGGAAGTTAAAGATCTCTGAGGAGAACTAGAAAACA
>NW_012143190.1:5108846-5109833 GCF_000956105.1 Propithecus coquereli | reverse complement strand
AAAGGAATGCTTACCCTCCTCAATGATCCACCAGCATGGGTTGTGCACCACGCCACTCCAGATTCCAGGACTCCCAAGCCCCTCTGGGCCTCAGAAGAAATGCGCATCTTCCTTCTGAGTGGAAGGCATGCCTCTTAAGGCAACTCTTTCGTAGGAGTTTACGCAAATCATAGGCATGCTTGAGAATATTTGCTAAAGATTGAAGATATATTGGTTCAAATCATTTGAGAAAATCTCTGTTCAATCATTAGTTGACCACTTAATTAACTGAGAGAGAATACAGAGACTATACATGATAATGAATACATACTTCACAGTATTAATTCAGGAAATGCTAAGAAATAGCAGAAACTGACTCTGGGGAGAGATATCATTTCCAGAGTTTCTATATGTTGTTAAAAATGTGTAGTTTTTTAAAAAAATATGACATATACAAATAAACAGGAAAGTATGAATTGAAGAGGGTGAAATGGCAGACTAGAAGCAGCTCACAAACGCCACTCTCAAGGGGAGGACTGAGTGTTGCAGGTGTATGCCCACCTACAGATGGCTCTTCTTGAAATGAACACTGTTTCCCAGCACTGTGGGAGGCCAAGCTAGGAAGATTGCTTGAGGTCAGGAGTTTGAGACTGTCCTTAGCATGAGCGAGACCCTGTCTCTACTAAAAATATAAAGAAATAACTGGGAAACTAAAAATAGGAAAAAAATAGCTGGGCATGGTGTCACATAGTTGTAGTCCCAGCTTCTTGGGAGGCTGAGGCAGGAAGAATGCTTAAGCCCAGGAAGGCGTTTGAGATTGTTGTGAGCTAGGCTGAGGCCATGGCATTCTAGCAAGGGCAACAGCGTGAGACTCTGCCAGAAGAAAGAAGAGGAGAGGAGAGGAGAGGAAAGGAGAGCAAGAGAGAAGAGAAGAGAAAAAAGGAAAATAGAGAAGCAAGGAAGGAAATAAAACAAAGAAAGGAAAGAAAAGGAAGGAAGGGAGGAAGG
>NW_012143190.1:5097996-5105864 GCF_000956105.1 Propithecus coquereli | reverse complement strand
CACACACACACACACACACACACACACACACACACACACACACACACCATGGAGCACTACTCAGCCATAGAAAGGAATGAATTAATGTCGTTTTCAGCAATTTGGATGAAACTGGAGACCATTATCCTAAGTGAAGTAACTTAGGAATGGAAAAATAAACACCACATGTACTCTCTAATAATTTGGAACTAATTTATGGGCACATATGTGCTCAAAGAGAAGTAAAAGTCATTGGAAATCAAGAAGAGGGGAGGGGGGAGGAGAAGAGGGATAAAAGCCTACCTAATAGGTATAATGAACACTATTTGGGTGATGAGCACACTAATTGCCATGATTTAAGCGTTGTAAAAACTACTCATGTGACAAAAACATGTGTACCCCCTTAATATTTTGAAATAAAAAAAAAGAAACAGGATAGTATGGCACATGCATAAGAAATAGAGCAATCGAGAAAAATAGTCTCTCAGGAAGCACAGATGTGGGACATACTAGACAAATGATATCATAAAATGAGCTACTATAAATTTTTCAAATAATTAAAGGAACCCATGTCCAGATAAATGAAGAGATGAAGAAATGAAATGATGAGACAATGATGTCTCATCAACTACATAATAAAGACATAGAAATAATACATAAAAAGACATTCTGGAGTTGAAAAATATAAGACAATTGAGGAGAACCATTCTATGAACCAGAAAAAGAAAAAAAAAAAAAAAAAAAAAAACAAGCTTCAGATTGTTGAAGAACACAACCAAGCTTATCAGCATAAATCCAAGAGTCACAGAAGAGAGAAAGGGGAAAATATTATCTGGAGAAAAAAAATTACTAAAATTCCCTAAATGTAAGAAAAAAAATGTATTTACATATACAATGAGTCCACTGAATTCCAAGTAGACTAAATATAAGGAAATTTATACCTACTGAAAATTTCAAAAGTCAAAAAATCTTCAAAATTTCAAGAAAGAAACATGTACAGAGAGGATCTCTGTACAGAGATCTCTCATGTACAGAGAGGATCCTCGATAAGAATAATTATTGGCTTCTCAGTAGAAACCATGGAAGCCAGAAAAGAGAGATGACTTATCTGGCATATTAATAGAAAAAGAAAAAAAAAAAAAAAACAAAAACACTGTCAACTCACAATTCTCTATAAACCAAAACTATTCTTCAAGAATGGAGGAAACATTAAGACATCCCCAGGTAAATATAATGTGAGATAACCTGTTGCCAAAGATCTATCCTACGAGAAAAAAGTAAATGGAGCCTTTAGATTTAAACACAGTAACACTAGACAGTAACTCAAATCCATGTGAATAAATCAAAAGAACCAGTAATACAATTAGCAGGCAAATATAAAAGATAGTATAAATCTTTGAATTATAACAATATAAAAAAATGAAAGGTGAGGGAACAGAGCTATATTTGAACAAAGTTTCCATATACTGTTGAAATTAATTTAATATTAAATCTAAACTATTAATATGGTTTTACAAATTAAAGAAAAATTGTAATCTCAAAGGCAACCACCAACAGAAGAACTAAAAACAAAACAAACAAAAAATAAATAAAGGGGCCTGGCGCAGTGGCTCATGCCTGTAATCCTAGCTCTCTGGGAGGCTGAGGCGGGTGGATTGTTTGAGCTCAGGAGTTCAAAACCAGCCTGAGCAAGAGCGAGACCCCGTCTCTACTAAAATTAGAAAGAAATTAATCGGACAACTAAAAATATATGGAAAAAAAATTAGCTGGGCATGGTGGTGCATGCCTGTGGTCCCAGCTACTCGGGAGGCTGAGGCAGGAGGATCGCTTGAGCCCAGGAGTTTGAGGTTGCTGTGAGCTAGGATGACGCCACGGCACTCTAGCCTGGGCAACACAGTGAGACTGTGTCTCAAAGTAAGTAAGTAAATAAATAAATAAATAAATAAATAACATGAAAATTGAAATGGTATCCTAGGAAATACCTATTTACAATAAAGGATGGCAATAGGGAAGACTAATAATACAAAACAGACAAAGGGCATTAATTTATAATTTTAAAAAATCAGTAAGAAAGACTATTAAAACAAAACAGACATAAGGCATAAAAAGCAAATAGAACAATGCCAGATAAAAATTTCACCTTATCAGTAATTACATAAGAAGTACATGAAGTAACCTCTCCATTTAAAAGGCAGAGATTGACACAACTATATATCGTCTACAAGAGACATACTTTGATTTCAAAGATAAAAAAAATAGGTAGAAAAATAAAAGGACAGAAGAACAAGATAAAACTGCACTAACAGTACCCAGAAAGTGGAGAGGCTATAATAAAATCAGATAAAATACACTAATATCATATTAAATAAACTTAAGACAAAAACTGTCGGTAGAATTTTACAAAAGCAATGAGACCTAGTGTTAGATAGAGTATTGTAAACTATAGTCACCCTACTGATCTATCATACATTTCAAAATAGCTAGAAGAGAGTAATTCAAATGTTTCTAGCCTAAAGAAAAGGCAAATATTTAAGGTGATAGATATCCCAAGTATACAAATTGATCTTTACAAATTATACAAATGTATTAAATTATTACATGTACCCTGAAACTATGTACCTTTATTATGTATCAATAAAAAAAATAAAATAAAAAACAAAAAAAGTATAGGTAGAGACAAAGGACATTTTATGATGATAAAACTATCAATCCATCAGGAAGACATAACAATTATAAAGGTATATGCATCTAACAACAGAGCCCCAAGACACATAAAAATGTGACAAAATTGAAAGGAAATATGGATAATTAATAACAGATGAACATTTTGATATCTGACTTTCAATAATGAATACAACAAGCAGACAGAAGATCAATAAGGAAATGAAAGACTTAACAATAAAAAACAACTATAACTACCATATATAGAACAATCTACACAGTAGAAAATATATTCTTTTCAAATGAACATGGAATGGTGTCCAAGGTAGTTATTAGGTGACACAGCAATCTCAATAAATTTAAAAGCAAAGAAATCATTGAAATATGTTCTCTGATCACAATAGAATTAAATTAGAAATAAATAAAAAGGAATTTTGAGAATTCCTAATATTTGGAAATTATACAGCACATTGCCAATGAATACCTAGGTCATGGAAATAAGAGAAATTAGAAAATACTGTGAGTTGAATAAAAAAACAAAACACAACATAAGAAAATATATGATACGTGGCTAAATGAGTTTTCTGAGAGAAGTTTATATCTGTAAACGTCCATGTTAAAAACAAAAAGATCTCAAACCAATAACCTAACATTTTACCTTAAAAAACTAGAAAAAAAGAAGATCAAAGCTAAATAGCATTAAAAAGAATAAAACATGTCAGACTAAATTTAAAGAGAGAGTATTAGTCTTCTACATTGAAACTACAAGATATTGTTCAAAGAAACTTTTTAAAGCCTTAATTAAATGGAAAGACATCCCATGTGCATGTATATAAGACTCAATATTGCTAAAATGGAAAATTCCCAAACTGATATACAGATTCAAAAGGAGAAAAAAGTAGATAAATTCTTTGAAGGATGCCATTAGGATAGAGAAAAGATAATTCATGGAATGGGAGATAGCATTTGCAAATCATCTCACTGATAAAGAGCTTGTTTCCACAATATGTAAAGGGTACTTCAAATTCAATAACATAACAAATAACCCAATTAAAACTAGGCAAAGAAGTTAAATAGATATTTCTTCAAATAAGACATACAAATGAGAATCAAACACATTTTAAAAGCCCAACATTATTAATGATTAGGAAAATAAAAATAAAAACCCAATTAGGAGGGACAACAGCAAACATGACAGAGTATGGAAATCCAAAAATCTGTCCTTCCATAAAATCAACAAGAAAAATGTGAAAAGCTATCAAAATCAACTTTTTGAAATTCTATAAACTGAATGAAAACTTGCAGAAACCAGGGAATCTATGAATCAAGGAAAATAAAACAAAAACACCTGAATATGTGTAAAACAGCATACATTATGCTGATTTTAACTTGGCCTGGTCCTATCTCCTTCTCCTCAGTTCAATGGCATCACTGAAAATAACAGTGAACATTTCTAGTACTATAACTGGAGAGAGCAGAACTGACCTCATTTCCAAAGAAGTGTAATTATTTGTTTTGATCAATCTAGTGGCATAGTTAAAAAAAAAAAAAAATCACTGCAAAGGCTTCCTTTAGTTTTCTTAAATCAGAAATCAACCAATGTTAAGCTAAAGCAGGTAGGTGGGGAATGTTTAACAGAAACATATACAGGCAAATGTTTTAGTTGTTGCTACCTGATACAAGTTAACAGTTGGGGCAAACAATAAATTAACCAAAAACCTTGTGAGGAAAGGCTGGGAAAGTAAGATTCTTTATGGAATATGAACTTTCAAAAGATCTGGCATGTTCTTGTGAATCTGAAAGTGTGTAGGGCTATGTCCAGGTAATAAGAGAACCCTAAGCTCTCTCCTATGAGTGACTTGAGTGTCATGTACTATAAGAGATATATTGTGGTTGTACAATTAATGACAATCATAAGGCCCACTGAAACATCTGTCAGGGCCAATACTATGTGTCACTAAGCAATATGATGCAACCTGGCCCATGGATTATGAACTCTGGCCCAGAGATTTCCAGGAGACAAGACCATTTCAGCACAAAGACAAAGCTTATCCTTACAAGAATAGCTTAAACTTTTTTTTTATGAGAGAAACACCTGGTAACTGACAGATTGAATAAGAAACAGGGAAGAATCACCCAAACTCTGACAATATCCTCCACATGGAGACCCCAAACAACAACTGCTGCAACAAGCAGCAACAACAGAGGGAGGGTTTGACTGGATTTTCAGAATTTGATATTATTATATACAAAATGTCCAATATTAAAAACAAATTATGGGACATTCAAAGAATCTAGAAAATGTATCCTACACACCAAGTGGGGGGAAAAAAAAACAATCAATAGAAACTGTCCCTGGAAAAGCCCAGATATTGGACTCAATGGAAAAATACTTTAAATCAGTTATTTAAAATATGTTCAAAGTAATAAAGGAAATCATGTCTACATAATTAAAGGAACCATGAAAACAATTTATCACCAAAAAGAGAGTATCAATAAGGAGATATGTTCTTCATAAGAAACCAGTAAGAAATTCTGGAGGCTAAAGCACATTAAAAAAAAAAGAAAATTCACTGGGAGGGCTCATCAGCAAATTTAAGTTGGTATAAAGTAAAAATAAGTAAATAAAGCAAACCTAATGATAGGTCAATTGAGAGTATCCAGTTAAAGGAATAGGGTTAAAATTATTAAAGAAGATAGCCTAAAAGACCTGTGGGGGCCACCATCAACTGTACCAACATACACATAAATGAAAATACAAGAAGAAGAGAAAAGAAAGGAACAAAAAGCATGTTTCAAGAAATAATGTCCAAAACTGCCTAAACCTGATAAAAAAAAGAATCTATTCATCCAAGTAGTCCAATGACTGCCAAGTAGAATAAAATCAAAGAGATCCACACTGAGTCACATCATAAACTGTTGAAAAACAAAGACAGATATAGAACCTTGAAATCAAGAACAGTGAAGTGACTCATCACATAAAAGAGAGCCTCAGTAAGATTAACAACTGATTTCTCATCAAAAACCATGCAGGCTAGAAGGCAGTGGGATAACAGCGAAAGTACTGAAGCAAAAAGACATTCGGCCAAAAATTCTATTTCTGATAAAACTTTCCTGAAATAATAAAAGAGAAATTAAGACAATCCCAGATTTAAAAACAACAACCATCACCAAAACAAGAGTGCTTTGCTGGCAGACTTCCCCTATAAGAAATGTTAAGCCAGTCCTTCAAGGTGAAAAACAAAGGGACAATAGATAATAACTTGAACCCAAACAAAGAAATAAACACCACCCAGTAAAGGTAACTACATAAGCAAATAAAAATCCAATATTGACGTATTTTTGTAACTCCTATTTTTTTCTAACTGATTTAAAATAAATGCATAAAATGATAAGCTTATGGTGATGGTCACAAAAGTATAAATATATAATTTGGAACAATACAGCATAAAGTGAAACTGGAACTATATAGAGGCAAAGATTGAACTATTGCAATTACATTGGTATTAATCTCAACTAAGTTGTTATAAATTGAGATGTTACTTATAATCCCTGGGGCAACCACTACAAATAATGTAGAAATATATAATAAAAGAAATGACGAGGAAGGCCGGGCAGGATGCCTCATGCCTATAATCCCAGAACTTTGAGAGACCGAGGCAGAAGGATCGCTTGAGGCCAGGAATTCAAAACCAGTCTGGGTAACATAGAGAGACCCCATCTCTACAAAACAAACAAACAAACAAACAAAAACAACAACAACAAAATCAGCCAGGCACTGTGGGGCTCACCTTGCTCCCTGCTACTCAGAGACTGAGGCAGGAGGATCACTTGAGCCTAAGAATTTGAGGCTGCAGTGAGGTATGATCATGCCACTATACTCCAGCCTGGCTGACAGAGCGAGACCCTAACTTTAAAAAGAAAAAAGAAATGACAAAAAATTAAGGAAACTGAAACAGTACACGAGAAAATATTTAACACTAAGGCAGGCAATCAAGAAGAAGTAAAGAATGGTAAAGATTATATGCACAGAGAAAAAATTTTCAAAAAACAGTAGAAACAACTTCTTCTTTATCATTAATTACATTAAATGTAACTGAATTTATAGTTTGAATTAATGGGGAAAGATTGACATAATGGATTAAAAAAGATGACCCCAGCCCAAGTAAGAGTGAAACCCCATCTCCAAAAAAAAAAAAAATAGAAAAAATGAGCTGGGAATGGTGGTGCATACCTGTAGATCCAGCTCTTCTAGAGGCTGAGGCAGGAAGATTCAGCCTAGGAGTTGGAGGCTACAGTGAGCTATGATAACCCCACTGCACTCTAGCCAGGGTCACAGAGCAAGACTCTGTCTCCAAAAAAAAAGAAAAGAAAAAAAGTGACCCTACTGTATCCTATCTACAGGGGACACACTTTAAATACATAAATTGGTTAAACATAAAAGCATGGATAAAAGTTATTTCATATAGACATTACCCAAAAGATATCTGGAATGATTATACTATTTTCAAACAAGATAAACTACAAAAAAAAAACTTATTACAAGAGACAATGATACATTTATAAAAAAGATCAATTTATAAAGAAGATATAACAATTACAAACATATACATACATAACAACAAAGCCCCAAAATAACTAAAGCAAAAATTCACAGAAATGTACATAAAAATAGACAATTCTAAAACAATATTTGGATACTTCAATAACCCACCTTCAGTAATGGAAAACAGCTAGAAAGAGGATTTTAGGATATTTATCATCTAATAATTTGGGGTATGATAATATAGTAAAATATTTTACTTTCGAAATATCTTATTGAATAATATTAATAGATTAGATTTATATAATATTAAGTGAAATTTATTAAATAATTCAAATACCAAATATGCAAAAATATTACAACTTTTATTAAAACACCTATCCACTTTCAATCCATATGCCATTTCCTTTGTCAATAAGAGGGAACACTGAATTATTCTAGTGTTCTTTTTTTCTTTTTCTGGAGTCATCAATGTCATAACCATTATTGCACTCCTGCCAATTACTTCTAGATCCTCTAATTTAATAAGTAATAATATTTGACATTATAATTCAAGATTTTGTTTTAATTATTGCTCCATATGTGCATTTCTTTTAATTTTTGTGTGCATTTCAATCAGACTTAATGGGCTATTCAAGGTTAGTGCTGGCAAAAAAAAAAAAAAAAAAAAAACAAGCTTCAGATT
>NW_012143190.1:5095817-5097659 GCF_000956105.1 Propithecus coquereli | reverse complement strand
ACATAAAATAAGATAGCTATATGACTATTTCTGAGTGTTTTTGGTTTTAGTGAACAGTACTGAGAAGATCTGGAAAAACTAGCAAAACCTGTAATTGTTGCCCAGGCCCATTTTTCAAAAAGATACACAGTAGCTAGAGGAAGGTGTGCTTTTGTAGAAGAATAGGAGGCTTTGAATTTCATTTAAATATCAAAAGGTAAGAATATATTAAGATAAATTGA
Source organism: Propithecus coquereli (assembly GCF_000956105.1). Classification (NCBI taxonomy): domain Eukaryota; kingdom Metazoa; phylum Chordata; class Mammalia; order Primates; family Indriidae; genus Propithecus; species Propithecus coquereli. Next base: position 5,097,438 of record NW_012143190.1, on the reverse strand, counting down.
AGCAGGGATTAAAACTATATTGAGATATACAGTTGACCCTTGAACAACACAGCTTTGAGCTGCACTGATGCACTTATATGTGGATTTTCTTCTTCCTCTGCCACCCCTGTGACAGCAAGACCAGCCTCTCCTCTCTTTCCTCCTCCTCAGCCTACTCAATGTGAAGGCAACAAGAATGAAGAACTTTATCATGATCCACTTCCACTTAATGAATAGTAAATATATTTTCTCTTCATTGTGATTTTCTAAATAACATTTTCTTATCACTAGCTTTCATTATTGTAAGAATGCACTATATAATACATATAACATACAAAATATGTGTTAATAGATTGTTTATGTTATTAGTAAGGCTTCTGGTTAATAGCAGGTTATTAATAATTAAGTTTACAGATAGTCAAACGTTATACAAAAATGTTTGACTGTATGAGGGGCTGGTGCCCCTAACCTCTGTGTTGTTCAAGGGTCAACTGTGTATTTCCATCTCTAAATATTATAGATATTATTTGTCCAGAAATTAATAAAATAAATGCAATCACAATCAAAATCAAATTATGCAATTTAATAAACTAATTCTAAAAGTTGTTGAGGAGAAAAATCCACAGAAGAAGCCAAGAAAATTATGAAAAAATAAAAAAAATGACAATATAAAGCTGGACTAGTTAAAACAATGTAGTCTTGGCTTAGGAACTACTAAGATATATACAACTAACACAATACAGAGATAATCTGTATACAGAAAACAAAAAAATGCTTAATAAAGAAATTAAAGATGATGTGAATAAATGTAAAGAAATATCATGTTTACAGAATGAAAGATTTAATATAGTAAACAGATCAATTATCCCCACAGTTTTCTTAAAATATAATGCAATAGAAATCAGGACAAATGTCAGATTTTGTTTTTAGATATAAGCTGATTCTGAAATGTATAAAGAAATACAAAGAAAGCTAAAACAATTTTGATAAAGAAGAATGAATTTGGAGGAATTACACTACTTGGTTTTAAAACTATCATAGAGTAATAAAGACAGCGTAGAACTGAGTAAGGGAAACACACATAGACGAATGGGACAAAATAGGGAATCTAGAAATAGAGCTATAAAAAACCGTCCATTTGGGTTTTCACAAAGATACAAAAGCGATATAATGAAAAAATCAATGGTGTTAGAACAATTGGTCATACAACTGCAGAAAAAAAAAAAAGAATCTCAATCTAATCCTCACACCATACAAAAAAATGTAGTTGGCTGAAGGTTATTAAACATATCACCAATAGTATGATTCATAAGGGAAAAAAATAACAAATTGGATTTTATCAAAATTATAAAATTTTGCTGAGAGAAATACATGGTTCAGAGACTGAAAGTACAAACCTCAGTTTGTGAAAAAAATACTTGCAAGTCACACATCCAACACGAAGGTCGTTTGTCCATAGTAGATGAAAAGCTCTCTAAATTCAATATACGAAAACAACAATCTGGCCAGGTGTGATGGCTCATGCCTGTAATCTTAGCACCCTGGGAGGCTGAGGCGGGCGGATCGTTTGAGCTCAGGAGTTCGAGATCAGCCTGAGCAAGAGCGAGATTCCGTCTCTACTAAAAAAATGGAAAGAAATTAG
>NW_012143190.1:5093807-5095432 GCF_000956105.1 Propithecus coquereli | reverse complement strand
ACATATGGATGTGCAATATCATTAGCCCTTCAGATAATGCACACCTATTAGAGCAAATTAATCTAGAGGACATAAGTGAAATAAGCCAGGCATAGACAGAGAAATACCACATCGTCTCATTTATAAGCAGAATGTAAAAAAGTTGAAAACATAGAAGTAGAGAGTAAAATAATGGTTACCAGAGATTGAAAGGCGTGATGAAAGACGGGGAAAAAGGAGACACTGGTCAAAGATTGCAAAGTTTCAGTAATGGTGACTACTGTTAATATATTGTATTGTATATTTTAAAACCAATAGAAGAGTTCATTTTAAATGTTCTCAATAAAATGAAATTGTAGGTATGTAAGGTGATGGATACATTAATAAGACTGAATTGATCATGCCACAGTGTATAGGTGTATTAAAACACTATGTTTTACCCCATAAGTATATACAATTATTATTTATCAATTAAATTTTTAAAGACAAGAAAAAAGATAATAATGGCTAAAACAAAAAATAATGACTATACCAAGTGTGATGAGGATGTGGAGCAACAGGATCTCTCACACATTCTTGAAGGGAATGTAAAATGGTACACAATCTCAGGAAACTAGTTTATCAGATTCTTTTAAATTAAACACATATTCACCATACAATAGAGCAAACCCAATCCTGAGTATTTACTCTATAGCAAGGAACAGAAAAATATGTACCAAGGCTGACTATCTACTTTTGTAAGTAAAGCTTCATGGGAACACAGCCACACATAATCTATTCATTGGGTTCACTGAGCAGTTTGTGACAGAGACCATATAGTCCCAAGCTCTAAAAATGTGTATTATCTGGTACTTCCAGAAAAAATCTTCTGACTGCTGTATAAAGAAAACTTAGGTTCACACAGAGATAAGTACAGAACTATTCATAGCAGCCTTATTGGTGAAAACCAAAAACTGGAAACAATGTAAATTCCATTCAAAGGATAAATTGTAAATAAGTGGTGTTGCATGCAAAGAATGGAATATTACTCAGCAATAAAAATAAGCTGTCCATATACCTGGATGTATATCAAGAGAATTATGCTGAATGAAATTCTCAAAAGTTAATACTGAATGATTTCACTTACAAATATTCTCAAAGGACAAAACTATAGGGATAAAGAATAAATTAGTGGTTCTCAAGAGTTAGGGATTTAGGACATGACTACAAAGGGACAAGGTAATTTGTGTGAGTTGAAGGGCAAAGGATATGATGGCTCTTTATCCTGACAGTGGTCAGGGTTACAAAAATCTACACGTACGTTAAAATTCATAGAAATGTACCAAGATAAAAAAAAATAGCTGGGAATGGTATCTCATGACTATAATCTTACTACTTTGGGAGGCTTAGGCAGGAGGATTGCTTGAGGCCAGGAGTCCAAGACTAGCCTTAGCAAAAAAGTGAGACCCCAGGCCAGGCACGGTGGCTCACACCTGTAATCCTAGCTCTCTGGGAGGCCGAGGTGGGTGGATCACTCAAGGTAAGGAGTTCAAGACCAGCCTGAGCAAGAGCTAGACCCCGTCTCTACTAAAAATAGAAAGAAATTAATTGGACAACTAAAAATATATAGAAAAAATTAGCTGGGCATGGTGGCGCATGCCTGTAGT
>NW_012143190.1:5091941-5093632 GCF_000956105.1 Propithecus coquereli | reverse complement strand
TGAGACCCCATTTCTACAAACAAATAGACAAATTAGCCCGGCGTAGTGGCACAAGCATATAGTCTCAGCTACTCAGGAGGTTGAGGAAGGAGGATTGCTTGAGCCTGGAGTTTGAGGTTACAGTGAGCCATGATAACACCACTGCACTCCAGCCCAGGAGAAAGAATAAGACCCTGTCTCAAAAAAAAAAAAAATATTTTACTGTTTGATAACATTAAATAAAAATATTTTTGGTTGGGCACGGTGGCTCACACCTGTACTCCTAGCACTCTGAGAGGCTCAGGTGGGAGGATCACTTGAGCTTTGGAGTTCAAGACCAGCCTGACCAGGAGTGAGACCCTGTCTCTACTAAAAATAGAAAAAAATAGCCAGGCATGGTGGTGTGTGCTTATAGTCCCAGCTACTCTGGAGGCTGAGGGAGGAGGATTGCTTGGGCCCAGGAGTTTGAGGTTGCTGTGAGCTAGGCTGACGCCACTGCACTCTAGCCTGGGCAACATAGTGAGACTCTATCATCAAAAAAAAAAAAAATTACTGTCAAAGAGAACTACAGGCATAAAATATCTTTAATACTTAGGACTCTGAATTGTTTAACACATTTTTGTAAAGGAGAAAAATGGATAAGAAAAATAATTTAAATAAACACACGAAAAAATATACAAATATGTAAAACTATGAATACATAAACAATTATTCCCTAATATGATTTGCTGAAAATGTATGTGTTAAAGAGAGAATACTCTTAACCTGTTCTGAGGACATTAATCATAAGGCTTTAAATAACACACAATTTACTGGATAATATTCCTAGAAAATATATTAAGCAATATTTGGACTAGTTAAGTGGGATGGTTTTAACTTTGTCCTTAAATAAAATATACATACAGCAAGGTGCATGCACTAAAACTGTACAGCTCAATAAATCTGCACCAATCATAGCAAGTGACACACAGACCAAAAAAACAAACATTATCAATGTTCTAGAAACCACCCAAGTATCTTATTTCCATCACAATCTCCCATAGATACCATTATCTTCCTTGACCTATGTGTCAATTCTTTCAACAACATACTATCTTGTTTACTGCAGCTTTATAGTAAGCCTTAAAATAAGGTAGTGTCACTCTTGACTTTATTATTGTTTTTCAGAATCATTTTTGCTATTCTAGTTCTTGTGCCTTTCTATATTAATTTTATAATCACCTTGTCAATATCTACAAAGAAGGTTGTAATGGTCTTTGTTTGCATTGAATCTACAGATGAAATCTGAGATAACTGACAAAAATATTAAGACTTCTAATCCATGAGCACAGCATATATCTGAATTTATTTAGGTCTTCTTTGGTAACTTTCAGCAGTGTTTTGTGGTTTTTATTATGGAGATTGTGAACATATCTTCCTAGATTTACACATAAGTGATATATTTTTTGCAGTATCACAAGTGGTATTTATTTCAAATTCCAAATTTCCATTGCTAATATATAATAATAAATACTGCCCTTTTATACACTGCCCTTGCATCCTCCCAACTTGCTAACCGTGTTTTTAGTTCTAGAAGTGTTAAAGCTTCTTTCTGATGTTCTAACATAAACAATCATGTTATTGATGAAAAGATGTTTGTTTCTTCCTTTCTAATCTTTATGGATCTTATTTTTTTTTTCCTTCTATTGCATGGGGTAGGACTTTTCAGAATA
>NW_012143190.1:4996908-5091676 GCF_000956105.1 Propithecus coquereli | reverse complement strand
ATGGTATTTATGTATTTTAGAGACAGACCTTGCTCTGTTAAACATGCTGGAGCACAGTAGTCCAATTATAGCTCACTGTAACCTTGAACTCCTGAGCTCTAGCAATCTGCCACCTTAGCCTCCTGAGTAACTGGGACTAGAGGTGTGAGCCACCACACCCAGTTTTTATTTTTTCATTTGTTTGTTTTTTTCAGAGAGGAGGCTTCACTATGTTTCCCAGGCAGGTCTTAAACTTCTAGTCTCTCACCTCAGCCTCCCAAAGTGCTGGGATAACAGGCACCACACCCAGCCTTCAGTATATTTTTAATATTCTTTGGATTTAGAGAAGAGCCATGATACCACAAATCTATTTATGTACTAGTATCAACAAATAGACAAGCAGGGAATTGTAAAATTATGTATATTAAGACTAAAACATGTCCCAGTGTTCCTCCCATTCATGTTCACCTCAAAAGCTTTCCAGTGATGGAGATGCTAAGTGAAATTAGTATTTGGTAGGGATCTTTTCCTGTAGCTCTTACAACTCTCACTGTTCATGGATAATTTATCAAACTGTTATTGAGTTCATTTGAACTACTTTGCTTAGTTCCTGAGAAATGAACACACACACATATATGTACATGCATAAATGTAATGAACACCAATATAATTACTATTCAAAAGATTTTGTAAGAAGTCTGTGAAAAGAAAAGGAGTTTACCTATCCCTAAAGAACTAAACATTAGACTCTATTAACACAAAATCTGCATAATCGTTCTTAGGAATATAAAAAAGCTACTTATTTATTCATGTTTCAATTTTAACAACAAATAATGATTTTACATGTGAAATTACATTATCTCTTCACTTGATTAATTGAACTTAATATCCTTTGTAAGGTCAAAACAATATGAAAAATTAAACATCTTTGTGTTTCAGAAGAATATAGTGCTTCAAGATTCTTAAACATTTATAATCTTCATGGCCTCCAAAAAAATCTCATGAAATTTAACATATACTTTTCCACATCAAGAAAATGTAATAAAAAACTAATTAAAGTCAAATCTCAATGATGAGAAGAGAAACAATATAATCCATAATGATCTTATGAATCTATCTAAAATGATCTGATGATACTCTTAATCATAAAGTCAACAACATGCTGTTAACATAATAACCTGTTGAGGAAAACCCTAAGCATAGATGAATTTCACAGAAAGAAAATGTCATTTTGATATGGAACTATAAATAAATCAATTCCTCCAAATTCTACATTTGTCATTCCATGCAAAATTTGGATAAAATAAAAAAATAAATAAAAGGCAATGATTCAGAATGAAGGTGGAGATAATCACCAAAGAAAAGGACACATTATGTATTAATAGATATTATCCCGTAAGACACTGAAAAGATGAACAGCAACACCTTAAGATGTGGCATGGAACATATGATGTATATAAATTTCAAAGGATGGTGGTTTAGCTACTCACCCCTATTTTCTGAAAGTGGAGGACCTCATTCTAGCCCTCCTCTACCTTAGCAAAACAGAATAGAAAAAAAAAATAGTCTCAGAAAATAATCAACAGTAAAAATAACAAAGCATCAAAATTGATTCATGTGTCAATATTTACTATAAACAACAGTGTTCCTTTCTTTAGCCCAACCACAATGAGACTTTCAGTAACCACCACTGTTACTTGACCCCTTCTTAATTCAATCTCTCTTGTTTCCTCATTCTCTATTCAAGAACATATTTCCTATACTCAAGTACCTATCTATAACTCTCTGTTTAAAGTGAGAAAAACAAATCAAGTCTTGGGTCATCAAGCATATTAAAGGTGCACACTGCCTCCTAAGATAGGATACTAATGCCTTGTTCTAAGAGAAAAAAACAGACATGCTCCCAGTAGTAGTGTGCTTTCACTGAGGGGTCATCAAATAAGCCAGGCTCTGAGAGTCTTATTTGTCCTATTAGAGGGCCACTCATCTGGACCTCAGACTGACATCTGGAATGAGTCCCTCAGCATCCTCAGACTATTATACTCATCATTGACCCAGACAATAACCCTCTCAACAAATAAGTATTTTCCATATCCAGGCCTATTCTGTGCAGGCTAATCTAATGCATTATGAATGAAGAAAAGTAAATGTACAGTAGACACTTTGTTTAGTATCTGCATAATGGAACTCTCATATACATAGCATAAAAAAATGACCTTGGATTATTCTAATAAAATTAGGTAAAATCTATAGAAAATTTTCCTTAAAAGTCCAATTAAAATTAACTAAATCAACAAAAATTTTAAGGAATAAGTGAGGTAGCAAAAACAATATATGGTATGATTATAATACAAATGTAAGTAGAAACATCTATGGTCTGAACGTACCAGATGAAGATTAAAAAAAATCTTTAAACCAGGTGTGGTGGTGCACACCTATATTCCCAGCCATTCAGGAGGCTGAAACAGAAAGATTGCTTGAGCCCAGGAGTTCATGGCCAGCCTGGGCAACACAGCAAGATTTTGTCTCTTAAATTAAAGAAAAAAGAAAATCAGTATTTAGCATACCGAATTTCACGACAAGATTATTTTCACCCAACACAAAATGGTGAAAAAAGGAAATATGTCAACAATTCCCCAAAATTATTCAGGTTGTCACAAAAAAAGAGAGAGATTTTTAAAAAGAGAAGCAACAATAATGAGATTCCTTGAACAAAGTAAGGAATACACTGCCCTTCATGTTAGCCGTCTACGTGACAAAAAAGTCCGTTATAAAAATATCCTTCTTTGAACCTGTGAAATCATGAACTCTGAGACCTTGAAGTTCTGACATCACTGGCGACAACACACATAAACAATTTCAAAAACACCACAGTATCTGCTCACCTCTTGTCCCTGAAGTGTTGTAACTTGTTCTAGACTTTGACCTGCAGCAAAATACCACAAAGAAAATAAATCAGTTCAGAAAATACACGAAATTCATTAAAACACAAAATGTGATAATTGGTTCTGTAGTAATTATTACCATACAGCCATCCTCACACATGTCACAGCTGTTTGGTCCTTGGTGACCTTTGTCATTTCTTCATTTATTTCCTCCCCAAATTCCCACTCTGAAAATAGTCGATAATCTTATCTGCTATTCAAATTAGTGATACATCAATTTTTTCCTTCAATCAGAGATTATAACGTATAATCCCACAAAATAAAATATTTTATGAAAATACCCTGTGATGGGTAAAATGAAAGGCACATGATAGGGGAATTGCAAGACCAATATTATGGAAATAAGAAATAAGAACTTTAGAAATCTATTTCAATAATATATGACATTTGAAATCTATTTCCAAACATTATATAGAAAATAATAGAACAATAGCAAGAACAGAAAAAATAAATGGGAAATTTCCTAAGATAAATGAAAATTATGAAAACAGAATAAAATGAAATAGGGAATTATAAGGACAAAACATAAGAGAAGAAAGAGGGAGTGAGGATGGTCCGTCTTTATGCCACCATGGAATTCAATTAAGAATCCCAGGAGGAATGCAGTGACATGTTAGCAGAGGACTCTGAAGGATAAGTGTTTGAAGGTGAAATGGGAAACGAAAAGTATCAGGAAACAAGAGTGAGTTTCATGGTTTTCCTTTTCTCTGATAACCCAGCCTGGATGAGTGTGAGGATCTGACAAACAAAAACTGCTTGTTTATAATAAAACCACTTTAAATACAGTGCTGTAAGCAGGTTAAAATTAACAAGATGTAGTAGAAAAGCAAATCAGAAGGAATCTGAAGTGACAATATTAATATCAGAAAAAGTAAGGAAAGTTTCCAAGGATAACAAGAGACATTGCATGAGTCAATTCAGCAAGAAGATAACAGTCCTGAATGTGTATGCAACTATAATAACAACAGAGCTTTGACATGCAAGAAGCAAAAACATAAAGAAATGAAAACCTACAATTATAGATGGAGACTCTAACACTCCTCTTTTAGTAATCAGTAGAATGAGTAAACAGAAAATCCACAAATATATTTAAAAAAGAAACTGAACACCACCACAAAATATGAGCTCTGACATTCATAGAACATTTTATGCAACAATAAATATTTTTAAATGAACAAGGAACATTTACCAAGACAGACATTATCTTAGGCCATAAAAGAAACCTTAATAAATTTAAAATAATCTAAGGCATGTAAAGTCTATTTTCTGAAAAAACTCAAAATAAAAATAAAAACCAAATATAACTGAAAATTGTGCAAATACTGGAAGTTAAACAACACACTTCCAAATGATCTATGTGATTAAAAGAAGTCTAAAAGGAAATTAGAAAGTATTTTGAACTATGTAAAATGAAAATAAAATGTATCAAAACCTATGGGATGTATTTACAGTAATGCTTAAAGGGATATTTATAAAATTAAAATCCTTACATTAGAAAAGAAAGATCTCATATCAGCAACCTAATCTTCCAAAATAAGACACAATAACAAAAGTCAAGGACACACAAAACAACAGATAACAGGAAATAATAAATATTGGAGCCAAACTGAATGAAACTGAAAATAGAAAAACAACAGCAAAAATAAATGAAAGCAAAACTTGGATCTCCAAAAAGGCTAATAAGACTTTAAACCTGTAGCCCAAAGCTGATTCTCTAAAAAGACTAATAAAACTATAAACCTGTAGCCAACATGACCAAAAATAATAAACAAATAAAAAAAGAAGATATAGATTACCAATATCAGGAATTGAAAAAGGGATACAACACTGACAGACACCATCCTATAGACATCAAATGAAAATAACAGGGCTATACTACAAACAGCCCTACAAATATTCACTGAACAACTTCATCACCAAAAGCACTATCCATGAAAGAAAAAAAAAAAAAACAGATAAATTATATGCCATCAAACTTAAAAACATTTACTCTGTGAGAAACCCTAATAGATTATGAAAAGACAGGCTAAAAATGAGGATAAAATATTTGAAAATCACATCCATGAAAAATATTTCACTCTGAATATTGAAAGAAGTTTCTGAACTCAACAGCCAGAAAAAAAAAATCCAATGAGAAAATTGATCTAAGACTTGAACAGACATTTCACCCAGGAGGATATGTGAAAGACCAATAAACACACAAGAAGTTAAAAATTCTTAGTTAGTAGTGAAATGCAAATAAAAATTGCAATGAGATATCCCCAATATCCTTATTATAATAAAATTGCTAAAATAAAAAATTACATTACCAACTGCTAGCAAGAATGCAAAATAATTGGGTTCCTCAAACATTTTTGTGAAATAATACAGCTACTCCAGAAACTTTGGCAGTTTCTTATAAGATTAAACATACACTTACTGTATAAACTCAGCAATTACATCCATGGGCATTTATCCTAGAGAAATAAAAATTTATGTCACATAAGAACCTTACACTAATATGCATAGCAGCTCTATTCGCAATTGCCAGAAACTTGAAACAACCTAAGTACCCTCAACCAAAGGTAAATATTGAATAAATAAACTTTTGCACAAGCATATGATGGAATACTTTTCAGCTATAAAAAAGGAACAAATTACTGATATAGACAAAAACACGGGTGGTGATCTAACATGACTTTTGCTAGGTGAAAGGAACCAAACCTCAGAGGTTATGAATTACTTGCTTAAAATATAAACACTGTACTGTTCACCTCTCATTTTCTTCATATTTTCCACAATATGTGAATGTATAATCCAGGTACATTCACTGAAAGGACACCTTATGACTGCTGCCTGTGAGAAAAGGATCACTCCTTAAGTAAAACAGACATTAATAATCCTAGAGCAAACTGAGTCACTTGATGTCCACATGGAAAATGAAGATTACAATGAATGAGGGAGGCTACATCAGCTACTAGGCCCAAGAGAGAAAGTTTTTCATTGAAGCTCTACATGAACATTATGAGGAAAATCAACATACTCATGTGGAAAATTCTACCAACCTGAACTATCCTACTATTCTTGAGTGCTATATAATGCACTTATTCTAGATACAACTTCCAGCTTCTTAAGTAATGTTGTAGGGCAAGTACACATTTTATATTCAAACCAACATTGATCCATTCCATTTCAAACTGGAAGACAGAAGTAAAAATTTGTAATGATGAAACATATCCAGGTTCATTTGGTCAACCAGGTGTGAGGCAACAGACTGTACATAACTTGCTATTTCAATTTAATTATTTCTACAATGTGAAGTGTTTACACCAATATTCAAGGGAATGTTCATTTTGCATAGACTATTGACTGCCTTCAAATGCAACAAAAATAATCTCAAAAATCCCTGATAGACAAGTTCTCAAAATGTTAAACATAGTTACCATATGTTCACCTATAAGAGAACTGAAAATATACCCACACAAACCAAAGTCTCCATAAAAATATTCTCAGCAGGATTATTCATAATAGCCAAAAAAGTGGAAACAACCCAAATGTCCATTAACTAATGAACAAACGATGTTGTCTATGGTCTATCTAAACAATAGAATATTACTCCTCCATCAAAAGGAATGGAGTTCTGATACATGCTACCACATGGCTGAACCTTGAAAACATGCTAAATGAAAAAATTCAGGATAAAAAGACTTCCTTTTAACATAAATTCTTCAAATGCAGGTAACCACAAGGCTCACTATTATCACCGTATTCATCCATTTATATTTTCACATTCCCTGAGTACATATGTATGCTTGAAGCCATATATTCAAACAATTCCTCTGTCTATATATTTTTGTATATTATTTTGATCTAATTTCAGACTTACTGAGCTATAAGAGCTTACTGAGATATAAGAGTATTCATAATTTCTGGATAATTTTCACCTGGATTCCTTATTTGCTATTATTTTTGCTACACCTGTTTCATCAGTTTCTTCTCTTTTTCTACTTTTTGAAACATGTATATTCACATTATTATATCCAAACAAGAGGCAAATTGCAGCTATGATGTGGTCATCTATTAAATATTTTTATTTTTATTTATTAAAAACAAGATTTTCTGTTACATAATCTCAGAATCTTTATCAAAGTTAGGCAATTAATGCTTACATATTATAAACTACTTGACAGACTTTCTTCAAATTTTGCCAACTTTCCTTTCATGTCCTTTATAAAAATCCTGAATCAATGCTATATACAGTTCTCAGGTCTATTTAGTTTGACACAATCTGGAACATTTCCCCAGTGAAATTAGTATGTTTGAAGACTAAAAGTAAAATGACACTGAATTCGGGTCTGATGTTTCTTCACAAGGAAATTCAAATTTATGTACTCTTCCAGTAATACTATAGAAATGAGGCTGTGTTCTTCTCAATGCAGCCTATCAGTGCAGCCAGTGGTTTCCATTACTGGTGGTATTAACTTTCATTTCCTTACTTCATAGGGTGTCTACCAGGTTCTCCACCAAAAAGTTACTACATTCATATATAAAAGGTAAGTATCACATGAGGCAGATAATTGCAAACTAGTTATATATCCTGTTTCTTTTCAAATTTCCTCCAAGTTTTAGTATCCTTTGATGGTTCCAGGCTGAAATAATTCTGACTGCCAAATATTCATATATCATATCCTGTCATTACTTTTATGTTGATTAAGCCTCTATATTGTAAAGAAGAGCTTTACATTCTACCCTACTTATCCATTCATTCATTCATATATTAGTTTAACATTATAAAATCTTACCACCATTAAGCAATTTTCTCATCCTTCAAGAGATTCACTGTGTCCAAATATCCCCCAATGGTGTCAGACAAAACCAGAGGCTGTTCACTGCTTGATGTCCAGCGGTCCCTCTTTGAGAGATGCAGCTTCACATATATCTAAGTGCTTTTTCCTCCTGTATTCATTTTCCTCCTTCAGTATTCTCAACATTCCAGAGCCTTAACTGCAAGAATCTCATACAGTTAATTTCCCAATCAAAATACCAGAAAATAAAAAAGCAAAGTTAGAATGTCATAGCATATTACTTACATTACAAATTAGTGAAAGTTCTAAACATACTTTAACCACTTGTTGAAGCATGGTAAGGCAAAATTTGTCACAATCCCCCATGCTTATCATTTTGACCAATGTCTCATTCACTAGCTGAGAACTACTAAATAATTGCACATGCAAGACACAAATGTTGTCTTTAGGAAAGGCTTATAATCAAGATAACTAGGAAAAAAGTGAACTGATCATGGAACACACATTTAAATGGGATAGATTCTTTAGAACGCAGACCATATGGTCATAAATTACAATTGGAAAAAAAATATTCCAACAGGAGGTTATGACATTTAAATCTACATCAGTTGGGAATTGTTTCTTCACTCAGATATCGCCACTGGTCTATTCCCTGCTATTGGCAATGTTTATGTACCGATGTTGCCTGTGATCAGCTCTATTCTACAGTTGTTGTTTTTTTCCCCATTTAGTGACTCTCTTTTTATGGGCCCATTTCTCTTAGGACTTTGATCTGTGTCTCCATGAAATCTCAGTACTTTGTCTATAACATGGTTTCTGCTCAGGAACATGGTGCTTCATCTCCTAAGCAATGGTACCTCATATTTCTAGAGGTAACTCCTTGAAGGTTTATATCATAAAATTTCCCACAAATCAGTGTTTTACTCATCCTTTTCTCCTGTTTTTGCAATATCCCAACACTTACACTTTCCATCTTGAGAAGTTACACTTAATAAATCTCATATCTCTGACTTTAAAGACACAGGGAGAATGAATATGACCTCTGAAATTTGCATTTTTCCTAACAAATGGTTTTGCTCAATGGATTAAGCAAGTTATAAGTATTTTTAATTATATATCAAAGGTTGTAACACCATAGTGTAGTTTTATTTTTCTTATGTTGTGAATAATAGGATGAATTACACAAATTCAAACTCAGCTTCTATTTATTGATCTTTAAAACAGGATTAAATACCCTAATTCCATGTTTATTATGAGCATTAAATAATTCGTCTACAGTGTTTATCTCCACATTGGTACATATGCTAAGAATTCAATAATGCTATGAATAATTGAAATAATATATGTATTTGAAACTACATACACACACACAAACACGCAGAATAAAATAATGACCAGAACTCATTGTGAATATTTTGTGAGTATTTTTCCTATCAAATTAATTTATTGACTGTATCAGAATAAGCACATACATATATTGTTTCACATGAATGAAATACAATGTTAATGCCTCAAACATAGTTGATACTCAATTACCGGTGAATAAATGAATGTTTGAAAGCTGTACTTTCATATTGATTAATTTCAACATACATTACAATATTAATAACTGAATTGGTTAAATGTATCATCACTAATTTTCCTAGCATGATTTGACAAAAATGTTATTTGCTATCTTACAAGTATTGTTAATGCTGTAATGAGAACCCTTAAGTTTACATACATCTTGGAATGCTTCCTATTACATCCTTATTGGTAAATTTCTAAAACTAAAATTGTTGATCAAAATGTGCTAATTTCCTTCTGATATTTATTTTCCACTTTATTCCTGAAAAGACTGTAACACATAAGGAGTTCTAAATTCTCTATACTTTGTTAACATATATATCTGTTAATCTGATAGGTGAAAAAGGCAAACAATTGTTGATTTATTTAATATACATTTAAAATATATATTTCACATGTTTCATATTTCATATACACACAAATTTAATTATAAAGATTGTAAGGTAGAGCATACTTTATATGCTCTTGGCCATTCACAATGTTTTTCTTTTATGAATTGTTTGTTTATATACTTTCCCAATTAATTTAAGTAAGCCTTTCATAGAATATTAATATTAAATTTGTCATATGTTTCAAATAAATGCACATATTTATAATTGACTGCCAAACAAGAAATAGCCCACATTTAAAGTTAGTGGGTTATTTATTCTCTTTCCCTCTTTTTTTTTTTTTGAAACAGGGTCTCGCTCTGTCACCCAGGTTAGAGTGCAATGGCCTCATTACAGCTCACTGCAACCTCGAACTCCCAGGCTCAAGTGATTCTCCTGCCTCAGCCTCCTGAGTAGCTGGGGCTACAGGCACCCGCCACCATGCCCAGCTAATTTTTCTGTTTTTAGCAGAGACAGGGTCTCGCTCTTGCTCAGGCTGTTCTTGAACTCCTGGCCTCAAGCAATCCTCCTACCTCAGCCTCCCAGAGTGCTAGGATTGCAGGTATGAGCCACAGTGCATGGGCTTTTCCTTTCCTTTAAATACTCCACTCAGATAGCATGGACAAATAAGAGCAAATTTGGAAAACAATATAACTGGACTAAAGATTGTATTCATTGGCTACATATACTGTTGACTCAAGTTTTTATGAGCTAGGTTAAATAATATCTTTGGCATGTATTGATCCTACTCTGATATGATGAAACAATTACAACTGTTCAGATGGAGTCAAAATAGGTGGAAATCATTGTCCAACGGGGACAGATACGATTCAGCCTCCTGAGAGACAACATTTTGATTGTAACTGTGCCACATTGGAAAAGAAGACAGGCAAGATTGTGGACACTAATTCTTGGGAATGTTATAGAAGAAATGAGGAAGAAATACATTAAATTTTGAAATATAATTTATCAGCTTTAACTAAAATGGGTTCATATTACTCCAAGTACTTATAGAGTACTCATTTTACATTGTTTAGGTTATGATGATAGCATGTGGCAGTCATTTATATCACTCTCTTATGAATGGGAAATGGCAAAGGAGCTAAAAATAATTTTCATGAAAATAAAATAGTGAAATAATTCTCAAATATTTTTACCACATGGCTGAGTTAATCTTATTATTTTTCAGGTTGCAGTTTAGCCAATGCTGTAGTTCAGGGATTGGTAAGCTCCATCCCACAGGTGGTTGATGTAAAGTTTTATTGAAATATAGCCACACCACACTTATTCAGTTACATATCGTCTATGGCAGCTTTCACACCACAACAGCAGAGTAAGTTAGCTGCAACAGAGATGATAAATTCTTCAAAACTGAAAATGTTTATTTGGTGCTTTACAGAAAATATTTGCCAATCCATGATCTAGTTTAAAACAGGCTAGAGTGATAAATCTATATAATTAAAACAGAGCTTTAAATTATGGAAATACAGGAAGACTGAAAAAGCAGAGTCACCATATTTAAGTTTTCTCATGCCAAGATGACACAAGATTGTCAGCTCTATTTTGATTTTTGAGATTCACACAAGTAACAAGGCCAGAGTTCCTGCTGGGCAAAGCCCGAGTTAGGCTCCCTCAGTCCTCGTGCTCTCTTCTTTTTCCTTTTATACATCGTCACCTCATAGGGCACTATCACCTCTGTCCGCTCACATAGGAGGTAACTTCCTTGAATCTCCATTGCTATGCTCTTCTGTTTCTTATGCCTAATGACATAGATAGATGACAGATGGATGATTGATTGATGTAGATAGATAGATGATTGATAAAGCCAGATTGATAAGTAATTTTTGATACATAAGATTAGATGAATTTAGATAGATAAAAGCAGAATTGGGGCAGTGTTTGCAAATCATCAACATAAGACATAAGGACACCAATTCTTTCTCAAAACTGAATACTTCTTTTTCCACAGCAGCTTGTCTTATATGTTCATTGAAATTTTGTTTCTCAATTTCTCTCAGGACCACAGAAATACAGGAACTATGTTTTAGTGATGGTGTATATAGCAAGAATTGTAATAGCTCCCTTTTCCTGAATGATCATTATGGGAGTTGACATGTGGGAGTTATGAGAAAAGTGAAAAAATATACCATTCAAATGAAACAGATACAACTGGAAAATTAACTTCATTGTCCCTAAATTCAGGAGTTGTGAGATGCCTATGACATGCTTATCTTCAATTTAAAAACGGTATTTCAAGAACCGGATCAATTTTGTGTTAAGAGAATTCATATCAAATGTCTTATCTACTGTACAATTCACAAAATAGTCCATATGCCTATGCTTTGACCATAATGATAGTGTTTTCAATTAATTAAATGCAATGTATTTCTATCACCAATTCTCCCCATTTTATTCTGATTTTTCTAAATAACAGTCATCCACTCAGTCTTTAACTTACTCTTTCACTATGAATACCATGAAAGCAAAACTAACCATTTAAAATAATGAATGATTATTTTTTGTAGGACTTTCTAGGGTAAAGCAAGAATATAAAGAAACAAATTTCACATTAAAGGAAGTTGATTTTATCAAAAGTATGAAACAGATACAGTTAAACTGTTTAGTTAATAGCTCTTTATAACTAATCTTTGTTAAAATATCTACAATATCCTACTTTGCTGACCTAAACTTCTGTTTCAACTATTTGCTATACCAACTACTCAAAGAAGGAAATGATTACATTTTACCTTTAGACTTTACACAAAAGCCACATAAGCATGGCCTTATTTCAGATGACCAGGGCATCTACTATTGGGTAGCTTACTCTCAGATCAAGGCTCATTACACCCCCATACTTATGGACTATGGGCTGAATATCATCTCTTTGCAATATCTGAACTGTGGGAAATAACACTGAGGAAAGATTAGCTACAGGTACTGTGGGAAAATAATTTCTTAATTTTATCCATTTTACCAGATTTTCGGTGACATGGGTAAAAATATTCTGGAGAATGCTTCCATCACTTTAAAGTGGTAAAAGCAAGTGATAATGTTTATGGAATAAGGGTGGAAAACAGTATTTGGCCCAAATTAATCACCTAGAACTCCTAATAATAATACCAAGGCAAAGTGGAACATGCCACCTAGTGAAGTCAAAGTTCCATTTGTTTTTGATGAGTAGAAAATAGAGATTATTCCACATGAATGCAAAATTCTTGCTAGGCAAAACAAAAAAACAGGCAGAGCATAAAAATATATATTTTATAAGAACTGCTATGCTTAAAAAATTCCTAAATAAATCTGAGTTTGTATCCCTTTTATAAATAAACATTTGTGAAAATCAGATAAGTTTCATGTAGGATACAGAGCTCTACCATTTGCAGATTGCGTATTTTAGAATGCATGAATCAGTGAAACTAGCAAGCATGTTATTGTCTCATAAGTTGAAACGTTTTTCCCATGAGGTCAGGTAAGACACACAGCTTTGGGTACTAGTAATGGAGTACCTACTATCAAACTAAGTCCCCCACAGATAACAATTATAAAGTTCAGACTCAATATCAAAACAACTATCTAAAGGCATGGAAAGCAACTTCCCTATGCTAGAAGGGAGTACACGCTTGGATGAAAAGAACTTCCTTCTATTTTCATGGAATTTTGCTTAAGGGTAGCCTCAGTAGAAGCTGGAAAGTGAGGAGAAAATTCCACAGAGTATAGATCCAGAAAGGAAGAGCCTGAAACCCTGTGTATAAATTCTGGTGAAATCTTTGGCTCACCCCTCAACTGCCCATTGTGTAGAACAGACTCCAAGTAGCCTGATCAATATGAAAAGAATTAAACAGAGTATTGTCCTGCTTCCCATGGCACAGGAGGCAGAAATTAGAGTTTGAATCCATCCAAGTTAACTGCTTGCCTTAATAACAATCAGTACACTTTACAGCCATAGTTCTCAATGGGAAAGGGGGAATACGGATGAGTAATTTTAGCCCCCATCCCACAAAAGAACATTTGCAAATGCTGCAAGACATTTGTGATTGTTACAGTGGCAGAGGTGGTGGGAGGGCAGGAAGTTATTCTACTGGCATGAAGTGGGTAGAGGCCAGGGATGCTACCTGATATCCCAAAGAACAGCCTCTGAAACACAACAAAGAAATAATCAAATTCAAAATATCGATAGTGATGAGGCTGAAAAATATTGTATTACAGAAGGAAAAGAGATTTAGAATTTCTACAGCATATTCACGAAGTCCAACTTACAATCCAAAATTACCTGGCATACAAAGAAAGAGAAATATAACCCATACTTAAGAGAAAGAGGAATAAATGAAGTTATCTTTCAGACAGTCCAGATGTTGGAATTTTTTAAAAGTCATTATAGTTATGCTGAAAACATAAAGAAAAATATACCTATAGTAAATAAATAAGATATCACATCAGATATAACATTTTTAAAAATCCAAGAAATCTCTGGAAGTGAAAAATAAAGTATCTGAAAAAAAATTCACAGGACAGGTTTAAGAGCAGATTGGAAATAACAGAATAAACATTCAGTGAACATGGAAACAGAATATTCGAAATTATTCAATCCAAAAAACAAGAGAATAAGATTTAAAAAATAGCAGGAATCTGTGGAACAATATCAATAGATCTAACACACACACACACACAACGCACACAAACAAATTAGAGTCCCAGGGGTAAGAAAAGAGACTGAGAAAGTTATTTTCCAAATCACTTAAATTCTCCCAAATGTGATGAAAGACAAAACATTTACACATTCAAGAATTTCATCAAGCAACCAAAGAATACAAAGAAGACCACACTGAGTCACGTCATAGTCAAAATTGGCCCAATATCAATGACAAGAAAATCTTGAGGAGTCAGAGAAAAATGGCACAATTATGTAAAGTGAAACAATAATTAAAACATTTGCTGACTTCCATTCAAAATCAATGGAGTCCAGAAAACAGTGGATTATCTTTAGTGTACTAAAAAATAAGTGAACTATTAATTCTATATTCAGTAACAATATCTTTCACTAAAGAGAACTAAAAAACGACGTGGTCATAGAAAAGAAAACTAATCACCATATACTAAAATTATCAACAGTGGCTGTGCAGTGTAAGGACACTAAAGAAAGTTCTTTAGGCATATGGACAATGATAACAAAAGGAAACTTGGAACTTCAGGAAAGAATGAAGAAATCTGAAACTGGTTAATATTTGGGTAAATATGAATGATCCAGAAAAATAATGTTAGAGTGAAGGTAAAATTTCTGACTGGGAAGCAAGATTCAAAAGTGGGTATTAACAAGTGGCACAGCAACTAGCCCTTTTACTTCCGTTGGTAACACAGAGAGTTATTTCTTAGGCCACAGCGGCTTATAGCCTTTGAATTCCCAATAAGTCTGAACACAGACCCAAAGTATCATCAGTGGGGACCCTTTTCTGCCCATGTAGAGCTTCAGAAGGGTTAGCAAAGATGCAGCCATGACAAAGTGAGAGTTATACAACATTTACATACAACAGACATAGGAGAAAGGCCCCAAAGAGGAAACCATCTCCAATTTCCAAAATTCAGACATTTTTATATTTTTTACCTATCATTTATTTTAAACCAAATAACTGTATTCTTAAAGAGTTAATATCTACATATCCATATCTAATTTTTAAATAATCACTACATTTTATATCCTTCTCTTTTCAACATTGTCAAACGTGGCAGATTCCAAAATTAGTCAAATACATTAACAGAATATAGTAATATTTATTGCATATAATACATTAAATATAGTTATATATAATATATATGCAATATTACATGACTATCAGAATATCTCTCTTTCCTTTATTGCTATATTCTCTCTTATTCATGACCTCTCTCTCATTCATTCTTTTGCAAATTTGTTTATTCAATGAAATTCTTACTTTTTGACATTGTAGCGTAAGACGATAGAAAGAAAAAAATCCCTGTCAAGTAGGAGCTCATTATATTTATTGTGGGGAAAGGAGACAGAACACAAAACATAAATCAAATCAAAATTTGTATGTGCATTTATAAGGATATAAAAACATTAAAAGCTTGAAATTGGGAGCCAAAGCAAATAGGACTAAATACATGCGGCTATTTACATTAAGGCATATTGATCAATCCTATGATACCTCAGGTCTGACTGCCATGCAATAATGGTCTAAACTCAAATTTACCATCTTAGCATGAATCCACTCAGGTCTTCTCTCCAAACCAGCACTTCCCCACGAAGGTATAGGGTGGGTATAGGGTGTAGGTGGGAATACCATATGAGATTATCAACGAAGAGAGAAACATGAATCCACAAGACAATTTAACAAGACTTCTGTAAATCTGATACTACTCCAAATTAAACTAAGAGCAACAGTTTTTCCAAAGGTAACAAAGTCAGAAGAAATCTTAAACTTACTCAGAACAGCTAGTGAGAAGACAGAATGAAAGCAAGATGAGGAAGCACATCTCCTGTTTACCTAAAGTCTCAATGTCCTAGCAATCAACACTTTTCTAAGAACCTGGTCAGCTCCCTACTAATAGGGAATTTTTCTACAGGTTTTTACCTCTTCACAATCTTCACAAATGTGTCTTCTGGTTTTTCTGAACTCAAGAGTAATTTAAAAGGCTCACAAGAAATTCCTTCTTATTTTCCTTATTGTCTCTCTTGGTTTCTTATTTGAAACACATATACTCTCGTCATCTGTTATTAATCAGTATACATTTCTTCAGTATTCCTTGAATTCCAACATTAAACAAGTAAACTGGATCACAGAAATGAATATAACTCTTATACTCTTAGAAAACACCCATAATACTTAGCATGGTAGGATGATATACAGATACATAAAGGAAGAATTTTTAAAAGTTAGAAAGTTCACATTTTGGGAGGCCTAGGTGGGAGGATCACTTGAAGCCAGGAGTTCAAGACCAGCCTGAGCAACATCCCATCTCTACTAATAATAGAAAAAAATTAGCGAGGCCTGGGGGCACACACCTGTATTGCCAGACACTAGGGAGACTGAAGCAGGATGATTGCTTGAGCCCAGGAGTTCGAGGCTGCAATGAGCTATGATGACGCCACTGCACTCTATCCTGGGCAACAGAGGGAAACTCTGTCTCAAAAAAAAAAAAAAAAAGAAAAAAAAAAGAAAGTTACCATGCATAAGGATTCTTCTTTGGACTGTTTTTGTTTTAAGGAACACAGAGAAAAAGAGGACACGAACAGCACAGCTATACAAGCAGGAAAGAGAACAGGAATTACATTCTATTATTCCACAACTATCAATGGACATTTATACTCAACCCCTAATTTTCATCATAAAAAAGTCTAATCTAGCAGATGCTTAGTTCCCCAATATCATGATCTATATTTGCACAATCCAACTCAATGTATTCTACAGAATGTGTGATTTCCTCAGTCATGCCATAACATTCCCCAAAAAGTACCAAATATCTACCTCTTACTGGGTTTGTAAAAACCCTTATTTTATTCACACTTTAGGTGACTGGAGCTCATTTATCAAAATTTCACTCATCTCTGATCTAAAAAGCAGTTTAGTCAGCAAAGTTACTAAATTAAATATCTGCTACATACTAGACTCCATAAGGTAATGGAAAGCTAAATGTGAATAGGAAAATATCCCTGTCAATAGGAGCTCATTATTTATAGTCTGTTAACCAGACACAAAAAGGAAGGATGAAATGACATTTGGTAACTGAAATGCTAGAAGCATAAAGCATGCTACAAAACTTAAATGGTAGATATCTAGACAGGCTGGACAGTTTCCACGACTCATTAGTTAGAGAATGACAATGTACAATGATGTGGTCAACACCTTCCCCAAATTCAACTGGAAAAGAACATCTTCCACAGTCATATCTTCTCCTTGACTTTGGTGAAGTTATTGCCATTTTAATATCCTCTAGAACTAGTAGTTAAAATGTAGGCTCAACACACCTTGATCTTGCCCTGCAACTCTTTCTTTCAAAATTCTACCTTATATACATTCTATCTTGTTTCACTCCCTCAATTTCTAGCATCATCCTTTCTTCATTCCTTCTTCATCATTGGGCTGTTACTTTTTCTTTCACATGGCCCCTCACGCATTCCTTTCTTCAACAATCTTTGCTAAACATCTCACAGAAGCCAAGATCTCTGAACAGCAATCTTGCCTAAAAGAAACATTTTTTGTGCCAAATGGTTGCAAGAGCAGACAGAGACAATGTAAGGGGAACTCAAATGATAAATCTCCACAAAGACTGCTATTAGAAGACTGAAGAGATGAAATGAAGACATTCAGTTTTATCTTGTATAAATATAATGTGGTATGATGAAGAGGATCTAACATTATACAACTGTGATACATCTTCACTCTACTATGTTCACATACTAATTCACACAAGCAACTCACAGGCATCAGCAGGTGTCTATGCTGAACTAACACTGGTCACATCATTATAGGACAAATCAACTCAAAAATATCATTTTATTAGGCATTTCTACTAAAACACCTAATATTAAAAAACTGCCTCTCATCCCCACATAGTATTTTTACCTAAAATCAATGATATTCTATTTGCAAATTTGTGTCTTTTAATTCCAAACCAAAAGCCAACTTTAATCTCATTTATTTTTAACCTCATTATTCATTTATCATCAGGGACACCAAAATCCCTTGGTTTTCATCTAATAACTGTAGCCACTCTAGACAATCCCCTTTAATGGATTCCTCCTCATTTTCTAAACACCTAAATGATAGAGCATGCAAGGCACAGTCTCAGGCAAATACATTCCTAGTCCCGCATATACTCTATCTCTAGATCTTATCTTCCCATGACCATAATTAACAAGTCATATCTCAATTAATCCAAAGTACTATCTCTATCTCCAAACTACCCCCTTCCCCAAGCCCAAGCTTCCTTCCTATTTGTACCTTAAAAATCTAAATCTTAACCTGTGGGTTTAATGTTAATCTAAAACTGACAAAATAGATATTTTTTTATCCTGCATTTAGAGAAAACCAACCTTCCCTAGCATGGAAATAGTAAATAGTGTCACCATTTACTTAATTGTTAAGGCCCAAATCCTAAGAGTCCTATTTCAATCCTCTCCTCTTCTTTTCTCACATGATATCATTCAATGTTTTATCAAGTAAGACTAGCAATACTTTCAAATTACATCCCAAATCTCAGTACTTCTCAATACTTCCATGTAAGCCAACTTAATACAGCACATTCCAAATGACTATTGAAATAACCATGAACTTGTCTTCTTATTTCCACTTTTGCTATCTTATCAGTGTTTATATTTAGATATCCATGGTGAACTTTAACTTACCTAATTTGTTTGAATATATAAAATTTGATCACTATAGAAATAAAAATTGGAAATCTTGAAAAACCAAAGCAGTCGGGATATAAATTATGATTGAAATACAGTCATTGAACAAGGCAATTCTTGCCCAAAACACTTGAGTATGAACACTCAATTTAGAAAAAGCTGAATGAGAAATTAAGGGAGTAGACACATTTTTTCAGGATTTATAATTATTGAAGATAATATATCAATTTTATAATTTAATTATCTTGTGGAAAAATAAAAGTAACATGATTATTATATATTCCCACATGATAAACTAGGTGGAAAATCTAGCAAAGAATATGTCAAACCATCAAATAAATATGGAGGTGGTATTTTTAACCAATTATATAGTTTCACCTTGGAATTAACTTAATATCCTATAGTAGTTAAATCAGTTAGCAGAAGAGCCTTATGCCTGGATTTTTGTGCAAATCTATCAGAGTAGTAAAGTTCAATAAATATAAGGATAAATGAGAGACTACAATCTTCTCCCTCAGCTTTCCTTGGTCTAGCTCACTCTGCTCCTACTGGAAGGAAGAGACTACCCTGAATGGTGAGACTGCATAGTATTTACTGGGCCACTTTTTAATGGGGAGTCACTATGTTCTACGGTCAATCATATATAGACTCCATTTACTCTCTTCTGCATCTCATTTCAGGTTCATAGTCTACTTACTTGAAAGCTCCTTTCTTTAACATATCCAGATGTGTTCTCCCCTCACCTGCATCTCCAGGTGAAAAGTATGTGGGTTCTATTTGTATTTGAATTAGAGAGAAGCTGGATTCTTCTGTGAGATTACCGTACCTTTCTCTCTGTATCAAAAAGTAGTTTCTGGCCGGGCACAGTGGCTCACGCCTGTAATCCTAGCTCTCTGGGAGGCCGAGGCGGGCGGATTGTTTGAGCTCAGGAGTTCGAAACCAGCCTGAGCAAGAGCGAGACCCCGTCTCTACTAAAAATAGAAAGAAATTAATTGGACAACTAAAAATATATAGAAAAAATTAGCCGGGCATGGTGGCGCATGCTTGTAGTCCCAGCTACTCGGGAGGCTGAGGCAGGAGGATCTCTTGAGCCCAGGAGTTTGAGGTTGCTGTGAGCGAGGATGACGTCACGGCACTCTAGCCTGGGCAACACAGTGAGACTCTGTCTCAAAAAAAAAAAAAAAAAAAAAAAAAAGTAGTTTCCAAAAGTAATTCATGTAACCAAAATGTTTGTAACCCCATAATATTATGAAATTTAAAAAGCACAGTTTCTATTATCATCAAAGATAATAATTAAATAGTAACATGCTTTCCTATTGTGATTTCTTTTGTTTTTTAAATTTCCTTTATATCATGGAAATTTTACCTTTGCTAGATTGAGGTTGAATTTATGAATTTGATAATAAAACCATCTTAAATACTCTGACACATGTAGCTTCGTGGAACAGAAGAGACTGTGATTTAGGCAGATTTCAAATTTTCCAAGACTTCCTTACCAAATGATATGTAAAAGCAACAAACTCTTACTAAAATGGTAACAGACTCTCCTAGATTCCTGACTGCCTTCTTCAGTTGGTTTCCATTCTTTAGATACCTTTGTTCACTGGTAATATGTCTATTTATCTGTATGTTTATTCTGGTTATACTTCATTTCTCTACGATCAGTAATTTTTGGCCTTACTTTCATTTTCTCTGTCATACATTTAATGAACAATATTACAAGCTTGCTATTAAAAGCTAAGTACAAAGTTTGATATAGAAAGCAGGGAACATTCTGATCACTACTTTTGGCCAAATCCTTAGGTCATTTTCAAGCCTCTTAGTCTACTGCATTGGTTCACAATTTATAAATTGGCATGGCATTTCTGTTAATGCCACATAGCCTTACCTCAGCAACAATGAGCCAGATTTTGAAACTCGTCATAGTCAGCATGATTATGACCATTTCATCAATGCAACTAAGACATTGTTCAAAACTAAGAATGTCTTTATTCTGGAAACATTCTTTAACTGGCATAAAATCTGAAATTACTATTAGTGGACCGCTGCCCTACTTACAGAGAACACAAAACAGAGAATGCACACATACAGGATGTAACCAAAATAGCAACTGTAACAGTCTGTATTATCTACACCAGCAATCCGCAATATTTTTCCACCAGGAACCATTTTCATGGAAAACAATTTTTCTGTAGATTAGGGAGTGGGGAGATGGTTTCAGGATGATTCAAGGGCATTGCATTTATTGTGCACATTATTTATATTATTATTAAACTGTAATATATAATTAAATAATTATACAACTTACCATAGTTTGGGGACCCCTAACACAGACATCACCACAAAGGATGGAAGGGACAGTGTTAAGGCGACACATGAATAAAGCTGACTGTTTATCTTCAGATAACTCCTGAATGCAGTCCCTTCCCTATCAACCTTGGCTACTCTAATGGGTTAAAGAAACTCAAAGCAATGAAAAACAAATAGAGAATACCACTGATTTACCATTTACACAGAAAACAAATCTAGTATGAATTTGAACCCAGATTCCACCACCATGCCTCACAGTCTTTTCGAGAAAATTGTTGACTACACTGCCAATAATGAAGGCACTGTTACAACCCCTAGCTGGATTTTGCCACTAAAAACTTGCTCTTCTCCTTCTACCATGTGAATGTATTTATATTATCCACCTGTAAAGTTCTATGTGCCATTCATATTACAGTCCATAATTTAGACATATATTCTTTAGACTCTTTAAGTAACCCCTTCCCTGCTTTCTCATGTAGATTACTACCTCATTCTTTCATTCAGTATTTCAGTTTAAAAAATATTTTCTTGGACATTTCTTATAAGCCATGATACACAAATTCTTCCTTACAGTAGAATACCAACTAATGAATATAACCAATAACTGAGATTTTTTTTTAAATCGCCACTGATGTAGATAAGAATCACCTATCAGTATAAAAACTACTATGTGAAAGTTTGATGACAAATAGGATATTTACATAGTTTCAAATTATTTCCACATATATTTATTAATTATTAAGGAATATTAACCTTAAAATGGAGAAGCCTAGTAGGCAACAATCAAACTAAGTGATTTAAGTTAACATTACCAATAATGGAGCAAAGTAACATCATTTGTCACCTGATATGATTCACTAAAAAAGACTGAAGATACTTCAATTCTGAAATATTCCTGCCCCAAATGCATAACCTAAACCTTTTCATGAGGGAATAAAAAATCAAAATTTGAGGCATCTTCTTAAAAACTGTTAGCTATTTACTTTTCAAGAATACCTATGTCACCAAAGACAAAGAAAGACTGAGGAAGTGTTTCAGATTAAATACGACTAAAGAGCCATCTTTTTCTGAATCCTGAATAAGGGGAGAAATTACTGTAAAGAACATCTCTAGAACAACTGGTAAAATGTGGATATGGACTGTATATTATGTTATACTTTCATATTAGTGATACAGTCCATGATTTTGAAATTTTTATCAAGGTTAAAGTGAGAGGATGTTATGGCCCCTAGAAAGTAAATGCTGAAGTATTTTGGGTTAAAGGAACATAATGTCTGCCAATTACTAAAAAATAGTTCATATAACACTGTATAAAAAGACAGGGTGGAGGAGAGGGAAGGGAAAAGAAGAGAGGGGGAGGCAAAGAGATAAAATAATAAAGAAGAAAAGTCAATCTGGGTGAATCTATATCAGGTTTCTCTATATGATTCTTACAACTCTAAAATTATTTCAAAAATTAAAATTAAAAGAACACTGGTATAAGATTTACTTAGGGATTTTAAGAATCTCCAAGAAGCACTAAATTTAGATAATGTTAATGCTTTCTAGCTCTGACAAACAGGATGTTTCTTCGGATTAGAGGAAAAGTGAAGTATTGCTTTGTATTATAAATTATCCATCACTATTTGGTCTTTTTTATCCATGGCCATCTATTGTTTAAATAAGACTTAAGTTAAAAATACCATTTTCACCTATTAGATTGACTACAAATATAAAGAACCATTAACACCCATCATAAGTAAGTTTTTATAAAAATCAGCACTACCATGGCCTAGATAATATTTTTAAGGGCAACTTCACAATATCCACTGAAACCAAAAGTATACATAACTCATGATCCAAAAATTCCACACCTAAACATCTATTGTATAGAATTAAGAGCCCAAGTACATTAGAAAAGATGTATAATTATATATATTACAACATTATATACAACAACAAAACAAATGAAAAAAAGTTAACCTGAATTTCCCAAAAATAAATGGATTCATCCATTATAATATGTACTTTATGTTCAATAAAAAGTCTACAGGTAAGTATATTTTTGATTTGGAAATATGTCCATGATATATTAAAGAAAACTGAAAGTTACAAAATAATATCTACCATAAGAACCAAAAATTTGTAAATGAATTCAATATAAACTTATAAGAGCTCAAAAAAGTTACTGACCACTATACCACAAATGGTTAACTCTTGTCACCCCCAGGAAGCAGGAATAGAAGATGGCGTATGAATGATCATAGATTGCTTTATATCACTGACTCATTCATTCTTTGTGGCTCTATTTCAATAAACTAGGTGCCAAGCCAAAGTGGAAAGGAGACTTAAAAGAAAAAAAAAGTTACAACACTCAAACTAGCTTTAAAATCAAAGAATTTGAAATTTTAATTGCAGATTCTTCCCCATTTTTAAGTTGAAATTTGTATGTTGAAGATTCAGAAAAATCACATGAGAAGGGAAGACATTCTCTCCCTTCTGGTTTCTGTATTGAGCCAATACTGCAAGTCCAAGGGTCAGCAAACTACAGCCTTTGGTACAAATCTGGCTCACCACATATTTTTCGCAAATAAATTTTACTAGAATATAGCCATACTTAATGGTTTATAAACTGGTTATAGCTACTTTCACACTACAATGGCAGAATTGAGTAGTCGTAACAGTATGGCCTGCAAAGTCTGGTCCTATACAGATAAAAGTTTGTTGACTGTTGGCACAAACTACAAAATACTATATTGACTAGGTATTACCTTGTGTTTCATGTAACATGAAGATATGTGATTAGGACATATGTTCTTCTCATATCCAGAAGAGCATTTTGAACTTGGAAAATATTAATACAAGAAATAGTTTGAGGTAAATTAACTATGGATGTACAAAAGGAACTTCTCTGTAGATAAAATAAATGGGTATTACAAAAGGAACACAAATTCCACCTCAGAATCTAGCTGGCAATGAACAAAATAATATAGTGAGAAAGATATTGATGGCCATACAAATTATGAAATTTTTAAACCATTAAGTCTTGTGTTGGTAAAAGTAATTGACATTCAAGGAAAGGGCTTATCCTATAATCTTAAAATTCTAGCATTTATTTACATTGCTAACACTGGTCTAGAGATGCCTGTATATTATTGGACCCCTCTATACTATAAACCTATCTATTAAGACAGGTTATAGGCAATACATTAGTAGTTCCCTGATGGACAATGCAGTTTATGTTTCAGAAGTGAACAATTAAAAATTTCAAATAAATAGCATTTTATATTAAGCCCACTTAGGTTAAGCAGAAAATCAATAAAAAAATCAGGGTAATGTGAGTAAAAGGGAAATCTCTTTGGTATACTGAGATTTTCATTCCGACCCCAAAGAAGAGCGTACTAGTCGTATCAAGAAAATCATGGGATAACATGTTCTACAAAATGGTATCAACCTGGCTCAAAATGTCAGCAAAAGGGTCTGGCTCTCCCTTACATTTGTTATATAATCCACATCCTAGGTTTAGGCATTAGGAAAGAGGTGAACTACACGCAGTCTCAGAACCTGATCTAGAATGAGACTCATTAGGTTCAATAAAAAAGACAACCACAGAAGCTCTAGTACTGATAACACAAATGTTTAAGATAATCTTGTTTGGTGCCTGTTGCAAAACTTATGAGCTCCTGATTCAAATGAGGAAGAAAATATCTTACAAATGGAAAAAACAAAACAAACCTGGCCCACCATAAACACTCAGCTTTTGAGAAAGCCTGGCTATTATGAAGAGTGACTAAGGTGTCAATGGGCCCATAAAATGAATTAATTACATTTATCAAGCACAAATTTCACTTCCATTTGTAAAGCAAAATATAAATAAAAAATACAATGAGGTAATACACTACAATAAAGGAAGGTACAAAATATATTGACAGCACAGAGAAGTACTTAATAACATTCTAGGCAATTACTTGCCAGTAAAGTAGGTCATTTCTATTCCTGGGTTTCTATAAAAGCTGTGCCCCTTAGGTACAAAATACAACTAAATTCCACAAAGGATGAATAGTAACAGCATTTGGGTGATGCTGTAGACTGAATCACTAGTGATGTTCTATGATCCTCTTGTCCACATGGTCATCACCTGGGAGAATGCAGAAGATACTGCAAATGGAAATAAACAACAGGTTATGACACAGCCATGCTTGGTGACAGAAGGATATCATCTTCAAGTGAAGTGTTTATTGGCACTCCATAAAAAACAACTCCCACAATCCTAAAGTTAAATAATCCCCGAGCTATGAAAACTAGGCATACTTACTTTATGAAAATGATGAAACTGTCATTTTCCTTCTTTCTTTTGCCTATATGTTGTGATTTCACTACATTATTTCCTATTCCAAATTATCTTCATGACATTCAAGCACCTATCCATTCTTTGAACCAGTATTTCCCATGTAGTTTCTTAGTGCTAATTTATATACCAGGTCAGGGGTTAAGGAAAAAAAAAAACACAAAAAACAACAGCGCTATAATGAAACACTAATAATAGACTCTGTATGTCCCATAGTATTTTGTGGAAATCTTTCCAAAAACCAAAACTCACTACCATTATATCCACATATTTATTCACCCTGCTTTCCTGGATGAGTCTTAAGCAACTTCTGGTGGTACTAAAGTTAAAAAACTCCTGATTTTGTTAAATTGTGTTTACTAACAAGAGATAACTATGAAGTCTTTGATTAAATATTATCTCAAAATGATCATATAAGCCACAAAGTAGGTTTTTAGGAAAAGAAATTTAATGTAAGATAACTCAAACAAGAATCTAATCTATCATCAATATAGCTAAAAAAAATATGTTAAAAATCAGAATATAGGCCTTAATGCTCTTACCTGTAAGAAAGTCTCTTTGGTCCTTGCTTGGGTAATATGCTTAGGGGGAAAAAAAAACAGGGATGTTTGAAAATATATGAAGATTCTTCATTCACTAATCAAATGAAAAGGATATTATAAATCTACTTTTCCCATGCCGATGTTAAAATATTCCTTAGCTCCTATCTGCTCACCTTATGTACCCACTGAGAGTATTAGCAATGTCCTAAATCCTGCACAGGGAACTAAAATTCAACCTGCTGCTGTCATTACAATCCGTATTATATGCAGCAAATTCTGCTTCCTAATGACTTAGCTCTCTGACATCTTTTTGCATTCCTTTCACTCTCTTTTTATTCCCCAGCCAGCATGACTTCCTTCCTTGTCTCCCTCTATCCATCCACCACTGATTCATTTATTCCAAATATTTAATCTGGATCAGATAATGTAAAATTTACTGAGTGTATGGACAAAAAGAAATTATAGCCTCTGTCCAGATAACATTACATTCTACGGTGAGAGTAGATAAGATTAGTAAGTCACAATCTACACAGCCTACATATCAATATTGCATAAATATTTAAGAGCTTTTTTATCTTTTACTGCATGTGAATAATAATCACTCCACAATCTGTTGGTCTTCTATGTTTTATGGAATTCATCTATGGTTTTGGATTCAAAACTACCACAAACTGGATTCAGTGACCCAGGAGGCTCACACAAGAGGATTGCTTGAGGCCAGGAGTTCAAGACCTGCCTGGGCAACATAGTAAGACTCCCACCTACTAAAAAAAAAAAAAAAAAGAAAAGAAACAGTACAGCAGAGTTACTGATTCTTACCAGCACTTTTGAAAAATGAAGTCCACGAAAAGGATAAACAAGTACAATGACTTGGATTGATATGAAAATGTCATGTAGTAAACAAGGTCTCACTTCTTAAACTGGACCACCTCAGACATAACTGTGGAAAATATGGAAAATTGTAATATACATACCATAACAAGCATACTATACAGAAGGTGAAATTGGATCATTCATCAATCTCCAAAAAGTCCCCACATAATTAAAATATTAAAAAATCATTTTGATTATAAAACTATTAATACTTTGTGGCAAAGCATGGTGGCTCACAGCTGTAATCCTAGCACTTTGTGAGAGTGAGGCAGGAGGATAGCTTGAAGGCCAGGAGTTCGAGACCAGCCTGAGTGAGAGCGAGACCCCATCTATCAAAAAATAGAAAAATTTGCTGGTCATGGCGGTGTGTGCCTGTAGTCCCAGCTACTAGAGATGCTGAGGCAGAAGGATTGCTGGAGCCCACTCATTTTGATATTGCAGTTAGCTATAATGAGGCCACTGTACTCTGGCCTGGGTGACAGAGCAAGACCCTGTCTCAAAAGGAGAAAATAATAGAAAAGAAAAAGAAAACTACTTTGTGAACTTACTATATTTGGTTTTTATTTTTTTTGCTTATTTACTATCATAACAATTTGAGAATTCAAACACAAAATTTTTGATTTCATAAATAATAAATTTGCCCATGACAAGAATACACCATCATCCTTCAACTTTCATTTTTTTCCTTCAACATTACATATGTGACTTTATTATTGTATGAGTCTATTCTCATACTAATCAAATTACTATATCATCCCTTTTTGAATCCACCCATCTGTGCATCAATGTATCTAACAAGCTACTCTAAAACCATCAACCATGTAATTATCACATCCATGCAACCAATGTGTCTATGCCTTGATCCCTACAATTTTCCAGTATTCTAGCCAGTCATACTTATATCCATCAATCTAAAAATCCATGCATGTAATACTTCATTTTGAATCCATTCCAAATCTAACATATTGGCATTTAACCATCTACATCTTTACTAAATAATGATTCCATTAATGCATATACCCTTATACACATCACAAATGTTTTTCAAAACATTTATTCTCGATACTTCCATCCAGTCATCTACTCATATATTCTAGTTTCTATCCATTCTTACATTATTCCATATATCCAATTTAGCATGCATGCATCCATTATTGTATCCTAAAGTCCATAAACCAATAGATTATCACAACCGTCTTTCCAACCTTCATTCTAAATATACACTCTTGTATTAATTCACCCACTAATTATTAAATCCACATAATTGTACAATACATAGAAAATTTAACTTACCAATCTTGCATCTGTCCATCAATCCATACTTCTGTCTATCCACTCTAACAACCAAGCTTGAAACCATAAATCCAACCCTCCCTTCTTAAATGCACCCAATCCACCAAGTCTTGAATTCTCACTTGTGGCTTTCCATCTGTAGTCAATTTGAAGTCACAGCACCTTCAAAATCCCACTGGTTGAATACACAATTTTCACTCATGGAAAGATCCCTGTGGGTCTGATACAATAGCTCTCAGGGAAGCTTTGCTCTATATGACAGTTCATTATTTCAAGGGGATTCTCCTCGACACATGGTTCCATGATAACCACAGGTAAAAGATGAGGGAGAATCTCATACAGGCCACTAAACCTTACGAAACATAATACTCATTTTACATTTTTAAATGAGTTAGTTTTACTGCCAAAGTAAATAAAAGCTCATAATTGTTTTAAAACTTAAATTGATGTTTGGGCTCCATCTCTCCATGAACAGTAAAAATTCTGTAGTTCCCCTACAGGATATATCTCATAATGCCTACCTAAAAAATAATTAAGCAGGATAAGGAGAATGGGAAAATGTCCCAGAGGGCAAAGGAAAACCAAGAACAAAGGAAAAGGGGGGGACAAAGGAAAAGGAAGCAACTCCCAAGGCCTAATAAAACATTCTCTAACACAATATACAGGGCCCTCACAATGTCTTTCCAGAGGGATTTCAAAATTTCTATGTAACGGTGATCGCTATCACATTTGACACCTTAGAGTTGAGTTTTATTATGGTTGCCCTATCCCTGGGCCATTGTACATGGTACAAATATCTACCTTTTAAGTTCACATATCTCTGGGACAAGAGTAGGAACGCACTGCGACCTGAGGTACAGATTACTGCAAATCACCTCATGATGAGGCGATCACAGTGCCAAGACATATTAGACTTTTACCTGGGTAACACTTTTGGTTGTTCCCAAAGTGAAGTTTACCATGCAAGTGGGGAATAAATACAGTATTTGAGACCAGAGAGGTGCCTTATGGTAGATGTTAGTAGCATTCAGTATATTCTTTATCCTTCTTTTACAAGAACATGAAAGAAATGCAATTCCTAAACCTCCCGAAGTTTCAGAAGACCATGTGATTAATTTACCTTGCCCAACTTATCATTAGGCATTTAAGAGCTATTGCATGATTTTCAATGAACTTTATTGTAGTGATAATGAACAATAAAGCCTTATGTTGTAGAGATGAGTGCAGTGGTTCACATGACACTGACATGGGAGGCTGAGTCAAGAGGATCACTTAAAGCCAGGAATTTGATCCCAGCCTGGGCAACATAGTGAAACCCTATCTCTAAAAAAAATAAGAAAACTTGGCTGGGCATGGTGGTGAACACCTGCAGTCCCAGCTACTTGGGAGGCTGAAGCAGGAGGATCGTTTGAGCCCAGGAGTTCAAGGCTACACTAAGTTATGATCACACCACTGAAATCCAACCTGGGCAACAGAGGGAGAACCTGTCTCTTAAAATAAAGAAAAAAAGAAACAAAATCACAAACACCTTATGTTGTGATAAAATCAGCAAGAAGTTGGCCGGGCGCGGTGGCTCACGCCTGTAATCCTAGCTCTCTGGCAGGCAGAGGCGGGCGGATTGTTTGAGCTCAGGAGTTCGAAACCAGCCTGAGCAAGAGCGAGACCCCGTCTCTACTAAAATTAGAAAGAAATTAATCAGACAACTAAAAATATATAGAAAAAATTAGCCGGGCATGGTGGCGCATGCCTGTAGTCCCAGCTACTCGGGAGGCTGAGGCAGGAGGATCGCTTGAGCCCAGGAGTTTGAGGCTGCTGTGAGCTAGGATGATGCCACGGCACTCTAGCCCAGGCAACACAGTGAGACTCTGTCTCCAAAAACAAACAAACAAAAAAAAAATCAGCAAGAAGTACTATTGCCTTTTGTGACATTAGGCCCATGAGTTACTGCCATGACCATAGGACCCTTAACAATCTGTTGAACAGTTACTGTGAGAATTACACACTTACAGTTTTAAGGCCCTGAGATTTAGGATTATCCTTTCCTGAACTGACCTATCCATATATTCTTTCAAGTGTATATCTATCAATTAATCCATTTTATATCCACCTTCTGTTCATCTTGCATTCTCAATTTATCTGTCAAAAATTTTAATCCTTAATCCTCTTGTGTATGTGTGTGTGTATATATATGTGTGCATGTATACATATACACTTACACATTGATATAAATACACCATCTTCCATATTATATTTATCCTTATCTCTTAATTCCATCCAAAATACATTTCTGTATCTATCCATCCATCCATTAATCCACACATACAGTCATCTACTTATGAATCATCCATTTTTGACTCCATTAATCTTCCCCATCTGATACCCACTTATACATTCATTGTTGTATCTACTAATTTATTCATCCGTTGTGGTATTTGTTTAGTCATACAAGGAAGCAATTTATCATTTGCCAATTGTACTCATTGAAAAAAAATATACTGCCTAGCTGGGCAGGGAGGTCTTGGTACAGCTCTGAGTTTTACATAGACCCTAAGTCTTTGCCTTAACTCATCTTTTTCCTGCTAATGGAGATCCAATAAGACTGGCCACAGGGTTAACTTCAAATGACATTGTTATCTCCTAACTTTAAAATTGTTAACATAGAATCTCAGGTATCCTTTATTATGAGTTTGCAATACTTTGTTGTTGTTGTTGTTTTGTTTTGTTTTGAGACAGAGTCTCACCCCCTCATCTGGGCTATACTACAGTAGCATCATCACAGTTCACTGCAACCTCAAAATCTTGGGCTCCAGAAATCCTCCTGCCTCAGCCTCCCTAATAGTGGGGACTATAGGCACACAACACCACGACTGGCTAATTTTTCCATTTTTTGTAGAGATGGGGTATCACTCTTGCTCAGGCTGGTCTCAAGCTCCCGATCAGAAACAATCCTCCTGCCTCAGCCTCCAAAAATGCCGGAATTACAGGCATGAGCCATCACATCCTGCCTGTATATTAACTTTAAACTCTTCTTGCTGTGTATCCTGAGAAATCAATCAAATTATTTCTCCATTTGGCTAACAATTCCCCCCATTAATTACGGATAACATTGTAACACTTTCTATTTCTCATGAAATTGAGTCAACGTAATGATTTTCTATTCTATTGCATAACTCTGTGTATAAATGTGCCATCAATATGATTCTAATTACATACAAAGCTAACATCTGTGATACCTAACCAAGTCACCATCAGCATTCCTAATCTTTACAAAGTTTTAGCATTCTTAAATATTTGCTCTTCCAAAGAAAATTATAATCAAAATGTTTAGTTGTAGAAAATTAATTTTAGGAAAAATGAAATTATAAATAAACTCATAAAGAACTGACACTTTTATGATGTTGAATATTCATACCAAACTTAAATGGTGTCAAATTATCACTGCCAATTTTAAGAAATAAATTTTGAAAAATATTAAGTATGCAATGCTTTTTGCTGTGACAGGCATGAGGCACAGTTATACAGCAAGAACAAAATTTATCTGTGCCTCATTTTTTTCCCATGTAAACATACAGACTGTCCTTGAGGAACTAGACAGGGCCACACACTATCCCCCAGCCTAGAATGAAGTGGCCTGATCGCAGCTCACTGCAGCCTTGAACTCCTGGGCTAAAGCGATCCTCCTGTCTAAGCTTCCTAAGTAGCTGTGATTACAGACGTGAACCACCATGCCCATCTAATTTTTTGTTGTTGTTGCTGAGAATGCATACGTATTATACAGTATATGTGTGCATTCTCATAATAAAATATCATCATTGTTATATTAAAACTACTTGTTGAATTGCTCCCCTTTAACATTATACAATGATGTTCTTTGTTTTTCTTCACCTTTGATGGCTTAAAGTCGATTTTATCTGATATGAGAATGGCTACACCTGCTCTCTTTTGAGTTCATGGAATATTTTATTTCCACCCTTTAATTTTGAATGTCTGTCCTTGAGGTTTAGACAGCAGATTCTTGGGTTGTGTTCTCTCATCCATTCACCAAGCCTATGACTTTTGAGAGGAGCATTCAGTCTGTTAACATTAATTGATAGCATTGATATGTGGGATATTGGTCTGTTCATCCTGTTGGGTAGTCCCTTGTAGCTCTGTATTAAATCTTGTTTTATTATTTTATAAGAATTATGAGGTATGGGTTTCTTTTTTTTAGGTGATTTTACCCTGGTGGGTATCTGTTGTGCTGATTTCTATGTAACGTTATTCTGAGTATTTTATGCAGGGCAGTCTGGTCATTCACAAATTCCTTCAGTGTAGAATAAAACTAGAAATCAATCACAAGAAATACACTCAAACCTACACAAAATCATGGAAATTAAACAACCTGCTGTTGAATGATTATTGGGTCAACAATGAAATTAAGATGGAAATCAAAAAATTCTTTGAATGGAACAACAAAGGGGACACAAGCTATCAAAATCTATGAGACACAGCAAAAGCATTCCTCAGGGGAAAATGCATAGCCTTCCTTACATTCCTACATCAAAAAGACAGAAAGATCACAAATTAACAACCTAATGTCACATCTCAAGGAAATAGAAAAGAACAAATCAAACACACAGCCAGCAGAAGAAAGGAAATAATCAAAGTCAGAGCAGAACTAAATGAATTGAAAAACAAATAAAAAATACAAAGAATTAATGAAACAAAAAATTGGTTCTTTGAAAAGATAAACAAAATTTAGTGACTGCTTGCTAGAAAGAAAATGAACCCAAATAAACTCAATCAGAAATCGAAAAGATGACATTACAACTGATACCCCAGAAATAAAAAGCATGATCAATGAATACTATGTAAATCTCTAGCTTATAACTAGAGACTATAGAGGAAATGGACAAGTTCCTGGAAATACACAAACTCCCAAGACTCAACCAGGAAGAAACAGAACTCCTGACCAGACCAATAATGAACAGTGAGATCGAAACAGTAATTAAAAACCTCCCAAGTAAAAACAGCCCTGGACCACATGGATTCACAGCTAAATTCTACCAGATCTACAAAGTATAGCTGGTACCCATAAAACAGAAATTATTCCATAAAACTGATAAGGAGGAAATCCTCCCCAAGTCATCTATTAAGCCAGTATCACCTTGATACCAAAGCCAGGAAAAGATACAACAATAACAACAAAAAACTGAAAATCAATATTCCTTATGAATACAGATGCAAAAATCCTCAACAAAATATTAGCAAATTCAATTCAACAGCACATCAAAAAGTAATCTACCAGGACCAAGTAGGCTTCATCCCAAGGATGCAAAGGTAGTTAAACATACATAAATCAATAAATGTGATTCACCACATAAACAAAAGCAAAAACAAAAACTATATGATCATCTCAATAGATGCAGGAAGCCATTCAACAAAATCCAGCACGCTTTAATGATAAAAACCCTCAACAAACTAGGCATAGAAGTTACATAGCTCAGAATTATAAAAGCCATATAAGACAAACCCATAACCCATATCATACTGAATGGGGAAAAGCTGAAAGCATTCTCCCTAAG
The DNA here is from genome assembly GCF_000956105.1 of Propithecus coquereli. NCBI lineage: Eukaryota > Metazoa > Chordata > Mammalia > Primates > Indriidae > Propithecus > Propithecus coquereli. The sequence continues at coordinate 5,057,761 of NW_012143190.1, read as the reverse complement.
ATGTGGAAAAAGACAAGGATGTCCACTGTCACCACTTCTATTCAACACAGTGCTGGAATTCCTAGCCAGGGAAATTGGGCAAGTGGAAAAAAGGTATCCAAACTGGGAAAGAGGAGGTCAAACTATCACTTTTCTCTGATGATATGATCTTATTTCTAGAAAACACCAGAGATTCCACTAAGTGTTTCCTGGAATTGATAAATTGATAAAGTCAGCAAAGTCTTAGGATACAAATCAATATACAAAAATCAGTAGCATTTCTGTATACCAATCACAGTGTAAAGCCCAGAGTCAAATCAAAGATTTAATACCATTCACAATAGCTACAAATAAAATAAAATACCTAGGATTATAATTAACCAAGGAGGTGAAAGATCTCTATGAGAACTATGAAACCATGAGGAAAGAAATCACAGAGGATATAAACACATGGAAAAACATATCACGCTCATGGATAGGTAGAGTCTACATTTTTAAAATGTCCACTCTACTGAAAGTGATTTACAATTCAATGTAATCTACATCAAATTACCAACTTCATAATACACAGATCTAGAAAAAACAATTCTATGCTTTGTTTGGAACTAGAGAAGAGCCCAAATAACCAAAGCAATCTTAAGCAAAAAGAACAGATCTGGAGGTATCACATTACCAGACTTCAAACTATACTAAAAAACTATAAAGATCAAAATAGCATGATATTGGTACAAAAATAGAGACATAGACCCATGGAACAGAACAGAAAACCCACATATAAAACCACCTACTTACAACCAATTGATGTTCACCAAAGGAGACAACAATGTACACTGGAGAAAAGAAGACCTATTCAATAAATGGTGCTAGGAAAATTAGATAGCCACATGGAGAAAAGTGAAACAAGACCCATACCTCTCACCACTCACAGAAATTAATTCAAGATGGATAAAAAGATTTAAATATAAGGCATGAAACCATAAGAATTTAGAAGAAAAGGTAGGAAAAACTCTTCTAGCTCTCAGCCTAGGCAAAGAATTTATGACTAAGATCCCAGTGGCAATCATGCCAACAATAAAAATTAAAAATTAGGTTTGATTAAACTAAAAAGCTTCTGCACAGCTAAGAAAATAATCAACAGAGCAAATAGAAAACCTACAGAATTGGAGAAAACATTTGCAAATTACATATCTGATAAAAGACTAATATCTAGAATTTACAACGAATTCAAGCAAATCAACAAAAAAAACCAAACAACCCTATTACAACGTGGGCAAAAGCCATGAACAGAAGCTTCTCAAAAGAAAACAGACAAATGGCCAATAAGCATATTTTAAAAAGCTTATAATTAAGCGACAGGGAAATGCAAATTAAAATCACAGAGATATCACCTTACCCCAGTTAGAGTGGCTTTTATAAAAAGTCTAAAAAGAATAGATGCTGGCCTGGATGCCAAGAGAAAAGAACACTTATACACTGTTGGTGGGACTGTAAATTAGTAAAATCCTTATGGAGATTCCTCAAAGAACTAAAGGTAGACCTATGATTTGATCCAGAAATCCCAGGATTAGGTGTCTACCCCGAAGGAAAAGAAGACTTTTCATAGGAAAGACAAATAAACTCAAATTTTCATTGCAGCACAATTCACAATTGCAACAATGTGTACTTTTCTTAATACATTTTTGATCGTCTTTTATATTTTAAAATAAACACATTTAAAATAACAAAGAATTTCAACAAAATAATCCTCCTAGATTGACTGGCCTCACTAGAATGTTAGTGAGCCATGAGGACTAAATTGACAGCTGCTATGCTCATGATTTAGTTCTAACTTCCCCTGCCTGACTGGCACCACTACCCCATGAGTATGGTTGGCAAGTTTATGGGGGTTGAGTATGCCAATCCATTATCAGCTTTTGACAAGTAGTGCACTGTGTTTCTGTTTAAAGTGGAATTTGTGAATATTTTCACAGTTTGACAGTATTTTTTAATTCTGTCTGCTTAACAGCCCATCATGTCAAAAGGAGATCAAGAGAACACTGAAGGAAGAAAACAGATTTTTTAATGAGGCTTAGGAATCGCAATATTATCTTGTTTCTCCTGAAGATTTGATGATTTGTTTGTTTTCTGATACTGCAATATTGGCACTATAGAAATTTAATGCTCATCAGTATTATAACACTCATAAGGACAACAAATATTTTACCTTAGAGGGAGAGGCACAAAAGGTTGTGTTACAGAAATTAAGTGATGAAAAGCAAAAGCAAAGAAAATTCTTCAAACAACCAATAAGACCTGGAAATAATGCCATTGTAGCAACTTATAAAGTAGCTTATATATCCAGAAAACAGGAGAAGCCATTCAGTGATGTAGAGATTGAGAAAGAATGCATTGTCAGAGTTGTAGGATGCTTAGACCTCAGTAACATTTAAAAGTACAAACAACTGCCTCTTTCAAAGAGAAACATAACTGATAGGCAACATGAGCTAGCTTTCACCTTAACAGAACTTCACTTAAAAAGGGAAATGTATATTATGCAATCACTTTGGATGAATCAACTGATACTACTGACTCTGCGCAGGTTTTATACTTCATTCAGTCAATAACAGAAGATTTTCTTTGCTACAAAGAGTTACTCGCTTTGGACATTCTTGCGAATAGAATACAGGGATAGATATCTTCAACAAATTTCAAGATAAATGTTGTGAAGTTGGAAGGTCCAAGTACAGATGTGTACCTTCCATGATAGGAAAACATGAAGGGTTTATTGCACAGATAAAACTGTATTGACAGATACAGATGCCCTCATTTATTTTCATTGTATCTTGCATCAGCAACATCTCTGTGTTAAAGCTACTATTTTAAGTGGTACTTTGCAATAATTTGTAAGTATTATTAACTATATTTGTGCAAATGCAACATGGCATAGTCAGTTTTATAACAAGCTAAACTTGAACAATGAAGTATTCAGTGTGGATTTGCCGTATCATTCTAAAGTGTTTTGGTTATCACAGGGACAAGTGTCACCCAAAATTTTACCTCTGTAAAAACAGATAATTAAATTTTATGAAGAATAGAATCAGCAATGTGAATTACTGAAAGAAGATTTCTATAGGAATGCAGCATTTCTTTGTGCTACCATGTCAAATCAAAACGACTTGAATATTTCTTTGCAAGATAAAACAAAGTCTATATGTGATATGTGGCAAAAAATCCAAGCATTTGGAGAAAAAAAAAGAAAGAAAGAAAACTTTTTTCAAAACACTTCTTCTTCAAAAGGAAATTTTGGATAAACATTTTCCCCAGTTAGAAAAGGTCATTGATGATTAAGATGATATATGTCAACTGTTTGAAGAATGCACAGCTGTTATAGAACTATTAATTGGAAAATACAATGAAAGGTTCAATGACTTGTCATGACATCACACTCCAATTAGCATCCTAATTAAAACCTGGTTGATATTACCAAGGCACCTACAGAACTAAGATGGGATTGATTCAGCTTTCAGTAGGTGACATTTTAAGTCACTGTTTGATGCTAAGAAAGATCCAACTAAAATATGGAAAGATGCAGTAGAATACCCATGCCCATGCCCAAAAAAATGTTTTCTTGCTTTTAAACCACTTCTTGCTGGGAATCTACATTCTCCTACCTAACCTAAATCAAGATGCCCTTAAGGTTACAAATGACTGATACTCATCTAGAGGATCAAAGTAAAAGTGCAGACCTCCATACTGCAACCAAATATTCAAATCCTTTCTGACAGAAAGAAGACACAACAAAGTCATTAAAAGGTTAACTTTAAACAAACAGTTAATTTTTTGAAATTATTAAGTACATAGTAGATAGATTTATAAAATAATGTACATTTGTAAGTATATCTAATTGAGGTTCTTGAATGTACTCTTATTTGTTTACAGCTAAATTAATGGGGACTTCCAACCTGACAAGGTTCTACAAGGCCTGCCATAGTTCTTTAAAAATGTGATCTGTAGACATATAAACCTATTCAGGATTTAAATACCATGGTAGTTGTAATTTCTCAAAATATGGTAAAATGTTGACAATTATTAGTTCTAGGTCTAGGTCTATAAAGTTGTATTACTGTTTTCATTTCTGGAGTCTTTGAAATTTTTCATAATAAGTAACAGTTACTTTAAATTACGGAATGGTGCTGGGAAAACTGAATAGCCACATATAGAAGACTGAAACGGAATCCATACCTCTGACCTGTCACAAAAATTAACACAAAATGGATAACCTAAAGCAGGAAACCATACAAATTTTAGAAGAAAATGTTGGAAAAACTCTTACAGACATCTGCCTAGGCAAAGAACTTATGAAGAAGACCACAAAAGCAATCAAAGCAACAATAATAGGACCTGATCAAATTAAAAAGCTTCTGCATAGCCAAGGAAACTATCACTAGAGTGAACAACCTACAGAATGAAAGAAAATGATTGCATGCTACACATTTGATAAAGGGCTGATAACTAAAATCTGTATAAACAAATTCTAGGGCATAAAAAGTATAATAACAGACATGAAAAATTCACTAGAGGGACTTAAGAAAATATTTGAGCAGGTACCAAAAAATATCAGTAAACTTGAAGTAATGACAACATATCAACTATCAAGTATGAAGAACCAAAAGAGAAAACACAGACAGATAGTGAAGAGAGTTTAAGGGACCTCTGGGCTCTACCCAAGTGGGTCAATGAACATATTGTGGAATTTCCAGAAAAGGAAAAGATAATAGGTAAAGAGACTATCAGAAGACATACTAGACAAAAACTTTTCTAATTCAATGAAAGACATGAATATTAACATCCAAGAACCTCAACAAACTGTACAGTAGTAAATGAGAGAGACTCGCACTGAGATGCAATGTATTTCAAAAAAGCAGCAACAAAGAAATGAGTTGTCACATACAAGGGATTATCAATTGATTTCTCATCAGAAACTTTTTTTTTTTTTTTTTTTTTTGAGACAGAATCTCACTCCTTTTGCCTGGGCTAGAGTGCCATGGTGTCAGCCTAGCTCACAGCAACCTCAAACTCCTGGGCTCAAGCAATCCTTCTGCCTCAGCCTCCCGAGTAGCTGGGACTATAGGCACGCGCCACCATGCCCGGCTAATTTTTTTCTATATATTTTTAGTTGTCCGATTAATTTCTTTCTATTTTTAGTAGAGACAGGGTCTCGCTTTTGCTCAGGCTGGTTTTGAACTCCTGAACTCAAACAATCCGCCCACCTCGGCCTCCCAGAGTGCTAGGATTACAGGCGTGAGCCACTGTGCCCGGCCCTCATCAGAAACTTTTAAGGCTTGAAGGAAGAAGACTAACAAACTCAATGTGCTAAAAGCTAACTCAACTATGAATCCTGTATCCAACACAACTTTCCTTTAAAAGAAATGGAGAGTTAATACATTTTCAGAGGAAAAAACAACTGAGGATTTTGTTATCCCTAGACCTGCCTGGCAAAAAATGCTAAAGACTCCTGAAGGTTAAAATCAAAGGACAGTAAATACTAATAGAAGCCATAGGGAGAAATAAAGATGTCATTAAATGTTAATACTTAGGCAATTATAAAAGGTAGTATTATTGTAACAATAGTGCATCATCCCTTTTTGTTTCTATCATGACTTAAGAGAATAAATCTTTAAAAAATAGAATAAAAGCTAGTATTATTGTAACTTTGTATACCCACAATTTGTCATTAAGAGATGGAATTAAAAAAAAAATTTTTGGATATACAATATATTAAATACATAATTTTGTGACATCAACTGATAAAGTAGTGATGGAGGTGTTAAAGAAACAGATATTTTTGTACATTATTGAAGTTAAGCTGGTGTAAATTCAGATTGGTGCTACAAATTTTAGATACTAAAGGTAATCTCCACAGTACCTATGAAGATCTAAAAAATATACACAATAGGAAATGACAAAGGAAATTCACTAACAAAAGAAGAAAGTCATGCAGAAAATGAGGGACCAAAAAAAAAAAAAACACCATATGACACATTATAAACAAAAATTAAGTCGTCTTTATGGTAATTATTTTAAATATGAATATATTAAACTTTCAAACAAAAGACAGAAATGTGAAGAAAAAAAAAAAAAAAAAACGAATGATCCAATTATATGCTGTCTAACCAGATTCACCTTATGCCCAAAGCCACAAGTATGCTGAAAAGTAAGAGGAAGAAAAAGGATAAACAATGCAAGTAATAATAAGAGAAGGCATGACTATACTATAAGACCAAAAAGACTTCAAATAAAATGGTTACAATGGACAAAGATGTACATTATATATTAATAAAAGGATGTATAACAAGTAGATAAAAACTATAAACATTTAGGTACCTAACTACAAACCATCAAAATATATTAAACAAAAAATGACAGAAAAAAGGAGAAATAGTTCCTTAATAACACACGTAAAGTCTACTCTTAATAATGGACACAGCATCCACACAGAAAATAAGAAAGAAAACAGAGGCCCAGAACATCACAATAAACCAACCATATCTAGAAGACATAAACACAACAAAAAAAATATACACTCTATCAACAAAAAAAATACACAATTCCCTCAAGTGCAAATAGGACATTTTCTAGAATATACCTAGTTATAACACAAATTTAAAAAGATAAATAGAAAGACAAAGCATCTTCTCTGACCACAAGATGCAGTTAGAAATCAGTAACAAAAGAAAAACCCTGAAAAATTCCCAAATTTATGGAAATGAGAAAACACAAACAGGTAGACCAAAGAAGTTGAAAGGAAAATTAGAAAATGCTTAAAGATGAAATAAAATGAAAATACAAAATAATAAAAATGGGGGACAGAGTGAAACTACTGCTAAGAGGGAAATTTATACGTATAAACACTATCAGTTTAAAAAAAAAAATAGGCCGGGTACAGTGGCTCACGCCTATAATCCTAGCACTCTGGGAGGCCAAGGTGAGTGGATTGTTTGAGCTCAGGAGTTCAAGACCAGCCTGAGCAAGAGCGAGACCCTGTCTCTAATACAAAAATAGAAAGAAATTAGCTGTACAACTAAAAATATATATAGAAAAAATTAACCAGGCATGGTGGCGCATGCCTGTAGTCCCAGCTACTTGGGAGGCTGAGGCAGGAGGATTGCTTGAGCCCAGGGGTTTGAGGTTGCTATGAGCTAGGCTGACGCCATGGCACTCTAGCCTGGCCAACAGAGTGAGAGGGGAGGGGAGGGGAGGAGAGGGGAGGGGAAGGAAGGAAGGAAGGAAGGAAGGAAGGAAGGAAGGAAGGAAGGAAGGAAGGAAGGAAGGAAGGAAGAAAGAAAGAAAGAAAATAAGAAAGAAAGAAAGAAAATTCAACAACCTAACTTTACAAGGCAACGAACTAGAAAAACAACAAAGTAAACATGAAGAGAGGAAAAAGCAAGAAAATAAAGATTGAAGTAGAGATGAAAAAATAGCGATTAGAAACAAAAGAGAAAATCCATAAAATCAAATTGGTTCTTTAAAAACAAAAACCAACAAAATTGACAAACCTTTGGCTAGATGGACTAAAAAATAAAACAAATTAAAAAATGAGAGCAGACCCAAATTACCAAAATAAGAAATGAAACTCGATACATTAATTCTATAGAAATTATAAGAGATCTATAGGCATTTTTATGTGAACAAATTGGATAGCTTAGACAAAATGCACAAATTCCCAGAAACATAGAAAACAAAAGCCTACAAAAACTAAACCACAAAAAAAAATAAATAGAAGAAAAGAGAAAATCTGAATTCTGAATAGATCCATAAATAGTAAGGAGATCAAATCAGTAATGAAAAATCTTCCAACAAAGAAAACTCTGGACCAGATGGCTTCTCTGGAGAATTCCATCATACACTTTAAGAGCTAACCCCAATCCTTCTCAAACTTTTCTAACAAATTTTCCTAAGGAGGAAGCATTGTCACAACCTCATAAGGCCTATTACCACAGAAAGATACAGACTAAGAAATGAAACATTAAACACTCAAAAAGATTAGGGATAGAAGGAAACTCCGGGAGAGGGGGCAGTTGAGGGCAATACGTAACCTAAACATTTGTATCCCCATAATACGCTGAAATAAAAAAAAAAGAGGGAAACTCCATTAACACAGTAAAAGCCATATGTGAAAAATCCAGAAGGAGCATCATTCTCAATTGTGAAATACTAAAAGCTTTTCCTCTAAAATTAGCTACAAAGCAAATACGCTTGTTTTTGCAACTTCTATTCAACATAATATTATAAATCCTAGCTAGAGAAATTATGTTAAAAAAAAGAATGAACAGAAAGAAAGAGAAAGAACGACAGAAAGAAATGGCATCCAAATTGGAAAAGAAGTAAAATAAGTATCTCTGGGCTGGGCACAGTGGCTCATGTCTATAATACTAGCAACGCTGGGAGGCCAAGGCAGGAGGATTTCTTTTGAGCTCAAGAGTTCAAGGCCAGCCTGAGCGAGAGTGAGACTCCATCTCTACTAAAAATAGAAAAATTAGCTGGGCATTATGGTACGCACGCCTGTAGTCCCAGTGCCTGTAGTCCCAGCTATTTGGGAGTGGGGAAGATAAGGTAGGAGTACAGCTTTAGCCCAAGAGTTGGAGGTTACAGTGAGCTATGATGATGCCATTGCACTCTACCCCGGGTGAAAGAGCAAGACTCTGTCTCAACAACAAGTATCTCTGTTGGCAGCTGGTAACGCTTTGCAGGTTAAAAATACCCATAACATTCTACCAAAAATAAAGTTACAACTAATAAAGAAATTCAGTGAAATAGAAGGCTCTGTATTCAACATGTAAAAATTGGTTCCATTTTTTTAAAAAAATAATAATGAACAATTCAAAAAGGAACAATATTCCATGTACAATAGCATAAAACAATAGAATACTTAGAAACTTGGTTAAGTTAGAAACTAACTTAACCAAGAAGGTGAACAACTTGTACAATGAAAAGTACATTGCTGCAAGAAATCAAAGACAAAAAGATATCCTATGTTTATAGATTGAAAGACAATATTATTAGCATATCAACACCACCCATAGCAATATACAGATTTAATCCCTACTAAATTCCCCATATTTCTGAGAGAAATAGAAAAAAGAATCTTAAAATTCATGCGACATATCAAAGGACCCAAACAACCAAAACAATCCTGAAAAAGAACAAAACTGGAGGAGTTACACTTCCAAATTTCAGAATGTTCACTACAAAGCTATGGTAATCAAAACACTTGGTATTGGCCTGGCGCGGTGGCTCACGCCTGTAATCCTAGCACTCTGGGAGGCCGAGGCAGGCAGATTGAGCTCAGGAGTTCGAGACCAGCCTGAGCAAGAGCGAGACCCTATCTCTACTAAAAATAGAAAGAAATTAATCGGACAACTAAAAATATATAGAAAAATTAGCCAGGCATGGTGGCACGTGCCTGTAGTCCCAGCTACCTGGGAGGCTGAGGCAGGAGGATCGCTTGAGCCCAGGAGTTTGAGGTTGCTGCGAGCTAGGCTGATGCCACAGCACTCTAGCCCAGGCAACACAGTGAGACTCTGTCTCAAAAAAAACAAAACAAAACAAAACAAAAAACAAACAAAAAAACACTTGGTATTGGCATAAAGGCAAACATATACTGATATAAAGGCAGACACATAGTATAAGGAAATAGAATAAAGGGGTTCAGTAACACATCTTTACATAAATGATCAATTTATTCTTAACAACTTGCGAGGACCATTCAAAGGGGAAAAGACAAAGTTTTCCACAAATGGTGAAGGAAAGAGTAGATATCAACATACAGAAGAATGAGGCTAGACCTTTACCTTACATTGTACACAAAAACTAACTCAATGTGTATCTCTGACCTTGTAATACTTGAAACTATGAAACTAAGAAAATATAGGGCAAAAAGCTTCATGACATTTTATTTGGCAATGATGTCTTAAGTATCACACAAAATATACAAGCGACGACAGAAAAAGTAAACAAACTGGATTTCACAAACATTAAAACAAAACAAATAAAAAATTGGAATGGCTTTAAATAAACATTTCTCCAATGATATATAACTAGCCAGGCACAGTGGTACACACCTACACTCCCAGCTACTCAGGAGGCTCAGGAGAAAGAATTGCTTGAGACCCTCTCCCAATATAAAACAAAAAATGGGGAAAAATATGTACATATTTTTAGTAAATATATGAAAATATGCTCAAAATCACTTAATCGCTGGGGAAATTCAAGTAAAAACTACAGTAAGATTACACCTCATAGCTACATGGACAGCTACTTCCAAGAAAACAGAAAATAAAAAAATGTTATGGATATGGAACAATGGGCACCCTTGTGGTGTTAAGTGAGAATGTATAATGGTAGAGTTACTGTGAAAAAAACAATATAATAATATATTTTTCCTTAACAAAATCAATAAAATTACCATATGATCCATCAATTCCACTCCAGATAAAGCAAAGACTCCAAAAGAAATCTGTACACCCATGTACACAGCAGCATTAATACCAATAGCTAAAAAAAGGAAACAACAAGTGCCCATCAATGAATGAATGGATAAGCAAACTGTGGTATATACATATCATGCAATATTATTCAACTGAGAAAAGGTAAATGTGACAAATGCTACAACATGGAAACACTTTCAGCATATTATGCTAAGTAAAATAAGGAAGTCACAAAAAAAGAAATATATAGCTTTTGATTTAAAGTGAGAAAAATAAAAAAAGAGAGAAATATAAAGTTTCCACTTAGATACCTATAGTAGTCAAAATTAGAGACAGAAATTAGAATTATGATTACCATGGTCTGGGGAAAGAGGACATGGGAAGTGTTTAACAGGTACAGAGATTCAGATTTTTAAGACTGAAAGAGTTCTCGAGAAAAATGGTAGTGATAACTAGACAACAACATCAATGTAGTTAATATCATTGAACTGTATACGTAAAAATGGTCAAGATCATAAATGTTATGCTTCTTATGTATATTAAACTACAAATAAAAAAATGGGAAAATGCTAGTACACATACATCTACTTTCTGTGAGGGCTTACAAACAGTGACAATCTAATAGAAATGAACATTCCTAGCACTCATCTCTTTCTTTCTAAATACCAATTCTCCATTATTAACTAGGTATCCAGGGAGAAATGGCTGGTTCCACAATTGGAGCAGGGTAATACAAAAATAAAAACAAACACTGTTGTGTGGCTACAAAATAAGGTAATGTTGAAAAGACAAAGCAGCCAACTTAAGAAATCCCTAAAAAGCTATCTGATCAAAATAAAAATGACATTGATGAATTTAATGCCTAGTATAAAGCAAACACCCATATGTCCACATTTATATGAATAAATAATTGAGAATAAAGGAATAAGAGACAATACTTCCTTAGGGTACAAAATTCCTACTCTGATTAATAAAACATAAAATCATGGCTGGGTGCCTCATGCCTGTAATCCTAGCACTCTGGGAGACCAAGGCGGGAAGATTACTTGAGCTCAGGAGTTTGAGACCAGCCTGAGCAAGAGCGAGAACCCCTTCTCCTCTGTCTCTACTAAAAAAAAAAAAAAAAAAAAAAATAGAGAGAGAAATAAATTAGCTAGGCATGGTGACATGTGCCTGTAGTCTCAGCTACTTGGGAGGCTGAGCCCAGGAGTTTAAGGTTGCAGAGAGCTATGATGACGCCATTGCACTCAACCCGGGGAAACAAAGCAAGATTCTGTCTCATAAATTCATACATACATACATACATAACAAAATTCTTAGAAATTAAAAAATAATTATCTGGCAACCACCATAGTAGTTATAATTGCAGGCAAAGCATCAATGCATGCTAAAATGAGTAGACTAAAGTATAATGACAGGCCAAGCATGGTGGCTCATGTTTGAAATCCAAGCATTTTGGAAGGCTGAGGTAGGATCACTTGAGCCCAGGAGTTCAAGACCAGTCTGGGAAAAATAGCAAAACAACTCTACAAAAGAAGAAAAATAAATTTTAAAAAATATACAGGTGCTTGCCCCTGCAGTCCTAGCCATGTGGGAGGCAAAGGCAGAGGGATCACCTAAGCCCTATAAATTTAAGGATGCAGTGAGCTATTATTAGACCACTCTAATCTGAGAGACAGAGCAAAACTGTTTTTAAAAAAAAAAAAAAATATATATATATATATATAAAATGACATTGTTTGCAGTATTTCTCTAAAAGATACTTACGTAATAAAAGTAACATCTCTACTAACATCATGTGCTCCCCTGGTGATGAACTGAGAGGAGCACAAAATCATTTCTCTAGTGTTCTTGCCAAAAATATATAATGTAAATCTAAAGAACAAAGATCAGACAAAACCATACTGAGCAACATTAAGAATCAGATACTCTATAGACTATTCAAAATTAAAGATCATGAAAATCAAAGACCAGGGAAACATCAATGTTAATTTCCTGCTTTAGAAAATTAGATGTTAATATGAGAGGAAGGTGAAGAACAATATACAAATAACTACTTTAGTTTCAACACCTTTGTAAACAATCCATTATTTAAAAATAAAATTTTTCAGAAATAATACCAATGTTACTTGCTTCCTACCTATGTCATAAATCTCAAAAATTATTTCAGATAGACAATAAAACAACATAAAACCCTGAAAACAGAACAAATATAAAGCTGTTTGTTTAGGACTATCACTTCATAAATTACAGATAAAATTATAACAACTATAATCAGGGGGTGTATGTTTAAAAATAAATTTAGCTCATTCATTCATGGTATAGAAAAATATTCAAGTGTAGAAAAAGTTAAATTTTAGTTTGACAATTTAAGGACAATTATTATAAACTATAATACAAAAAGACATTTTATTAATCGTGTCATTAAATTTGGTGAAAAATCTTTAACAAAAGAAAGGTTCCTAAAATCATGAATAAGAATACAACCTCAGACTAAGGAGATTCACTTTAACAGTTCAAATGCCAAGGGCACTTTCTATTAATACGACCACATGTTCTAGAAATACTTACCAATGTACTTTATTCAAGATAATAAAAATGATTGCAAATTGTGAAAGAAAACCCTAATTTAGAAATTCAATGAAATGCTACTAGAAAAGGTATGCAGAAATGGCTTTCATGTATCAATGAGAAAATAAGGTGAGTGAATGCTTCCAATCACTAAATGAACAAATTCCTATGAAATGCCTAGAAATTAAAAAAATATTTTAAACTTTACTAGCAGTATACCAACATAATTATTTGATTAAAAAATAGAAAGACATACCTTGCAGTTGGATAGGAAGACTCAATTTTAAAGAGATTTAATCTCTCCTAATTAATCTATTAAATTTGCTGCAAATGAAATTAAAACTGCATTTTTTTCCAACTTGCAAAATTATTGTAAGCATCAATTGAGAGAAAAAAATGCGAATATAGACAGGGAATATTCTGAAAAAGAAGAGAAATGAGATAGAACTCAATGGAATAGATAAGACAGTAAAAATTATCAGTAAAGTGTCAGTAGAAGGCAAGGCAAATGCAGCAAATTATATGTAGGGATTGTCTTTATGATTATGACTTAAGTGTTATTTTTACAAGCCAAAGTAATTTGAATATTTAATGCATTAATACCACAGAATGGAAAAATAAATGACAAAAATAATAGATGAAGGACAGAAAACAATACAAATAAATTAATGACACTAATGTAAATGTATTGAAAGAAAAACACAAAACTCAAAAGATATAAAACAGAACATAATTATATTTCAATACATAACTTCTGTACAATCAGAAAAATAAAACACCATAGTAAAATAAACAAGAAAAAACATGGTATTTCATTAGCAATGCTTGACATAATGTTAACATCCTTATCATAAATGAGCTCTTAGAAATCAGTAACAGAGAGACTAATATTACAAGGGAAGTGAAAATAAAAGGAATAGAGGAAAATTAAATAACGCAAGTGAGTAATAAGGCTGTATTAAGATGATGTGGCTTAACATCATTAATAGATGAAAAAAGCAATTTCTTTGTATAATAATATTACATTATCAATGATTAAAAATACTGACATCTGACACTTGTACAATTTTAGGAAGTATGGGAAGTTTACTCGATATGTATTAATAGATTTTGTATATACTTTGCCCCTACAAATCCAATCCATAACAATTATTCCAACACAGGGGTTGGATGAATTCAAACTTACAGAAGCATGTTCGCTACATAGAAAATCTGTAGTTAATATATTATCCCCCAAAAAACTACTTATGTACCAACTTTTTAACAAAAAAATAGATTGGTGATAGAATTAGAAAGAAAAAGGCACTTAAGTAAAAATACTATAATTTATAAAATTCCATATCCTTTGTGTTCTTGAAGATTTTTTTGTCAATCAGTTTTAAATTTACCCTGTGATTAGTGAAAATTATAAATATATACACTTCATACTTATGAAAGCACTGAGATGAAGCCCTTTTAATTCCACCATCCTGAGCTTTTTTGTACAATAATGTCTGAGTCATTCCAGCTCCTGAGACTTAGTCCAACAGCAACGATGAAGACCATTATGCCTAGTTAAAATTCACTTCCACGAGACTCTTTAGGTCACTTTCCAAAAATGAGGTTTCTCATCTAGGTTTTGTTTTGTTGTTTTTGATTCGCAAGGAGTGTTCACTGCAACACACATAAATGAGGAGCCATCTCTGTACATTATGAAGACCATACTTTGCTTTTGGTGACGCTGGCAGTAGAAATAATGGCATGCATTCTTTTCAGTCATCACCTAAGAGAACATAGTAGGGAAAATGAGAAAAGATTAGAAGCAAACTTTATATCATCAATAAGGACTAATAAAATTTGTGAAATGAAATACGACAACCATTCTGTTATGAAGAAACAGCATGTGGATCAAAATTACTTTTGGAATTTTCTAACAGTAAGGTAGCCAGGTATTAGCCTCTTTCCTTTGTACACTTTGCTAACACTGATCTCTCCAAAATTATCCTCACATGTTATGTTGTCTGTCTTGTTTGCTTATTATCTTCATGTTATTCATTCATATACAGAATTACATGTAGTCTATATGCATTTCTGCACAAGAAATGTGAACAATGCCTAAACATTTCAATGAAAAATAACAAAAGAAGCTCAATCCACCTACTGAGAAAACATAGTAACTATACTAAAAATGGAAAGGATATAATGAAACTCTGGAGAGGATACAGCTCCTAACCTATCCTGGGTATTAACAGAAGTCTGACCAACAGAACCCATGGATATAACACGATGGTCATTATTTTTACCACTGTTTCAAGATAATTTGTTACATAGCAATATGTAACCAAACCAGATCCCAATTTATCAACTAGCTACCACCAAAAAGCCAACAACCTTAAGAAAAACAGGATATATCAACTCCTAAGTAAACAAAGTGCCCCTCCCCCAATCAAATGTGTATTCAACTGCCCTTACAATCATACTGCTGAGGGAATGAAGAACACTTGAATAAGAATACTGCAACAGATCATTCACTGATTGCAGGTACCATTCTCTTGGGATTAAAAACAAAGATGACATAAGTGTCCCTTCTTGGAACTATCACCTTCTGTAAAGGGAAAAAAAAAGAAAAAAAAACCACTATAAGGTGAGATACACACCAATCTGATGAAACAGCTAAGGTTAGCAGGTACGTGAACATCCAAATTTCTGTTAACACCATGAAACAATTCCTCATTTTCAAACCTGCAGCAAAGTCAACTCTACAACCTCAGTAATGACTACTACTTTTCAATAACTGTATCTTTTGTGTTTCCATAAACTTCTTCCTTTATCATAGCAAAAAACTGTATTTGTGAAAATATACATATGTCAATTTCATAATTTCCAATAATTAGATACTTGGTCACATTTCCTTTATTAATTATGCTATCATTTTTGTTCATAAATAAGTAAATCAATTAAAATAACATATTCTCTATATATGCTGCATCTTTACTTTGGTAAAATATCTTTTGAAATAACTAATTCATTCACTAATTCCAAGGTAACCAAGAACAATGTCTGTATCGGTATTATTTTCCCGATCTTAGGCAAAGCCTCACCCCAAAACAGCACCAGAATCTTCTTACATATGGTAGGCAGATAAGACATACAAATTAAGGGACTCCACAGGAAGGGGGATGGTCCTGATGATTTCCATTGTATTCAGGAAAGCTGTGTGTGTGTGTGTGTGTGTGTGTGTGTGTGTGTGTGTGTGTGTGTGTGTGTGTGTGTGTGTGTGTGTGTGTCTTTCTCTCATCATTATCAGCAGAAAAAAACAGTATCTAATATAGCAATATTTACATACAACTTAAGCACCAGAACATATAAATTAGAATAACTTCAGGCTGGTCAGGCATAGTGAATAGGGAACATTATAATAAGTTCAACAGCAACCTTTTCACATTTTCTTACCATTTTAAGCCATACTTTTCAGACAAATACTGAGAATATTACAATTTTTTCTATGCTAATCTTGAATGATTTATAAAACCCTGAAGACCTACTTGAAATCCTTCAGACAGACTCAACCACTGTAAAAGGAAGATAACAATCTATTCTCTATTTATATCTAATGCAATTAAGGATAACTTCCAACTCATCCCAAGAAATACCTCCTGCAACATCTTGATCTAGTCGGTATCCACAAATATAGCACTATAACTATGAAAATGTACTTTCTTCATAGAATGTTTCCCTTATTATCACTTTATTCATTTGTTTCTCAACCAAAATACAAACGTTTGGCACCTACCTGCAATTCCATCTTCTACCTTCTTCCCATGGGTAATCCAGTACTCTTTGTTGCATTCATTGTAAAACTCAGTTGAACTAGCATATAAATCATATGTTCTTCGTGAGATCATTCAAAAACCATTCACGATGGCCACTGGGAATAAAAAATTGGATACAACAGGCCAATACTCCCACGATGCTGATGGGCAAGGATGAAGACAGGCACAAATTGGTTCTCTTTAAAATTTCCTCTATTGTCTAAATGTTCATTTTTGAAATACCTTTTTAAAATTTCAAATGCAGAAAGTAGAAGCAGTCCTATCTTCATTTCTCTATATAAGACTGTTAAAACTTTGCCATCTTCTTCCAGACAATTTTCTTTTCATATAAATCATATATTCATTCTAGATTTTTGTCACATAGCAATATACAAATACGTACACTCTTTTAATTTTTACTCACGTATAAAAAATTCAAAAGAAAATGTTCAAATAATCACCATTCTCATCATGATATTAAGAAGTATTAATCATTAGAATGTATTCTCCATGTATAAGTCATATTTTTGTAATTAACCATTAAATTTCAATTAGAAAAACGAGGCATATACACACACCTCTGTAAACTGGCAATTAGTTTTTTTTATAGAAAAATGACATAATTTTAAATATCAATTTAGAAGACAACAAAACACCCTTCTATATAGGTGTATTTTTTCACCATTAGAATTACATTTGTGTTGCATAAGCTATAATCATTACAATCGTTTCTTTAGTAATGGATATTTCAGATATCCACATTATGTTTTTATACTCAACCCATAATGTATTTCTTCTTTGTAAATATGAACAATTGGAATAGATAAAATCCCAGTATTAAACTATAACACCTAAAAAATTTACATTCAATTTTATTGTCATTGCCAAATTCCCATTTAAAAAGATGTACTGATTAGTAATTTGATCAATAGTGGATAGGATCTTTTTTTTTTTTCATTATATTATACTGCTCAGTTCAGATGTAAGTGGATAGGATCTTTATGAGAAATTTTCTTCATTTACATTATAAGTGACAATGTATCTCTGATTATCACATAACATAAAAATAAGTATTACAGGCAAGTTTTTATAAACAATCAGAAAAACAAAAATATTTATAACCACAATTGTTCTGTTCTCATATGGATGTATAAATATGGAAAAAATATTAGAAAACAAATGGTATGGGACTGATCATTATTTAACATGAAATTAGCATACATTTAGATATAACAATGTTCTAGAAATACATTCAAGCTTAAAAGCCTCTTTTCCATAATTTATAAAATAAAAATAAATGTAAAGCCGTAACCAAGAAATGAGGTTAATACCCTCGAAAAAGCTATATATATATACCATTAAAACTAATTTTAGATGTGTATGTGAACATACATTTATAATATATATGCATTCATATAAATAAATTGGCAAAAAGTAGATATAGCAAAATAACAATGACTTTAGCAATCTTCTAATACTCAATGTATCTCTGAATTAAAATGACAGTTCCCTTTCCCTCTCATGTTTTCCTCATTCTTTTTAAAGACATTAATAAAAATATATGCAAGGGTTTTTGTTTCCTTATTTGTGTAAGGATACAATGCACACAAAGAATAATGGTGGCTGTTCTTATACATGAGACTCTAACATTTGGGAAGACATAGAGGCAATCTATTGCTGCCACAAAAACTCACAAACACGGCCAATTATTAATTACTTGTGTGACACCAAAACATTTAGAGGAGCCAAATATGTTACAATGAAACATTTACAGATTTATACTTTGTTGAGACTCCATGCATCAAGAAAAGTTAGAGCTTAAAAAAATGACATATGTATTTGTTATTTACAAAGTGTCTTGAATGTTGTCATGCAGTCCAATTAAATATAAAACTCTATCATTCAAAGAGGTAGAAGAAAATTTTGCTTATAAAAGACATTTGCTACAATGACTATAAAATTATTTATATAATGCCCTGTCAATCAATATAACTATAAAATTATGAATTAGGTTTTTTATGTGTAATACAATCACTAAACAATGGGTAAAATATAATTTTTCTTTCTTATGAGAATTTGAAGTTAAAAATACATACCCTTAACTTTTTTCTTACCCTAACAACCCAATAAACAGATGCCAAAATATGTATACAATAAGAAGCCCACAATTTTATCAATTTCATTGTGAAGACATCTCAAAACACAATGAAACCATGATATTTTACAATGACTTATTTACAAAAGTATACTTTGTGAGACTCTATACATCTAGAAAGACTAGATGTTAAAAATTAAAATTTTATATCTATTTACAAAGTTGTCTTGAGTATTGTCATGCAACCAAGGGAACACATACAGAACTTTGTATAGTTCCAAGAGGTAGTATAAAATCTCTTTAAGGAAGTCATTTATATCTTAAGTGTTAACAGCAAAAAGAAAAGAGGGAAAAGAAAAAGAAAAAAAGAAAAAGAGGAGGAAAAAGAAAAAAAGGGAAAAATAAAAGGAAAAGGCAAGAAAAAAAGAAAAGAGAAAGGAAAAAAATAATTATGCTATTAGGAAACTCAGTACCTCTACAGAAAGACAAAATGAATTTACATGGCATTTCATTATATATGCTATTCCTAATTCATACAGTGACAAACTATTCTTCCTATGAGAATGGGGTAAATGCATAGTCATGTCATTTTCTCCTTCTAATATCCAAATTAATATATGATTAAGTTCTATATTGCTCATAAGCCTGTTTATCAATGATTTTGTTGCCACGATAATTGTCAAAGACAATAGTACTAAAAAATTTACAATAAGGTATATACAAAAGTATACTCTGTGAGACTCTCAATACATCTAAGAAATACTGTTTAAAATTAAATATTTCATGTGCACATTATTTACAAAGTTGTCTTTGTCATTGCCATGCAACAAATGAACACAACCATATAACATAGAGATTCTATAAAATGTTCTTAAGAAAAATGAATTGCATCGTTAACCTTAGTACATCAGAGAAAATAAGATATACCCTTCAATAGAGAAGCTATTTTAACATAAAATGGGCCTGAACAGTTTAATAATTACAAATTAGTTTTCTAAATAAAAATGTGTGACAAAAAAACACTCTATGTCCCTCTTTAACGACAGTATATATGCACTAACAAACATAAAAGCTCGAAGATGTGCAAGTAATTTGTCTTTAACAATCCCAACAATAAAATGAAAACTTATACAAAGGGGAAATAACAATCTACCATCAAAAGAAAAATGTTTCTAGCCTCTATCATTCAATTTGTCAACTATATATATATATGTATATATATATTTTTTAAGTTAAAATGTTATAGAGCATCTATGATAAATAAATTGGTTTAATAATAAACCCCAGGGAGATACCCACATAGAGCTCGCAAGTCATTTGAAAAAGTTAAACATTTCAACTTATTAAGTACAGTTTAAAAAAGTGATGATTGCAATATATACATGGCAATAATGTCTATAAAACCAAACAATAAAAATGAAGAGGACTGTACAGTCGTCCCTCAGTATCCATGGGGGATTGTTTCCAGGAATCCCCAAGGATTATATGAATTCAAACATACTCAAGTCTCTCACTCAGCCCTGAAGAACCCATGGATATGAAAACTAGGAGCTCCGTTTATGAGGTTTCCCATCCTGCCCATACTGTATTTTCCATCCCCATTTGGTTGGGGATGCGGAACCCCACTACAAAGAAGGGTTTAAACCTACATTGTTCAAAGGTCAACCGTACATTACAAAATAGCCAACATCCTTCTCCATATCCCTCCCGAAAAACAAGTAAATATGTAAAGAAGCTAATCTCTATATTATTAAAAATGGTTCTGATTTTTAAAAATATGCATATCAGCAATGTCTATATTTATATATACACATATATACTGAATATAAAGAAACTATATTTTAAAAATAAAACTTGAATATATACACAGCAGTGTAAAAATCCCCCTCAACAATACAGATTTTGTCAACCATCTCATTTCAAGAAACATAAAAAGCTTGTGCCCTATATTTTTAAGTACAATATATTCACAAAATATAACAGAAATGTCTGCATATTTGAAAGGTAGATGACGTATGTATATGTACACACCAGAAGCTGAATAAACTTCACCGTGTACACCAAATGAAAAAAAAAAACCACTGGGGTTAATATTTCTAGTGGTAGAAGATCTTTTTCACCATCATATATAGTGTGTATGGTGGGTGTTTCTACATACCTAGAAAACTTAGGTATTATACAAGATGTTTGTCTATTATTGACACTGCAGTCAAATGCTCTTTATCTCTGCCTTCCCACCCAACAACCCAATAAACACAGGCAGAGACAAGGCACCAATTAGAATGCAATAAGAAAAAAATCATATAACATATTTACAAATATGATCAGCGGTGTTTTCTACACTTTGACAAAGAATAGCCAATTTTAAAACTACAAGAACCCCAAAACAAACAAACAAGAACCCTCAAATCCAAACCTAACAAATGCACAAAGATGTTACTCTATGGGCAAATGATGATTCTGTCCTTTACAATGAAAATATATTTCCAAAAATATTACTGACAGAAATGGCATATTCAAAATTACTTTATACAATGACATTTATCTTCTATATACAAAGCAATGTAATAATATACACTGCATAACCAAACAAATCCCAAATAAACATGGCCTAGCAATCCAATTTAACAAAGTGTTTATGCCCTTGTCTAGTAGTTCATTATTAACACAGTATGTCTATCAACAATCTGTACACAGATGCTATAAAGCAAAAAGTAACATTTATTTCCATATATCTAGAAGCCATATAATATCCTCCAGCAACTTAATATTTCTATCCTATGACTTAATAAGTGTTGCTTCATACACAGAGATATTACCTGTATATAAACCTGTATATATACACGTGTCAACAATCTCTATAAGTGAAAGACCAACATTAATTTAAAGCAAAAAGTCACACACAGTGACAATTTTATACGCTATTCTAACAAAATCTCCCTTCAGCTCCTCAATTATTTCTATACACATGTGATCTGAATATGGGAGAGGACAATAGCTTTCATTGCATATATATTTATAAAACATGCAGAAGTAATAGCTCCTATGCTTCAAAAAACATAATAACCATACCTCCTATATACACATAGTACAGAAGCATTACAGTGATCAAACCATGTTCAAAAAAACTCAAGTTTGATACACCATTGCCAGCATCCCCATACAAATTTATAAATTGCCTCTACAAACAGAAATATCTTAAATCAAAAACAATTCACTTTTAAAGTCAACTTCCATTGACAAATGGAAACGTCTCTAACCTATTTAACCACATGGAGATTTTTCTGTTATTCAAATTGTATTTGTATATAAACCCATCTGAAAATCACAAATAAAGACCAACATTTCTACCATACTGCATGTCAGAAAAACACTGACATACGATTTTAATATATATATAGAGAGAGAGCGAGAGAGAGAGAGATGGATATATAGTATTATATCAGATATTTTACCATAAGATCATTTTCTATTATATATACCACGACATAAAAATTGAGCCCATTCCATTGCATTTTGCAAACAAAACCAGTTCTACTCTAATAATTTATAGGTCTTTACAATGTTTATACATCTAGAAAATTAGATGTTCAAAGTATTTAACACTGTAACATTACTTTCTATAGCAACATCCACCAGCAATGAATTAATATTGGGAGGTGATAATGAATTGTTGGATGTCAATTTAACAATCACACTGGCAATAGGAGACAAGTCTACCTACTTAAATCAGGATATTTACAAAATATATGTAAGACCTCCAACATCTTTGTGTGGAGTAAAGCCTGGCGGGTATACAAAAACTGCCTCTGCAAATACGCACACAGTATCTCAACACCCCCATGCTCTTATCGCCTAAAACCTCATATTTGCCTCATCTAGACAAAGCTGTCTAGAGTCTAGTTACTTTTCTCATCAACAAACAAAATCATAGTCTAATAATTTAATCCCCTACCTCAAAATGCAAAATGTCAGCTATCATTCTATTCTTGTTTAGATTTAGTAACATAGTCCCTTTGTCTCTTATATATAGAGCAATACAAAAGCCCACCCAACCCTTAGCATGCCAGTGTTTATATAGGTTGGCCTCTTCTGCAATTCTATCATGAAAAGGAAATCTTATGCTATACAAATTTTAACATAAAGACCATTGACAAAATAACATCTACATCCATGACTTCCATACATAGAGCAGCCTTAACAAGATTACTTATTTAACAATTGTATATATAAGTTCCCCTAGGAAAAAACCCTAACAATAATCCAAAGGATTTTTAATGTACATCACTCTGAGGTATTCTAACTATTCTGTTTCTATAATCATATATTAAAATATTTCTACATATCTTAGCAAACTCATTGTTAGCGATATCTATTATCAAAAAATTTCTACAAATTATATTTGGAAACTTCCTACACTGTAGTATCAAATGCACATAAACAAGAATGACTTATTTTTTTCTGATTAACATATATTTCCCCATGTCTTCTTTTAGAAGACCTTAAAAAGACACATCCCCTTAAGTACTCAAAAAAATGAATAGAGTTGTGTATAACTTAGAAAGATGACCAAATAATTCCTTTCTAAAATCTATTGCAGAAGAAAATCTTATCAAATGTGTGTGTAGAAACTTCCCTAGGAAACCAGCTATTTTATCACAACAAAAAAAAAAGCTAATAGATTCATGTTCAAAAATCTAGCTATCTTTGACTAATTAGATTTCAACAAAGGTTAAGGAAAAATATACACAATAAAACTATCACATGTCTAATTTCATTCTCTGGCTCTCCTAAGGCACAATCAACAATTCATACACATTCATCGCTCAATGAGTATCTTATACTTTCATGCAATACCATTATCCAAACACAATTTTCCCAAGTGTTTAAACAAACTCATAAGCTAAATATATCCAGAAAAGAATTTAATTTGAAGATTCAGAGTTGTTACACAACGCAGTCAGAAAAAAAAAAATGATCTGTTTACTGCATATGCACATTACGTGTCACAAACACAAAGTTTTTACCAGTAAATCTTTCAAAGGCAAATAGACACTCCACAGCGAGAAAAAAAAAAAATTTTTTTTCTTTCCAAGTCCAAAGATAACACAATAAAATATAAATATTTTAAAGGTAAGATGAAGTCCAGGATAGTATCAACCTACATTTCTTTTTTCATAGATTTTTATAGCTGATGAATTGTCTAGCTGAATTTAAGAAGTGTCATCCTTCCTCTTCTTTCCACATATCCTGCAGGATTGGCTTGTCTACTTGAATTTGTGAAGATCAGCCAAATAACTCTTTATACACTTGCCGAGCTGTGACTCAGACGGCATTTTTGGGAGGAATGTAGAGTGAGAGTTGTCTTGACACTGTAGGAGCAGGCAAATGAATAGAGTAGATGATTTGGACAATTGTTCTACAGTGGAGCCCAGGCCAGATGTGTCTTAAAGCAGATTTCTGGACAGGGGTTTAGACTTCCATACCAGTATAGAAATAAAAGTGCTCTGGAAGCTCCAGAGGGATTTATAAACTACAATTTTATCAATGCAGGGGCAGTCACTCAGGAAGATAAATCCGGCAGGGCGTGGTGGCTCACGCCTGTAATCCTAGCACTCTGGGAGGCCGAGGCAGGTGGATCATTTAAGCCCAGGAGTTCGAGACCAGCTCTGAGCAAGAGCAAGACCCCGTCTCCACTAAAAATAGAAAGAAATTAGCTGGACAACTAAAAATATATAGAAAAAACTAGCCGGGCATGGTGGCACATGCCTGTAGTCCCAGCTACTCGGGAGGCTGAGGCAGAAGGATTGCTTGAGCCCAGGAGTTTGAGGTTACTGTGAGCTAGCCTGATGCCACAGCACTCTAGCCCAGGGAACAGGGCAAGACTCTGTCTCAAAAAAAAAAAAAAAAAAAAAAGGAAGATAAATCCTGCTTATCTATGTCAATGGGGGTAAAAAAAAGCTTGCAAATCTACCCTAAACCATCGTGTACTGCAATCAATGTTTCCTTCTGAACAAATTCCTGGAGATTCCTAAGGACCACAGGATGAGAATAAAGCACAGAAGGTAATAATCCAAACGTGAGGCTTCCAGTTTTTATTGTGGCAAATATGCTTTAAATAGTATCTCTGTCTGCTTCTCTATTATTGCTTATTCTTAACACTCCCGAAACACGCCAACTGCAGATTTATGAAGAAAACCGCATGAAGTTCATCACATCTTCCAAAAAACTGCTCTGCCAGACAGATAAATCTGAGGTTAGAAGCAAGAGGACTGGTTCAAAGTTTGTGAATACAACCAAGATGACAAAGCCCTCAGCTGGAGAAGTAGCTCCAAATCAGTCATCTAATAAAAAGAACAGCGTCTTTTCTGTGTAATAAGTTTCTAGAGGAAATATCCTGGTCCATCTTTTTAATGCTGCATTTGAGTCCGTGAAAGGGAGCTGCTTACTTGCCTCCTAGCTAGCATTATCTTTTTACTCCTCTTCAAAATTGACAGTCACATGTATAACATGTTTATGAATATAAATGAGTTCCAAATATTTTACATGTTTACTTTCTGATCATTTTCCTATTGAATTATCTATTCATGTTTGTCCATTTTCAGGAAAAAATTCAAAGTTTTCATTTTACATTGAGTTGTGGATCATATTTATGTATATTAAAGGAATCAACAGAATAAACAGCCAATATATTTTGCCAATCCAAAAACAGGATAGATGCATTTTCACTTGTTTTTATGTGGTCAGTTACTCTTGCTCACTAACAAGTAAACCCTGTCTTATACTCTCCAATAACAATGCCTTCTTGATTTAGTACACAAAGAGCAAGTTCAAGTGCACACAGGCTTTTTTTTTTTTTAACTTGTCAGATTTACTCTCCAGTGAGCTGGCCTGAATCAAGTGGAGACATCCAATAATAAAAAAACTTTAGGGATACCCTTTTCTCTTTTCAACAAACTCCTCTTGTAAGAATCTCCTTAACTGATGAAATAGACAACTTTAATTAAATGGAAGACAATTCCCCAATTGTCTGCTCCCAGCAATATGGCACAATGAAATGCCATTGTTCTTGACCTAAACCCTAAGGAAGAATGGGAAAAAAAAATCAAAGGGTGAAACTAGAGGCCAAACTTTGCCTCTACTCTATTAGAAGGCAAATTTCTTGTATCTTCTAATCATTCATGTGTTGTTTCTACCAATAATTTTAATAACAATATATCAATGGAACAAAAATCAACTAGCCCCTACGCATATACTAGATGCCAATTACTATGCTAGTCCTTGAAGATAGAGTAGTAAAAAGAACACTGAGGCACCTAGTAAAGCATTAATGTTTTTTTTTTTCCCTCTATATAAAGGAAAATATCAGAAAAGTTAGTCTACAGCCTCTTGGAACATTTTCAAATTTTGCAATGAAGCATTATTCAGCAAGTCAAGGCTTTTATAAAAGTATCATCACTGTGATTCTACCTAAATTTCTTAGCAATGGATTTTTTTTTGTTGTTACCTTGATATTGCTTAGAGTCATAATTCACTCAATAGATAAAATATCTGGCCTATCTAAAATAATGAGATGCCACAATGTCCAGCCGAGCTCATTAGAGAAGGTTACACATTATACAATAGATAATTAAAATAAAAAGTACAATGTCCCAAATTTGCTGCTAACTTTCAATATAACTGTAATAACTCATTGTCAGAAAAACTGTAAGCGACAAGTTTTTTAAACCCTCTGTGATTTCTTCTCATTTTATTCAGTCCATCCAAAGAAAGAAGTCTTCTTATTTGAAGTCTCGGTTTTTTGTTCAGCTGCTGCATCATGGGGCATGACTCTGACTTGTCCTGAATATATCCATGTTATTCAGCACTTCCAAACCTGGAGGAATGCCAATTAATGTGTCTAATTTTACAAAGTTTCTAAGTAAAAGTGGATAGTCTATTATAACACTATTTCCAAAGAATACCATCATCAGAAAACACTACTAAATTTCAAAAACCAAATACAGTCATTGGAGCATCTGTGGCCACATTATAATATATATGCTGAAATTCCTCAAGAAACAGTATTTTCCAAACCCAACATACAGAAATTCATTCATATTGCCAGTTTATAACCCACTTAAAATGATCCAGAAGTAGATGCTTAATGTAAAACAAAACAAAAAATGTCTACTTGCTAAGTAATGCAAGTTTTAAAGAGCTAAGTAACTAATGTTAAACACCAGATTACCTATCACTAAAATGGTATTAGGCAGAAATTACCATGTCTAGAAAATCAACACATTATTCATTGAGATCACATATACTCTTAAAATGTTATTTTTTAATTTATTATTTCTTGGAATTCTTATTTATTTCTCTTCTTTTATCCTAAGTGAATTTAGATGAATTAAATTCAGAATTAGTTGAACTTAGTCAAACTTAGTCAAATTTAGTTGAATTTGATTTTAGAATTGGTATAGTTGATTGACTTTTAGAGAAATTATAAAAAATAAGCTTGTTTCTTCAAACGAGGTGCATAATGAATACTGGCAATTTGCTCTTATAAATGATATATGGATTCATATTCCTAAGGAATTTATAGGACTGTTTATGTCCTCCCATGCATTTGGCCACAATGGTTACTATCAATCATTCCTATTTCTTAAAGCCTTGCAATAAAAAATACAAATTAATATATTTAATAGTATTCTGCATTGATTTTGATTATTATAGATAACAACTTCCCCTCAAAAATTCCCTGGTCATTTTCCCATTTATGTATATGCTGTACTATGACACTTCATTTTGTTTTTCATGTCCATATAAATTGGTAGTCATATTAATACAATAGCACTTTCAGAAAAATCAGTGTTTCAACATCCTGAATATAACAACCCAGTTTTGTTCTCTAAGTGTGGTTCCTAGACCGGCAGTAACTAGGACTTGTTAAAAAAAAATCAACTTTTCACACACAGATTTACTAAGCCAATTAACTCTAAGGTTAGGATCCACTAGACTGGACTGTTTAACTCCCCTCCATGAGTTTCTGATGTACACTAAATTTTAATAACCACCAACTTAACCAAAGCTGCCTAGAAATGTACAGCTCTTTACTCATTCTAATAATTTAGCAAGAACAGCCATTTGCTTGCTAATCATAGCAATCTCAAGACATAATACAATCTACATATGGTTACCTCAAGAATGGGAACAGAAACTAACATGGAAAATCTGGCTGAGACTCATACTCTGAAAGAAAATACAAATTGGCATGTAAATGATAATTCTGACTCCTAACCTACCTCCAAGTCTTCCAAAATTTAAGCAGTACAAGCTTTCTTACTGACAACAAATGACACAATCTTGACATTACTCCCAATTTATATGTTTCCCTTCATACAACTCAAGGACATGTCCCAACTACTTTAAACTTGGTTTCTTTCCATATTTTCTTCTTCCCATTCACCAATGCATTTAGCTATCTATTGCTTTCATTCCTCTCACTAAATCACTTCTATCACAAATTAGCTTGGCTGGACCTCAGACTCCCTTTGACCTCAGATTCCATTTGCAGAAATGGAAACTGTTATCATCTCGTTCAAGAAATAATGAGTCTCATCATGAAGCAACCCTTCCCCTACCACTCTGCCCCCACCCTGTAAAAAAAAAGAAAATACAAAACAGTCATCTCTTCCAGGAATTTTTATTTACAGGGTATTTTCTTTCAGCCATCTGTGAAATATCACCCCACAAACGGGGTTATTTGGACTAAATACACTAGACTGCACCAAACATCTCAAGGTCAAAGATCCCATGTCAACACTATACCTCAATAGATCCCACATATATTTCTTCCCTTTCTCATTCAACTGTTTGCTTCTAATCTAATTAATTTAGTATGAAGTGGGTAGCTCACTTTTCTCAATTCATTCTGTTTATTGCTATCTGCCTGGATCAAGAACACTAAGAGAAACCAAAGCAATGTGAGGTTATAAATACACTAATGTTTCTAGCACGAAAACAGGGACTTTATAAGGAAAAAATTACAAAAGAACATGTCTACCTTATTTTTTAAAAGAATGTTCATTTTTTCTGAACCCCAACAGCTTTTCAGTGTAAACAAGTCAATTCTTATGTGGTCACACAGTATCAACACCCATATCATTTATTAATACATACATACATATTATGTACATACACAAACACATAACACACATACAGACCTTTGAACTAGTTAAGATGACTACTTGAGGATAATATTTTGCTATATTCAGCTGTTGATGGTATATTTTTACACAGGCTTTTTCTAAATTGCCTGTTTACTCACTAAACCTCCCTCATAAAAGCAAAATAGAAGCACAAAATCATAGAATGCCAATTACAGATAACAAAAGACCTATGACTCATACAAGCAAAAATAAATAGTATAGAATACTGTGAGATCAGAGACATCATTCAAGGAATGCATGGTATTTAGTATATCATTTCATCTGGGCTTAGCATCAGAAACTGCAAGATGCCAATTTCACTCCCTTAAATTAATCACATGGAGTCAAAACCTTTAAATCTTCACCTATGTTTTGGCAAGATACAGAAAATGGTAACTTAAGAGTAGAAGTAAAGTAATCTCTCTAAATGTAACTCTAGCATTCAGCTAAAAATATAAATTAAGTCTCATCTTAGACCAAAGCAATGTCTCACCAACACACTAACAATTTCTCATTTATGTGATAAATGGAGAAGCTTCCTCATAATGGTAGGAAATATGATCAAGAAACTTCCATACAAGGTTGGACAGGGTGATGACAATAATGGAGGGAAAATCCATACTAGCTTCTAAGTCCTTACACTTTTGAAGTTATCACTCGAAGTGCATAGTGGAAAAAACAAAGGTGAGATATGCCAATGCTATGAACATAGACACTCTACAAAATGAAACTGAACTAGCAGGTCTAGAACCAACTTTTCTTATTGCACTGGAAAAACCTACAGTGTCATTCTCCTTAACCTGCACAGTACTGATGGGGAAAACCTTGTGAAATTTACTAAGTACTGACATTCAGAATATTTGTGTCCTGAAACCTTAGATTAATACTTAGGCTGGACTTCAGAGTAATCACATTGAGCCTTATTTCATCATGCTCATTAAACACAGCTCATCATAAATCCAGCCAAGGTATTTCCCAAGGTCTTTCCCAACGACTAATACAACTATGTAAAAGGATTAATACCTGCAAACAGTACACCTCTACCCAGGGGACAGTCTCTGGCCTGGGAGACAATATGACAATGGGTATGAAACAGCAAAAATCATTCAAGTGACACAAAAGTAGGGAGAAAATGTGAAGGAAATATAATTCATTTCCATAAGCAAATTGTCCGATGAAATGAAATGGAAATATCCTAATGTCACCACAGAGAGATATATTACCAACAACTTGCTATTCTCTCCAATAACTTAATATGGATTAATTTAAGGACATAGAGTAAATAGAAAATTTCCAGCAAAATATTCGAGAGTTAAGTATAAACAAATAGTATAGAAGGATAAAGGAGGAGGATGAGCTAACAAAATCAAGGCTGAACAGATGAAACATAAAGTCCAACAAACAGATTCTGAAGGAGATCCAAGCTAAGTTCTAGCATCTCTGACACAAGGAACCAAGGTTATAGGGTAACACAATCCAAATTTTATGAAAATAACAGAACTCACATTACTTTTCCTGAAGCATATCTCCTGGTAGACATGAAATTACTGATTGCTGGAACTGTATCCTTTCAACTCTATTTTTCCCACTAAGGAACAAATGATCTAACATAAAATGAACTTTGGAAATAGCTATACAAATAAATTATATATAAGAAGGGAAACAGTCCAAACAACTCAGATGTACAATTACCTACCCCTCTAGGTCACTACGATATTATCCTCATCAGTCATGAAATACAGAATGATTCACATTAAAGAAACATCCAGTTGAGCTATGAGGAAACCTTCTTCAATGGGCACTTAGTATGGAACTCACTTTTTACATTTAATTATGCTCAGTTAAGGAAATTAATTCAGTAAATCTTCTCCTGGTAACTATTTCTATTCCACATTAGCTCTTAAAATCATAGGAAAGTAGGCATTATATTAAAAAAGTTGATTTCAATGCCCAAGAGAGATGATGCCAAAAGTAGACTAGAACTGTTTCTTCTTGTCTACATCCCCCTCCTTGCTCTAAGACCACATCATCCCTTTATCAATACATACATTTAAAAAACTCCCCACTTTACTTTCTGTTAGCTTAACAAATATACCCTCAGAACTTTATCTCAAATATTGCTCTTTAAGTGCTACTCATCTCACTATGCAACAGAGGACTTCTCACTCCTGTAATCTCAAGTGGCACTTACAAAGACATGCCTCAAAATAAACTATAAATATCATGGCACGGTATCAAGCAAAGTGCTGGTAAATACTAAATAATTCAATCAACCTCTATCTAGGAATGGCTGGCTACTTTAGTGTGTAAGAGAATAGAGTCAGACTTCAGATAGGCCTAGATTCTAATCAGATATTCCATCACAAGGAAGTAACTGTAAAATACCTACAAACTTGTTATCTAACATAAAAAATTTAATAATGCTGCCGCATTCATTCATTTAGTATTTCTTAAACATCTACTGTGTAATAGGCTCTGTACAAGTTGATCGACTACAGATAACTTAAGGAAGAAAAACACACAAAATCAACTATCCTAAATGCCAACAATGTTCACGTGAAGGCATATACCATACTCACTGTGTTCCATAGTATATGCTCCATAAATACTATTCTTCCTTCTTCCTGCACATCACTTAGAACCCTAGAACTCTGGCACTTTTTTTTATCCAAGAGGTGTAGTCTCATTTTAACATGTCCTTGTTTATGTCTGTCTCACCAGGTGCCTTTGCCTTCTGTGATCCAAAGGTAAGTTTCCTTTTAGCTTTCAACAACACACAAAGTATAGAAAAAAGAAAAAAAATAAATACTCAGCGTATCCGTAAAGATAAAGGATATTTGAGGAACTGTCAAAGTGCAATACTACACCTGCCATTTCTAAGTATTCAATGCTTTCACATGTCAAGCTAAGATTTTCTGTTGAAAATCTTGAAACCTGAAAGTCTAGTGAGGCACAATGACTGGATTTCAGTGTCATCTGAAGCTCAAGTTTTGAAATCATTATGTTCAGACAAGGTCCTATGTCATCATGAACCTAGCCAAGGCCTCTGCAATATACTCTTACTTTTCATTACAAGGTTATTTTACCTGAGTGGTTTATGTTTCTGTCCTAAAAGCAGCTAATATGATTTTCAGCCTCGTTGTGACATTACTGCTTAGGATCCACATGTCAGAAAATTCAGGATCGAATTCTCTCTTCCTTTCTGAATCATCAACTAAGTGGGCAAAAGAGTATTACATGAGTCTGAAAAAGTTGCAACATACAAATATTGCATTTCAGGTTCAGATACCCTCCCAATACAAAAAAAAAACTTATGAAAATATACCTTGCTTTATTTCATAAAATTAATATACTGAGCATTATTATGTATATGGACAGGATGAAGGGAATTAGAACATAAGTATGAGTAAAACTGAACCTAGCAATATATCAGCAACTGGCTAAAACACATTTGAAAATTTCACCTCACAGAGACTATAACTAACTACTTGCTGAAATCAGTCAAGGTGATATCTGAGATAAACATACTAGGTTAAAGTGTGTTTTCACTAATCTTTGATAAGTGATTATGAAAATTTCTAGATAAGTAGGACTATTATCACATAATTATTTAAATCAGTTTCTACTTACAATATTCTATTACAAGAGCTTGTAAGAAACAAAACACCAGTATATTAATTAGAAGATTTCTATAATTTGACATCATAATATAATTAAGAACTAATGAGTTCACAAAAGCAGGAGCTTCTCAAGTAACTTCTGAAATCCTTTTAATACCCAAACCAGCTTACCTATCATATAAACACAGAACACCTCAAATACTTCATAACCTATGTTAAGGCAGCATAACTATTAAATACCAGAATTCCATTTCAAACTGTTCTGCAAACCACAATGAAAATGTATACCAAATATGATATGTCACATGAATGTATTTATGGATTCAAGAGTTAATAAACCATGTTCTAGATGAGAAGAACATTCCAGATTTGAATATCAGAATATAGGATGATTTCTAGGTAACACCAAGCATTTACTATGAAGAATGTTATGTTGATGTGTTCCTAATGGAATCCTATAGAAGCTTAGATCTATCAATATGTAACAAAAGATTCACACACCTATCTTAAACCCCACTCAACTGTATTAAAATCTATGTCTCAAGTTGTCTTCTATTATATAACTCACAAACAATCAAGGTTCTCAAAAAGTCCAGTAACTTTCGGGCATAAGATAATGGTATTATCACCAACCAAAACAGCTATTAGAAGCAGGCATCTTACAGAATCTACAGTTTTTATACTCTCCTTCAATTTCCAAAACAGGTCATCTTTAGTTAAAGAAGCATTAAAAACAGTTTTTCCTCAAATGTGCTACATGATCACTCATGCCAAAATCTCAGAGCCATCCATATCAGCAGACCTACTCAAGGAAAAATGCTTCCCTACCAAAAACAAAAAGTGCCACAATTAATATTAGCCCCAAGAGCAGACTGGGTAGAAAATAGAGGTCTTTACATACCACCCACATATATCTGAAAAAAGTGATGTCATTTGGCTACTTTATGCTCCTTACCTGAAAAGGGCCATCAATTCTGGAAACTCTGGAAGAGACCATATAAAGTTGGTGACAGCAACTATAATCACTTTGATAATTCCTTTCCTTTGTATGACTACCACTTGCAAGGACATGACCTAAAAGATGGAAAATGCAACATATATACAACCACTTTGATAAATTCAAAAGAAAAAACAAAATTATAATCAGTCTACCAGTATTTTATTATGGAGCTAACACCAACCTCTAAT
This sequence comes from Propithecus coquereli, assembly GCF_000956105.1. Lineage (NCBI taxonomy): Eukaryota > Metazoa > Chordata > Mammalia > Primates > Indriidae > Propithecus > Propithecus coquereli. Next base: position 5,023,861 of record NW_012143190.1, on the reverse strand, counting down.
AGTAGTACTTGACAAGCTAACTCCTATAATCAATATGGATAATTCATTCACTGCTTTAGCAGCAAAACCTAAAAATCTCCTCCCTTTCCTCTTCTAAAAATTACTTCTTTGTTCAATAACTAACTTAAACTGGACCTAGATACTCAGGAATCCTTAACTGTTTAGCTCACAGGGTTTGTCTACTCCCCAGCACTCCCAATACATACCAAGTGATGTAGTCAGGTATAATCATAATTTGTACTTTAATGTGCCAAATGTATTTCAGGGTCTATGTTATCTTTATTATAAGTAACACAATGTATAATCTCAAATATGCAACCCCCTGCCTCCCAGTACCCAGGCTCTGCCACTCATTTAGTAATTAATAAATGAATACTTACTCACTGTTAGAGAATGTTTATTACAGTATCAGGGTCCTCTATTCTGTTCAGAGGGCACTGTAAAAGCTGATCAACTGAAGTTCCAAGTTCCATGGAAAGGAACAATTCCAAGTTCCAAATGCTTTGATTTAATGAGCATAAGTCTGATTCAGTACCACAATTTCCTAAGTATATAAATGGCCTTACAAAGAAGGCCTTTCATCCCATCCCCCTTCCCTTCAAATAATTTGCACAGTTAAGTGAGAGGCAGGAGACCATTTGTGAAGCAGCACAACCACTTAAATCCCCTGGTCATCAGTTGCCTTATTTGTAAGGGTTATTAAACAACATCAGTCAAAGCACAAAGTGAAGGTTAGGAAGCAGGAACAAGTATAACAATCATTTAATCCTAAGAATTAAAGAGAAAACAATTTGAATGAATTGCTTAATAGGATTTCCCTCATCCACAATTATCTTCAAGACCAGAAAAATCCCAGTTTTCATACTGACCTCAACACAATAGGCAAAAGAAAAGAAAATGTACAACAGTCCCTCACAGTTTAATTGCTCTATGCATTTATTATTAGCTATTATTAATGCAGAGAGGGGACAGAAAGCTCACAAACACTCTACACAATTTCACAAGACACATTGCAGGGAAAAAAGTGACTGAGATGAATAGTATCAGTATCCTAGGGTCTAGGAGGACGCATTCCAGGGGGAGGTGGACCTGAAAAGGAAACAGAAAAAGTTAGAAAAAGATCATGAAAGCATTCAGGAGCCTGGCTGACCCATTGAGCCCTATGCTTCCACTTACCTCTAATTCCTGGTGGAGGGGGTCTCATTCCTGGAGGGGGCATACCTATTGGTGTCCCTCGAGCGGGGGGAAGCCCAATTGGTGGGCCCATGGGTGGTCTCATACCAGGTGGAGGAGCCATAATGCCTACAAAAAAAAATGACAGAAATAAGGCCTCGTAAATTGACTCAGGAAAGTTGTTAGAATTTAGCCCAAATAATCCTTATAAAAATAAGCCCAGACAACAATGAAAAGGTCAAATCATTTCTCTTTGACCATTACTTCTGTATAACATCCCCAGCTCAAAATAGTCCATAGACTTTAATTAAAAATCAGTGTCTGAAAGAGAGAAACATATTCCCCAAATTCCTTGTCAGGCACTTAGGCTGTAGCTTCATTCCTTATTTTCTCAGTCAATGTCTTTTTAATCATCACTTGCTCAAGATGATATAATCTCTCACCAGAGACTCAAATTCTTCTTGTTCACTAATCCCTTACCCGGAGGTGGTGTTGCTCTGCCTACAGGTGGGGGTGGGGTCCCTCGTCCTGGTGGGTACTGGGTTGGGGCTCCAGCAATGCTGGCAGTAGCAGCAACGGCAGCAGCTGCTACAGTGCCTCTTCCCTGTGGAGTCATTACCTGAGGAGGCATAGCCATAAAAACAGTGAAAGTGAGTAACACCCTCACATTTTTCAAACACAGAAAATAAGTAGTATATATGACCCTATTAGATATGAATAATTATTGCAATTTTGCATTTCATTCAGTTTCCCATATTTAAAAAAAAAAATCTCGGCACAATACTATTTAACAAGCCCTTTTGCCTTTTCTCAGCTCTGGCATATCCATCCAAATTCTCTTTAGTTACCAAGTAAGAGTGGCAAGTTAATCTTATCAAAGTCCCTTTAGTCCCCCCAGTGACCATATGCTGCTTACGTATTATGACATGTACACTTAGGTATTTCAACATTATACTGAATGGGGAACAATTGGGAGCATTCCTGTTTAGAACACGACCAGACAAGGTTTCCCACTGTCACCACTTCTACTCAACATAGTGCTGGAAGTTCTAGCCAGAGCAATCAGGCAAGAGAAGGAAATCAAGGGTATCCAAATGGGGAAAGAAGAGGTCAACCTATTGCTCTTTTCTGACGATATGATCTTATATGTAGAAAACCCCAAAGATTCTGCCAAGAGACTGCTGGAATTGGTAAACAAATTCAGCAAAGTCAGAGGTTACACTATCAATGTACACAAATCAGTAGCATTCCTATACACCAACAGTCAAGCTGAGAATCAAATTGAAGACTCAAAACCCTTCACAATAGCAACAACAAAAAATAAAATACCTAGGAATATATTTAACAAAAGAGGTAAAAGACATCTACAGGGAGAACTACACAATACTGAGGAAATACACTTTAGAGGACATAAACAAATGAAAAAAAAATAGCACACTCATGGATCAGCAGAATCAACATTGTTAAAAGGTCTATACTACCCAGAGTGATTTACAGATTCAATGCAATCCCCATTAAAATACCAATGTCATTTTTCTCAGGTCTAGAAAAACTAATTCTACACCTCATATGGAACTAGAAAAGACCCTGTATAGCCAAAGCAACCTTAAGCAAAAAGAACAAATTGTGAGGCATCAATTTACCAGACTTCAAGCTGTACTACAAGATTATAGTAACCAAAACAGCATAGTTTTGGCACAAGAACAGAGACATAGACCAATGGATCAGAACAGAGAACCCAGATATAAAACCATCCTCACATAGATTTAAGTCTATTATCTAAGGCAGGAAACTACAAGAATTCTAGAAGAAAATGTTGGAAAAGCTGTTATAGATATCAGCCTAGGAAAAGAATTTATGAAGAAGACTCGAAAAGCAATCACAGCAACAGCAAAAATAAATGGGACCTGTTCAAACTAAAAAGCTTCTGCACAGCCAAGGAGACAATCAATAAAGCGAACAGACAACCTACAGAATGGGAGTAAATATTTGCATACTATATATCTGATATATCTGATAAGAATCTACAAAGAACTCAAGCAAATCAGCGAGAAAAAAAAAATCAAATAACTTCATTAAAAACTGAGCAAAAGACATGAACAGAAACTTTTCAAATGAAGATAGACTAATGGCCAACAAACACATCAAAAAATTGCTCAGGCTGGGCGCGGTGGCTCACGCCTGTAATCCTAGCTCTCTGGGAGGCCGAGGCGGGCGGATTGTTTGAGCTCAGGAGTTCAAAACCAGCCTGAGCAAGAGCGAGACCCCGTCTCTACTAAAAATAGAAAGAAATTAATTGGACAACTAAAAATACATAGAAAAAAAAATTAGCCGGGCATGGTGGCACATGCCTGTAGTCCCAGCTACTCAGGAGGCTGAGGCAGGAGGATTGCTTGAGCCCAGGAGTTTGAGGTTTCCCTGAGCTAGGATGATGCCACGGCACTCACTCTAGCCCGAGCAACACGGTAAGACTCTGTCTCAAAAAAAAAAAAAAAAATTGCTCAATATCTCTAATCATTGGGGGAAATGTAAATTAAAACCACAATGAGATATCACCTAACTCCAGTGAGAATGGCTCTTATCAAAAAGTCCCAAAACAACAGATGCTGGCATGGATTCAGAGAGAAAGGAACACTCACACACTGTTGGTGGGACTGCAAACTAGTACAATCTCTAGAAAGTAATATAGAGAGAACCTCAAAGAACTAAAAGTAGACCTACCATTTGATCCAGCAATCCCACTACTAGGTATTTATGCAAAGGAAAAAAAGACATTTTATAAAAATGACACTTGTACTTGAATGTTTATACCAGCACAATTCAGTTGCAAAGATGTGGAAACAACCCAAGTACTCATCAATGCATGAGTGGATTAATAAAATGTGGTATAATGTATACCATGGAGTACTACTCAACCATTAAAAATAATGGTGAACTAATATCTTTTGTTAACAACCTGGATGGAACTGGAGACCATACTTCTAAGTATCACAAGAATGGCAAAACAAACACCACAGGTACTCAATATTAAGTTGGAACTAATCGATCCACACTTAAGAGCAGATATGCAAGTAAATAAAACTCAAGAAAATTACGTAGGTGGGAGGGGAGTGGAGGAGATGGGGAAATTCACACCTAACTGGTACAAAGCACACTATCTGGATGATGGGCAGACTTACAACTTTGACTCAAATTGTACGAAAACAAATTTATGTAACCAAAATGTTTGTACCCCCATAATATTCTGAAATAAAAAAATAAATATATCTCCTTAGGCTCTAGTCACATTCTGCCAATAAAATAAAACACTCTCCTGGGTCCTCACCTGCTGAGATGGTCCCCCTACTCCTCGGACCGGGCCTGCTAATCCAGCAGGAGCCTGTGGAATTGGTACACCGGCTGGTACTCCTCTGCCAGCTGCCCTACCAACTCCAGGGCCTCCTGCAGCTCCGGCAAGTGGTACCCGAGCAATACCAGTCTGAAACAAGAAAATTTATAGCTTAAAACCAAACAATTTATCCAAGCTCTCAGTAGTTTTATTCGTCAAAGGTTACTCCTCCCCACCATTTTCCATGCCACACCTATCTCATATTATATAATAGTTCAGTATTCAAATTATTAAATAAGCAAATGTATGTAGTAGCATGGAAGTACCCTGCAGATTCCCAAAATGCCCCCCTCCATTGCCATATTGTGAGGACATATATTTTTATAGCCATACCAAGCAAAAATAAATCAGCAATTTTACCCTTATCTATGTAATGCCCAGCATATAGAATAACTCATCAAAAACCCTTAATCCCTAAAAGTACAGACAACCAAGAACCGACATCAAATGCTATACACATTTTCTTTGACAAATGTATACTATGCTGTTCCTCCATTCTGCCCTGATTTCAGACATATCGAATAATAAAAATGTCCTTCTACATTTAAGTTCTTTCCTGCCCTACATCTTCCTTACATCTTTTGGGGGTGGCCCCTCCACAGTCATGGATACCAAGTTCTCCCCACGCAGCAACACCAGACCCAAAACCCGCTTTTCTTCACGCTCTGGCTGCTTCGCATTCTTTGGCCTATAAATCAGAAGTAAATTTTAGTCACATATATTTTAGTGATCTTTAGATCACTCCCTCACCAGAATATTTATAGAACATCATGAAGTATCAATGAAGACACTAACTGATGCCATTTAAACTAGTAACTGAGTTGTGACCAAACAATAAAAATAAAAACACCTCTAGACTCATGTAACATACAAGGATAAATAGTAAAAGCTCTCTTCCTATCTAACTTCAATCTTTTTTATAATGTTCCCTTGATGTTACACCATAGCAGAACTAATTTATTTTGTAAAATGACATGTCTACACCTTTTAAGATAGTAAAAATTGAAACCTTACTTTTCATATTGGGATGGGAGATAAATTTTTTAAAAAATATTTAACTAAATAACTAAATCTTTTTTTTTTTTTTTTGAGACAGAGTCTCACTGTGTTGCCCAGGCTAGAGTGCCGTGGCATCATCCTAGCTCATGGAAACCTCAAACTCCTGGGCTCAAGCAATCCTTCTGCCTCAGCCTCCCAAGTAGCTGGGACTACAGGCATGCGCCACCATGCCCGGCTAATTTTTTCTATGTATTTTTAGTTGTCCGATTAATTTCTTTCTATTTTTAGTAGAGACGGGGTCTCACTCTTGCTCAGGCTGGTTTTGAACTCCCTGAGCTCAAACAATCCACCCGCCTCGGCCTCCCAGAGAGCTAGGATTACAGGTGTGAGCCACCGCGCCCGGCCATAAATAAGTAAATCTTAATCATGGTGGATCCAGAACTGAAATAAGGAAATAAGAACAGTAATAAGCAGAAAGGGATATGAAATGATAATCGTATCCCAACTCCTGTACCACAAGAACAATTCTCTATTAAAACCAAGATTTCTTTAGTCTAAGACTGTAACAGAAGCAAACCAATTAATAACAAGTTTCTCAATTTGTAAAATAAATATAACTTCCTATCATATTACAGTTTTATTCCTACTAAATCCATGATTGTTTTTACAAACTTCAAATAGTTTAGAAGCAAAGATTCTGACCTAATTCCAGCTCTGGCCTTCCCTTCCCACTGCTTCTACCCCCCATTACCCAAACCCAACCTGGCCTTACTTGATCTTCCTGAACTCATCACAATCACAGAGGATCAAATTCATATGCTTGTCAAAAGCCTTAAAGGTACCAATGAAGATTCGGCCATCTTGCAGGATACATCTCATTCTATAGTCAATGTGCTGCAGCATCTTGCTACTCTTGCCCACAGTCTGGAAGTAGTAAGATGAGAGTCAATGATAAGCTTGTCTGCAGCCTCCTCTTCTAAACTCCTCCCATTTTGTACCCACTCCTATACCAATCCAAATCTGGTTTCCGTAACTAAACAAATCTCCTCTCCTTTTATCCAACATTCCTCCAAACTTAACTCAAATACTGGACCAAATTTGGACCCAGAAACACTATACTTCTCTAAATGTGAAACTCTGTACTTCTCAAAACCCTGGGCAGTATTCCCATCACGATAAAAAATTAAAATTCCTCCCAAATAGTGATCCCTGAGCTCAGTTCCCTTTTAGATCTGTAATTTTAATCCCCGTCTTTTCCTTTCCCAATTCTAATCCTAAATCCCACTTTCTAATCCACTTGACCATGTGGACTATTTTATTTTACCCCTGGACAAATTCCTACATCCCTTAAAATCTTTACAACTCTTGTCAACTCAATAGAAGTAGAACACACTAATTCTTAGTTCTCCTAAGGACTGTCAGTTCCATCATACCCACAACCCTATTACTCAGAACTTTGGATCAGTTTTTCTCTACCTTCTTCCTCTTTCATTTGTTCCCCTTAGGCATCATTCTAGATTTTTATCCTAATCACCCATACTTATGAAATTTTAATATGCATCCATGATGTGTCTTTTTATATAATGTGACCCTTTAAAGGTCCACAAAGCATTATAAAGCCTAAGATGTTTTCTTCACATCTCAAGAACCAATTTTCACCCTTGTGGGAGCATTTATCCTTCTCTTTGGGAAAGCATGCCCTAGATCAGTAGTCCTCAACCTTTTTGACACCAGGAACTGTTTTCTTGGAAGACATTTGTTCCTCTGACCGGGAAGGGACGGTTTCAGGATGATCCAAGCACATTACATTTATTGTGTACTTTACTTCTATTATTATTACATTGTTATAATGAAATAATTATATAACTCACCATAGGATGGGGACCTCTGCTAGATTAACCACTCTTCTTACTCAACTAAACTTAAACCAAATAATCTCTATTTAGGATGCTATCTCTCTCTCCAGACTGTTTTCCTACTCAAGCCCGAACCCCTCAATTTTCAAAGTGGTCATTGGGTCTCCCATCTGCAGGATGGTCCCTTGCAACTATAATAATGACTAAAAACTCCTTCTGTAATTTCTCACATCATAAAACATCTTTCAGGATGGTTTCCAAACCTCTCTTAACAGCGCACCAGACATTGCTTATCCTCAGTTGTTACTCAATACAGTGAGAATCCATCTCCACAAATATATCCTTATTTCTAACATTCAGAACTCAAAATCACCCCACATACTGGCTAAATATTCTTTTGGACCTTTACAGCAGTTTCCCACCCCTCTGCCTTAATGTACATCTTACCATGATTGCTGTTCCACCAAATCTGATGTCCACAGTTAAAATTTCTTGATCTTTAAGACCTAAGGGAAGGCTATAGATAAAGGTATGACGCAGATTCTCCTAGAAACAATGCAAGCTGGACAGAAGCTTCAAACAGTAGAGGGAGCCTGCAGAGGAAAGCATGTTATAGCTGCACTGCAATCTACCATGTTTTAAAACAGGCAGACAATGTGGCACAAAAAGCACAACAGACATGTTTATAAACATCCTTCCTTTCATGTCCCCATACCCACACCAAACATATCCCAAATTTTACTAGTCCCTCATCTTAACTCCCACATTTGACACACCTAGGATTGATGAAATTTATTATATTTCATTTTACCTAGTAATTCTTAAGTGTTTCAAAAAATATCAAAAAATAAGTTTCACTTCCCAAAATTTAATATCTTCCTTTCCATTCTTATTTAAGGTAGTGCTTAACTTCCTCAAAGTTAATACCAATTCATCTCTACACCAACACCTCAATTACTCCTTACTTCAAACTTTTTCCTTTTTGGCTAAACCATTTAAATATTTCCAACTGTAATGTTTTCTTTCTTCCCCCTAAAGCCCCTTCAAAATGTTGCTAAGTAATCTTTCCTCACCAAGAACCAATTGTATTATAAACCTGCTTAAGAATTCCTATATCAGAAGAGAACACACAACTACTAAACATATATACAGGCATTTACACTAGTCTTGCATTGCTTAACAATGGGGATACACTATAAGAAATGTGTTAGGTGTTTTAGTCATTGTGTGCACATCAGTGTACTTGCACAAACCTAGGTAGAACAACTTATTACACACCTGGGCTATATGGCATATGTGTGTGTGTGTGTATTTATGTGTGTGTGTGTATATATATATATAAATTGTTCCTAGGCTACAAAGCTGTACAGCATGTTACTGTACTGAATACTGTAGACAACTATAACATAATGGTATTTGTGTATCTGAACATATCTAAACACAGAAAAGGCACAACAAAGATATGATACTATAATCTTTTTTCTCCTGTCCTGAAATAATGCAAGCAGATATAATAATCTTATGGGATCACCATTATATATGTGGCCTGTCATTGACTGAAAAATTGTTATGCAACAAGAGACTATAATCAAACATGCATAGTAACAATAAGCTTTCATTTTCCCTATTACTTTTTAAAAATGCTAATTATAGCAACCAAATGTAGATAGAATTGTTAAGGGCCTCAAAGTACTGATCATATTAATTAAAAACTGAAACATGAATTACATTAGTTTTGAACAGGAATTTGTATTTAGGAATAAAAGGAGTAATTTTAAAAACTGATGTAATCACACATTTAATAATGGAAAAATTTCCAATAAGCTTTTTCTCCACTGTTTCTAATAGAGAAAATTTGTAAACAGCAAAGTAAACTGTTTAGGCAAATTCTGAATTATCTACTTCAACATATGAAAATGAAATCAATAAAATAATGGTTATGACCTACAGGTTCATCAAAACAATAAAATGAAAGAAAGTTTTCAGATACTGTATCCATGTGGAACTGTATGTCACTTGACTAAAAGAGAACAAAATGGTACAAAAGTATTACAACAGTTTATTCGGTAAAGGTATAAGATGTAGAATAGATGTTTCCCTGTCATTCCCAAAATTTGATAGCAGTTGAACACATTTTATGAGAACTTGGAAGGTAGCAGATTGTATTAAAACATTCCTGATCATTACTCAGCATATCTCCCAACCTTCGTTTTCTACATGAGAACTGCCACGCATCTTTTGTGCAGCTTTTCCCTGGAGACAATCTAACCATGTCCTCAATACCACAGTCCTTTAACATTAGTAATAACTGACTCTAGTATTTAAATAATGCTTTTAAGAGCACAAGAATGACACTGGGGATACAATGCCTAGAATCCAATGGCCACAGATCCTATGTTCGTATACATAAAGATTTCAGCAAAACTCCAAATAAACAGACCACCTCCTTCCCATATAAATGCAATTTCTGACCCAAACTAAAATGACTAAGTTCAAAGCCAGTAACTTAGGTTATAAACATTCATAGGGTTTTTTATATAGCAGTATAAATGCTTAGTTTGCATGTGCCTCATTGGCAATTTCCCTTTTTATATCATTGTATCTATTAGGACTTGGGACTTTCAGCTATTCATAGGGACAAAGCAGATCAGCTGCAGCCTAGAAATAGTGAGTGACTGTAAATGAGCATGAGAGATCTTACTGGGGCCATACAAATGTTCTCAGAATAGCTTGTGGCAATGATTGCAGTTATGTAAATTTATTTAAATGACTGATTCATGTACTTCAAATTGGTGGATTTCATGGCATGACAACTATAAATCAATAACACTGTTTTTAAAGAGTAAAAAGTCAGGAACTTCAAATAACGTGCAGAGTTCTCAAGATGGTTTTTATATTGCCATTGGTGGAGAAAAATGAACAAAAAACAAGGCAAGCTCTGCTTCATACTGAGCAAAGCACATGGCATTTAAAAATTAACAGAACTGGCTGGGCACGGTGGCTCATGTCTACAATCCTAGCACTCTGGGAGGCGAAGGCAGGAAGATTGTTTGAGCTCAGGAGTTCTAGATCAGACTGAGCAACATGACAAAGACCACATCTCTACAAAAAATAGAAAAATTAGGCAGGAGTGGTGATGCGTGCCTGTAGTCCTAGCTGCATAGCTGGGGAAGCTGGGGCAGAAGGATTGCTTGAACCCAAGAGTTTGAGGTTTCAGTGAGCTATGATGATGCCACTACCCTCCAGCGTGGGTCACAGAACGAGACCCTGTCTTAAAAAAAATAGGAAAACTGCATTTATAAACTTCTTTCTAGAAAGTTTGATCAGTTTAAAGTTCAGAGACAAAGCTTTTACCTTCAGGTACCAAAAGATTTGAGAGTACAGATTTCCCCATCTAGCCTCGGTTTCAAATGTTCTACACCATTAGATATTTAGGTGAACACACACCTATCAGTCCTGGTGCCTAAATTTTTGATGTAGGAATCCAACAGATCTATACAAGATATCCTTGTATGGGATTAGAGTAAAAAGCGAAGGACGCTCACTGTCCTGTGTCTGTCCACCATCCAAACTATTTGAGGCTCACCAATCCGCCCCATTATCCACTACATGTTTTTTTATCCAGTGATTAAGTATGAAAACATATCTGGGGATTTGAGTCATGGCCTAAAGAACTGAAGACCTAGAAGTGGGGCATGAGTATGTTATATATATATATATACACAAATATATATTATGTATATATATATATATATATACATAATATATACATAAAATAATCTGTATAAATAGAAGAGACATGTTTCACTCAGAACTTCAAATAAGGGTTGACTGCCTGGAGAGGTTAAAAGAGGATTCCCTTGAGACAGATTTGAAATTTAGAAAGTTTTCTCTCATCGCTAATTTTAGCATGCCATAATCATGAAGCCTTCTGAGGGAAAGCAGAAAACAAATCACTTTGTAGGATGTTAAAAATTATCACTACAGCACAAGAGAATAAAATGCTTCCTGAGAAACAGGACAGGAAGAGCTGCAACATCACACAGCACTGATGGATGAGCACTCATGGTGTATCTTCTCAAAGGCCACATAAGCAAATAAATGATCTGAGATCTCTTACATAAGCAAGTAAATTCTCAAATTTTAGTAAAGTGTGGACTTTCAAATGGTTAAATAGCATAAAAATGTAAACCTACTTTACATCAAAAGTAAAATAAGCAGACTTGGTCAAGGCACTTACAACAAATGAGAGATCATGGAATAATAGTATTGCATTAATGTTCATTCAAATCTGTTAAAATTTAAAATGCTCCATAAAAACCCTCCATAGGAAAATATGCAAAAATGATTAGCAATTAAGTAACAGGAGAAAACTAAATGGAAAATATTAATCCAAAACACAATGCCAATTAAAACCACTAGAAAAAATTTTTCCTTTAATGGAAATGTTTAACCAAAACGAAAAAGAACACAAGGGATAGTACTGAAAAACTAATGATCTATTCATTTTTAATAGCAATCAACACTTCTTGTGATGCTTATAGAAAGTTATATAACAAAATATCTAAGAGTCGCCCGGGCACTGTGGCTCACGCCTGTAATCCTAGCACTCTAGGAGGATAGCTTGAGCTCAGGAATTTGACACCAGCCTGAGCAAGAGTGAGAACCTGTCTCTACCAACAAGAAAAAGAAAAAGGAAAAAAAATACACAAAACAACAAAATATCTAAGAATTATACTAATATGTATACCCTGCATCCCAAATGGGTTAAGTATCCAATGAGATATTTATCTTACTAAATTTTTAGGTAACAAATAAAAATAGAACATTCATAACATAATGGTATATATTTCCATTTTTCCTGGCTCTCATGTGCTTTAAAATTTAATAATGAAAGAAGAACGGTATCAATTGTTAAAACATCTTTAAAAACTACCCATCTAACTGTATATCAGACTTTAACATGATTCTTACACCTCTCCCTTACTCCATAAATTCATCTGGTTGTCTATCCTGTAATAGGATAGTGTATACTTTATATATATACACTTCTTCTGTAACCTTTTTTTCACTACTTTCTGTAGCATCACCTCCACCCCCATTGGTCCCACCTTGATGTTTCTACTTTGAAACAGATTCTCTAAAACAAAGGCAGCCAACCTTTTCTTTAAAGGTGCAAGGTATTAAATCTATGCCTCTCATCTTATCTGTCACAATTACTCAAAGCTGCCACTGGAGCACAAATGCAGCAATAGACCACACATAAATAAATGAACATGGTTGTGTTCCAATAAAATTTTATTTACGAAAACAAGTATTGGGCCAATTACTCTACCAACCCCTGCTCTAAAGAAATCCTAGTAACTAGTACTATTTAGGTATAACTAGCAATTGAGACTAGAATAATTCATAATTTAAATATAAGAAATTCAGATGATCCTACTTACAGATAATTTATAATCTAAATACTATTTTACTTAGAAATTTTTAAGACTTTGAACTGAATTGCGAAGCCAAAACATTTCTGGGTTAAAAAAATCAATTATGCACACCTATTCATTGACAAATGCCCTTACTCTGGGGAACAGCTAGAGACAATGATCCACTTGCAACCAAGTCCATGCAATTACCAGAGAAAACTGAGTATAAAGGGCTCAAAAAGGGAGTATTTCTCAGAAAATTTCTGTTTTTCTTCTTCGATTTAAACTCAAAATGGTGACCTAATTAATTCAAGTTAAGAGGTGGTAATATTTCAAAAAGGGAAATAAAGAAAATCTATAAGATAACTCATCCATAAAACCTCTTCCTCTCTCATTTTCTAAAAAGGTATATAATAAACCTTCAAGAATTAGGGCGTTATAATCTTAAAAAAGGAAAAATTATGGAAAAACACGAAGTACTAAATCAAAATCAACTTTGCACTGACTTTTTCCTAAAAAATGAAAACAATCAACATAAAAAGACAGACTAAATAAATCTACATCACATTGAAAAATTATGGATAGTATCTTTATTACATTGCTGATTCAAATGGAAATACATTGGTAAAACAGAAAAGTGAGAAAAAGACAAAACAATAAAAAGGAATTAGTAAATAAGCATGAGAAATATTTAGATTCTCTAACACTCACTGCTAATGAATGTGATGTATATTTATAATTCGTAGGCATAAATGATATTCTAATTGAAATAATGAATGTTGGTGAAAGTGTATTATAATTGGCACATTATTTTTTGAAGGCAATGAAAACTAATACAATACTTTGCAATTCAATTTAGAAAATGTATTTTGAATCCATTTACTTTCACACATGCATATCTGAGAAAATTATCCTGTCAAACATTTTATGCAAAACTATTCGCTGAATCTTTGTTCAAACTACCAGCAGGGAAAAAAAAAAAAAATCAAGTCTCCCACAAAGGCAAATTATAAAACATTCACTACCATGATATTCAACATTTATATGAAATATTTTTTACCTCATATAAAAGTGAAAATCAATGTAAAATAAAATAACAATAAAACTACCTAAAATGCATGAACTACAAAATTTGGACGCAATACAGAAACATGAGAAAAGTGTCAGAGCAGGAAAATTAAGGACCTGCTTTTACTTTTTTTAATTTTATGCAATGTGCTTATTGCATGAAACTTTTAAGGATAAAGAATGTAATGTGCCCCTGATAATTAAGTAAGCCCCAAACACCCTATTCTGTAATGGTTTCTTTGTTTTTGATCATTACTTCATCAGCTCTAACCTGGTTTTTGCTTGGAATCAGCTTCCTTGCTGTTCCAGTACTGCTTTAACCACCTCTTGGCGTCTCAGCTAAGAATGCCTGTCTCAGTTCAGCCTGGAAATCCACCACAGGTGCTTGCTGCTGCTGAGAACGCCTCCGGTACAACTGACACCTAGGACAAGAGCACAATATATACAAATTGATAAACAGACATTTGTGTATATAGGTAACCTGATGAAAGAAAACAAAGAGACCCTTACATTTAAGAAGATCCTCCTTTAGGATCAGAGTATGTCATCACCTTATGTGGAAACAATACAACAAAACAGGAGTCTTTGTACACAGATATGCAAGGAACTAGTGGACATTTACCATTTCTAAACAACTAAAAACCCAAGAGCTATTAGCCCTACAGAAACATTATCAGTATCATATACACTCACTCACTTTACAAATATCCTATGTGAAACAGTCCTTTCTCCCTTGGGGTTGGGGAAGGGATTTGCTAAAGCTTTTTCAGTGAGATGTTAAGGCTGTCATTCATACTGATCTCCTGAAAAGTAACTACCTGAATCAAGGAACTTCCAGGGCCAAGGCTGTTTAAGGACTCTGAAACTATGTAAACCAACCAACTATTAGTAACAGGGAATTCAAGAGACAAGCCCTCAACATATACCTATGAATCAGTAACCCGGATGTAAAATCTGATCATGAACATGAAGAGATAAAGGAAACTGCATTTACTTGGGGTGGGGGTGGTATCACTAACAATTCTGCCCTTATTGACAAATAAGGACTTAGAAATGGGACCCTCTTCTGCAGTTATTCAAAAACACTTTTACCATGCTTTTGTATAATAAAGAATTAATCTAGCTGGCCTTTGTCTCTGGTTCCTAGAATGTAATTGGTAAATACTCGGAATTTACCAAGTGATAGGAGTGTTTTAGTTATTCAAGGTAGGTCCCTAGGATCACACCTGAATTTATGCTAATGAGATGGCTCAGAATAGGCTACAAAAACTGCAGAAGACTAAAGAGTAAAGGGTTAGGGCTCTCAGCCAGATCTCCTGAGAAGGGATGGGAGCTAGATGAGTTCAATCGCATGGCCAATGATTCAATCATGTCTACATAATGAAACCAGAACAAAAATCCTGGACATCCAAAGCTCTGGTGAGCTTCTTGGTTGGTGATAGCCACTGATGTGCAGGTAATGCACATGAGCACAGGGACACTTGGAACCCTCCCAGACCTTGCTTTATGAGTCTGTTCATCTGTATCCTTTATAATAAAACTAACAAGTATAACCACTTTCTTGAGTTCTGTGAGTCAGTCATTTTAACAAATTATAAAACCTAAGAGGGTCACAGGAACCCCAGAATCTATAACCAGCTAGTCAGAAGTGTGGGTGGCACGGGAACCCTGGAGCTTGCATTTAGTGTCTGAACCGAGGAGAATCTTATGGAGAGACTATGCACTTAATCTGTGAAATCTGCGCTAACTCCAAGTAGTTAGCATCATAATTGCATTACACATACCTTTGAATCTTCATACTCCTTAATGAAAAATAAAATTTTAGTTTGGGCATTCTCCATTCCAACCTCTTTGTTAGCGAATGGCCACTTTCTCTAATCTAATAAAATCCTAAAAAGTGTTTCAAAGAAAAAGTCTGCTTCTTGAAACTTGTCTTAATAGAATTTCCTATTGCAGTATCCCTCTTGGATTTAACCTACAACCCAACAGAAGACTAAGAAAAGACTGAGAAAATAAGATGCACCCTATACACAATTTAATAAATAAAATGCAGAATGTTGATTTGGAAAGACATTTGAATGTGTGCATAAAATAAATTAAGAAGACTCTACAGACCCATTTTCTAATTTCCCTTCAAACCCACAATACATCAAAAAACAGGGGTGACATCCGGCCATCAATTCCAGGAGTAGAAAAAAAAAATCAATGAAAAAATCAATCAATAAATGAATTTCAATTAATATTCATTGTTGGTGTGTAGAATATTTTGCTTGCATCTCATGTTGACTTTTATTTAATTTGCTTTGAATTTTCTGGAAAGAATACTAACGATAATCCTTTATTTATCATTTGGACCAGTACTATCCACACAACTCCTCCAGTAAGATTGACTCCCAGTACTTATGGTCTGGGAGAAGGTGGGAGATAAATGGATAAACACTAAACACTCATAGTAAAACATAAATAATGTAACTAGTAAGTATCCCAATTTTGACAATTCTGAGCACATGAACCATGTGGCAGGGTCTGTCAATCCTGGATACCTGTTTCTATAATGCACCTTCTCTCAAAATGAACAGGCAGGAGTGGGGAAATTATACTATATCCCTAACTCAACACTCCCCTCAGATCTTTCCACCAATTCAAGACCTTGCTATTTATACACAATGTATATATAGTGGAGGTCAGAAAAATTCAAGTTATTTATTCTTCAAAAGTATCTAAATGTTTCCATAGATATGGACAAGACAGACACCTAAAGAAGGCTTACCTCATCCCCAAACAAGATGAGGATGACATCACCTGTTGTTTTTAGTCCACACTGATGCTGTATAGGATGAAAGCTCTTAACAAAATACGATAAATATGATGGAAACTTCACCCACTAACACGATCTTCCCCTGAGAGATATACCCCAACCCTACCTCCACCACAATCTCCAAACTATCCCTCTGGGAATACCAATGGCACTTTTAAAAACCTTGGAGCTGGGTGCGATGACTCATGGCAAGCTGAAATAGGAGGGTCGCTTGGGCCCAGGAGTTGGTGGTTACAATGAGCTATGACAGGGCCACTGTACTCCAGCCTTGGCAACAGAGCAAGACCTTGTCTCCAAAAATTTAATTAAGTAATTAAGTTAAAACCTTGGAGTTTCAAAAGACTGAAAGGAGAAAAAGATATTATAATACCATAGCAAATACAATGCATAATAAAATAGCATATTATAAAAAACAAATTATATTACCCAAAATATCCATAAAATACTTATCAATAAAACAGATAAATAAATGATATAAAGAAAACATTTATAAAATGTCCCTTTCAAAGCAATTCTGAAAATGTAATTAAATAATAACACCAAGAGTTTACAAAGAAAAACTAAACAAGGAAAAATCTTTACCCTCATCAGTAATTTAAAATGTGCCGGTATTTTACCATTTTTTCACATATAAAAAACAAGACTAGAAATGCTACCCACTTTGCAATGAGGAAAAAACTTGAAATATGCAAAAGTGAAATAATTAGTATCAACACACTGCAATTTCAAGGTGACCATTCTTATCTTTATTGTTAATAGCTGAGAAATGCAAACAAACTTAATATCCAACAGTGGGCTAATGATTAAAATAATTATGTTATTATACCACCCATATTCTGTAATCTATAAAATAAAGTAAAATTATATGAACTAATAGGGAAATATCCCCCATATCACATATCGTTACAATGCATACAGCATACAGCACAGTGTCATATATGCAAATAAATCTCAAATGTGTCTCACCTTCTTCCTTTCTCTCTCCCCCTACCAGAGACAGACACGCACACACTCACACACACACACTAACACACAGGAGAAAGCATAGGACAAGTCTGAAAAGGTAGAGACCAAAGTACTTAGGAATTATGTCTGGAGAGGAAAAGGGAATTAATTGATGGTAGCTTCAAGAAGAGATTAACCTTTCATGTAAAAATAGGTGTTTTACAAGAGATCATATTCAAGCATTGTTAATACTTGTATTTTTTTTAGAAATAACATAATGAAATAACCGTAGGAAAGAAAAAAATGCCACCTACTTACTGATTCTGTCAAAATTTTGGTGATAATGAAAAAATACCAAAGATTCAATGTACACTCAATATGTATCATGTCATTAAAAATGTTCATATATTTTTAATTAAAATTGCCCTTCTAGAAACCTAAATTAAAATTTTTGTGTCTGTGTGTGTCTGTTTCCACACATCTATCATCCTGGGTGACAGGTATATATCTCCTAAATACAGAGGAAAAACTACATATACTTTAAATTTTTAACTGGATAAATGTACTAACCAAAAATAAAAGCCTAAATATTTCAGAGCAAGAATGAGTACGTAAATTAATATTATTTCAATGCACAGAACATTGTGCAAGTATACAAAGTGATTAATAGCAGAAATAACTTAAGTATGCATATGTTGAAGGATAAATATAGAATTTTATAAAGATAAAAACCCACTTACACATGTATGTGAGAAAAGACAAAAATACTAGTATTTTAAGAGTTTGAGTTACATTAGAACAACACAAACAAGGATTTCATTGCTTTTTTCCTGTGTCTTTTTTATTATATACATGTGATCTTCAATTAATTAAGTCCATTTTAATCCCCTCATTGCATGATACTTTGTCCCAACTGAAACAGTTTCTGACCTGAACTGGTCCTCAACTCAAACTATACTCACTCTTGGTTGCTCAGTGAGGCTGTCCTTCTGCGTTTGACTTGAACTTCCACCTCTGGCACGTGCTGTTCTGTAGTCCGTCTCAGGTGTAAGCGATCCCTGAAACAGAAAGATTTGGTTTATAGACTTCATCAAAATATGAAACAACTATCTGTGTAAAGGTTATATTTATATTTAATATAATGGTCTTTAAAAGTATCTACAATCTAATTAAAACAAGTTATAATTAAAACATTAGAAGATCTTTATCTTCCAGTCAGGATCTATGCTACAACCACTTTTTCCTTTTAAGAGCCCATCACAGATACATACATACACACACAAACACATACACAACATACCACCACTGCCTACTCACCCTTCCCCCTAAAAGTAGCAAAGCTGATTCTAAAAATGATTTCGGAAAATATTTTTTACAATATAATAGAGAGATGCTTTTGTACAGTAGAATGGTAGAACATAAAGTTTAAATTACAAAATATCTACTTTAAAAACCTCATGAAAATGCTTTCTTACAATTTCCAAAAGAAAAAAATCCGAGGATTGCTTAGGTGAAAAACTATCAACTTAGCAAAAACATATATTAATATATATATATATACAAGTACACACACACAAACACACATACCACCCACCAGGTTATGATCTGCAAAACACCTCACAAAATGGCTGCTCAAAGGATCTGAGCATGAACCACCCCCACAACTTGGGCTGGCCATGTCAGAGTCTGCAGAAATCACTTAAACCTACAATTTAAAAATGCTAAGTCAGAAAGAAAAAAAAGGCTTTCAGAAAAGTGATGCAAGTAATATTTCAAAGGCAGAATTAAAAGGACACATTCCAAAAGCTAATTCTTTGAACTCTAGCTATTTTAAAGCCATGTTAGGTTAAGATTGGTAAAATAGCTTACTAATAACTCACAATTGCTTTATTCCTTCAAGAATTTAAATGTTCTAATCAAGTCATATAAAATGATTTAAAAATCAAATATATATATATTAAATTAATGATAAAATTGTATACATTGTTATTTTTGTGACCTTTGATGAGGCAATGGTTTCTTAAATATGACACCTAAAGTACAAGTAGTGTAAGAAATAAATGGATAAGCTGGATCTCATCAAAAGTAAAAACAAAGTCCTTGCTCCAAAAGACACTAAGAAAGTGAAGACAACTAGCAGAATAGGAGAAAATATTTTCAAACCATATAGTCTTAACATCCAAAACAATCAAAAAGTAACTACAAAAAAAGGGAGAGGAAAGAAACTTTTGGAGGTGATGGATAAGTTTATGTCACTTACTGTGATAATGGTTCCAAGGGTCTATACTTCTCTCCTAACACAATTTGTAACATTAAGTACATACAGCTTTTTGTATGTAAATCATACCTCAATAAAGTTTTTTTTTAAAGTCTTGTATTTAAAACATGTAAAGAACTCTTACAATTCAACAATAAAAAGATAATACCTATTTTAAAAATGGGTAAAGGAATACCCAGTTCTCCAGCCATATACAAATGGCCAGACAGCACATGAAAAGATGCTCAATATCATTAGTCATTAGAGAAATACAAATCAAAACCACAGTAAGATACTATCTGACACCACAGAAGTTGGGGAGGATGTGGACAAACTGCTAGTGGGAATGTAAAATGGTAATAGCTTCCAGCACTTCTTAAAAATGTTAACTACGAATTTAACACATGACCCAGCAATTCCACTCCCAGATGGAGTGATATTAAAATACATAAACTTGTACATGTCCCTAGAAGCATTATTCATAATTCCCCCAAAGTGGGAATAACTCAAATGTCTATTAAATGATAAATGGATAAAATATGTTATAGTATGGTATATCCATACAAAGGAAAAGTCATTCAGACATAAAAAGAAATGAAGTACTGATTCATGCTATACATAATGGTGAATACATATAGTTGATAACATAATAATTATATTAATTTAATACAATAAAAAGAGCTATCAAGATCATAATTAATCTAATATTGCATAATCGCAAACACTACCAAAAAAAAAAAATCCTCAGTTGCTTTACCCCTTCAGCAGCAGTAGCTCAGGATGAAAGGTCAGAGTACAGTTAAGAAAACAGCCAACATACAAAAATTTATTAGTTCAATTTTCTGAATCTACTTATTCTTAAACTACATAGAAAAATCATCTATGAGCCTTTTTATCAAAACATTGAAGTTTCCTGAATGTTCTTGATACATTCACATTCCCACACTTATTTATAATCTTACTAGCTGCATTCCCAACCCAGAGACCAACATTTCAGAAAATTAAGCATTTAAGGGGAAAAATTTAGTTAATATGTACACAATGTTAATTTTTTGCTCTAATATCACTTTTATGAAAAGGTATAATAACCTGGGAATACACTGAAAAGCAGAAAACAATAGGATACTACATTTTTATTCCTAACTGCCTTTCTATAAAGTAATATGCTTTATATCAAAAAACAACTTAATAAAAATTGAACTAATATGTTAGAAATTAAAATTATTTTTAAAAAACCAAAAAGTTAATATAAGATACTGCAAGTCTACACCCCAAAAATGTAAGAAAAATCAGTGCCTCCTAAACAAAACCTGGGGAGAATCACCAAAAATAGAATTCTGGATGGGTGCAATGGCTCATGCCCATAATCCTAGCATTCGGGGTGTAAGCCAAGGTGGGAGGACTGCTGGAAGCCAGGAGTTCGAGCCCAGCCTGAGGAACACAGTGAGACCCTGTAGACTCTGTCTCTTAAAAAAAAAAATAGAAAAATTAGCCTGGCATAATGGAGTATGCCAGTATTCTTAGCTACTTGTGAGCCTGACCCAGGAGGATCACTTTAGACCAGGAGTTCAAGTCCGGTCCAGCCTAGGGCAACATAGAGAGATCCCATCTCTTGAAAAAAGAAAAAGAAAAAGAAATAAAGAATAATTGAGTCAAACTGCCTTAACCAGTAACAACTTTCATTCAAGCTTTCTGGCTCTGGGCCACAAAGTAGAGGAGAGAGATAGGACCAGTGATAGTCCTACAGGGAGCAAAGAAGATTTTTAAAAACCTCACCATCTCAGTTGTGTGAAGGGCAGCACTCATAACCTGCTTACTTCAAGGATTCTTCCTAATAATAGCTATATGAACAGAGTGCAGTGACAAATATAAGAAATTAACTTAGAAGCTTTAACATCTTAAAAGTGAAATTTGCTGGAACGCTTTAAAAAATTATTCATTAGTAAAAGGAAGAGGGTAAGAGAGAAAGATGCAGAATAACCATAAGTGGGGGAAATATTTCAGCAATAAAACAATTGTCAGAATAGGGCAATCAAGATAAAGCAAAATAAATTATGTGAATACACCCAAACCAGATACCACCCTGCCTCAGGGAACAACAGAAAGGTCCTTCCTTCCTCGCTCTAAATCATAGGAAGGGCTTATACTCCCCATTTTCAAAAAGCCCTAGTACTGAGCCAGTTCACAGGGTAGGACAGAGACCCTGAAACTTCATGAGGCGTTTCCAAAGGGATCAGCCATATTGGGATCCTGAGCCTGAGTGAAAATCTACAAAATGGCGGACCAGGATAAATAATCAGCTTGCAAATAGCCAAATAATCAGAAGTTAAACCAAATATATGTCCCTTTATACAAGAAAGGACAAAAATGGGTAAGTGATAAACATCACACAAAATCCCAGACTCCTTTTATTTTTGAAACTACACGGAAAGAGACAATTCCAGAGCAAAGTTTTTCAAGCTTCTTAGATTTACCTTTCCATTAATTACAACTCAGCACAACCAGACATAATGGTTATAAGAGAAAAAATGTAAAAATAAAAAGGCAAACATTAAAATCCTGCAAAGGAAAACAAAATTCTTAACGTAAAATTCTTAGGGAAAAAAGTATTGGAATACAGAAATTCAGCTACTTCATTCACTATCCTTTCTCACCAAGCTTCATGGTAGCTCCAACTTTATAAATGATCAAAAGCATTAATTTAAAAATTCAACTAAAGGCAGTAACTCCGACCCCAGCCCAATAGGATTCTCCCCACAATTTTGATTATCTTTTTTTCTCTTTATTAGACAAATGGAAATTACTGCTTTCAGCTCCTGGAAGTCCAGCAGGGTCCAGTGTTTTGCATACCCCTTCACCATGGCAGGATGGTAACCTGATCCCCTCACCCCTTGTTTAAGGACAGCATCTATGTGGTGGGCCCAAATGGAATATCCCAAGATTAAGAAGGGTAATTGGCTCTCAATGGTGACGTAAATGTTAATTTATCAAATCTACAAAGTGAGAATCAAAGGCAACAGAAAGAAGAGTTAAATAACGGGTTACTGATTCCATTCTGAAAATGGAAAAATAAATTATGCACAATACAACCAAGGGGGAATCTAGAAAAACAAAAATATAGGATTTTCTAGAGAGCCAGAAAACAAATTTAAACTCTCTACCAGTGATGGAGGCCGTCTGAAACAACACAGCAGGTCCTGGGGTGGCTGCGTATTTGTTAACCTCCACACACCCACCACTACAGTCCACTGCAGAACTGAAAAGCGCAGCACAGCTGCCATCCCACAAAAGCAGGGGCTGTACAAATCCCTGGCCACGTTCTCATTCCGCTCCTGTCCTCCACTGCGGAAATATGGGGAGTGGGCAGCTGTCAAACCGGCTACGCAAAGCCTATGCCAACCCATCTCCTTCCCTACTCCCCACCCCCCTCCACAGCGCCACATCCAGAAAGGAGCAGCTGCTGTAGCAGCCAGGTGAAAGAATGGCTGCCATCTCTTCCAGGCAGAGACTGCACAACCCCCTCCCCGCTGGCCACCCTACCAGAAGCGGAGGCTGCTGTCACCCTGCTGCGTCTGCGCACCCTGTACCCTTCCCAACTATGGCACTTTGGGGAGGGGGGCAGCCACCCACTCTAGCCAGCCTCCTCTTCTCGCCACTGCACCTTGGAGAGGGTGTGGCTCAAATTCTTGGCAGACCAACACAGAGCCCCCCTCCCCACCTGCAGCTTTGTGGGGAGGGGGCGACTGCCCCCACACTGCCACGCCTGCGCAGACCTTTGCTGCTGCAGTGGCGGCCATCTTTGGGGTGCCGCACAATGGCTGTGACGCGGAACGGACCCCTGTACTAAACCCAAAAAGCCTTCAAACACCCAATTCTCAACGCAGGGGAAAACAAGAGCCCTCTCCACCATCACTTCGCATTTCTGTCAGGAGATCCATAAAAGTAACGTCTGCACATCATTTCCCTATTTTATACCATAGTGAGGAATCATAAAGGCGTAGAAAATACAAAAAACCAAATATTTACATTGCTTCATTGTAGGTGTTGGACAGCTTAAAAAAAAAAAAAAACACAATCGCCACAATATGCAAACTTGACGGCCACTGCAGGTCAGAAAAATTAACGTTCTCATTTTTCTTTAAATTAAAAGCTGTGGACTGCACTACTGCCTCTCCACCGACCCCTCCCCACCACAGCTATCATTCCGCTGCCCTCTCGGACACCCCACAGGCCCCACCATCACTACCGCCACACGAACTACCCCTCTTCCCGCCGAGGCCACCGCTATGGAAACCCCTGACCACAGTCAGGCCGTCACACCCACGTACTCCTCCAGACCGCTACCACAGCCTCCTCACCGAAGTCACTAGAACAAATCCCCCACCCCCGCGATTACCCGATATACCATCGCCCCACCGCGCAGCGGTCACCCCACTGCCGCCATCACGCCGAAGACCCCTCCCGGCCGCAGTCACCTTGATTTGAAGGGCAAAGATCTACTCGTAAAAGAACCTGTTACAATAGGATGGAACAGATTGGGGGATGTGATGCAAGGTGGACAGAATATCACAGGGTAGAGATGGCAGAGTCCCCAAGTCTCCAAACCCTGTCAGATCTAGTTGTCCGGAACAAAGGACTTTAGGGCCCCGAATTCCCTCTTTACACAATACTCTAAAACCTGAAAACTTGGAATATCTGATGAACAAAAATGACCGCTCCCCAGGTTATCTTTTCAGAAAAGCCACCACACAGCTGACCTTGCTCGCTCCATCGCGTCACTGACCGATCCTCAGGGTGAGGCGTCAGGCATCTCCTGCGGCAACACGGCTCTGCGCAGGAGTCGCCGCCGCAAAAGCAGACTTAGCACTTGCTCCAACCACGCATGTGCGCCAGGCCTCACCTACGGCCGCGCACGCGCGGTGGTTTGCCGCAGTGCAGGGGGCCCAGCGTCCGCTCTGACCGGAATGACCTGGTGGTAGGGGACTACTGGACCCCTAGTACTGGCATGTAGAGTGAGGGACTCCAGAAACCACCAGCAACTGGAGGTCAATGTACGCAGCCCCTTATTTTTAAATACATGTAAGATATTTAGGAAATACTTCTTATTAATAGTTCCCCAAGAAATTTTTGCAGGTGTCACTGGCCAAGCAATCCTGATATACAATCACCTTTTGGTCTTCCTAAATGCGATATGGAAAAGCTGGATTATGAAAGTTTAATTTGATCGAAACCACAGTCAATGCAAATATGCCAGATACTTGAAATCCTTCCAGGAGAAAATATCCCTAAGATGATACATTGTTGAAATTTGGTGGGATTTATTTTCCCATTTTCTACTTTCTATCGTTTTATGGGGCAAATTGTGAAAATTATTCTCCAAAAGACTATAAGTAAGCCCTCCAAGAAGTCACTAATCATCAGGGAAAATGCAAATTAAAACCACAGTGAGATAACACCTTACCCTATGTAGAATGGCTTTTATTAAAAAGTCCAAGAACAGCAGATGCTGGCATGGATACAGACAGAAAGGAATGCTTATATACTGTTGGTGGGACTGCAAATTATTACGACCTCTATGGAAAACAGAATGGAGATTCGTCAATGAACTAAAAGTAGACTTACCACTGGATCCAGCAATCCCACTTTTGGGTATCTACTCAAAGGAAAAGACGACTTTTCATTGAAAAGACACCTGCACTTGAATGTTTATTATAGCACAATTCACAATTGCAAAGATGCACAATCAACCCAAGCGTCCATCAATTCATGAGTGGATTAATAAAATGTGGCATATGCATATGATAGAGTACTACTCAGCCATAAAAAAGATTAAACACTATATTTTGCAACAATCTGGATGAAACTGGAGACCATTCTCCTAAGTGAAGTATCTCAAGAATAGAAAAACAAATACCACGTGTACTCGCTATTAAATTGGAACTAACCAAAGAGCACACATTTTCACAGAGGGAAGTAAAACTTCAGTGGAAATTAACCGGGAAGGGGGGGAGGGGAGGGCAGGGTAGCAGAATAAAACAACTCAATGAGTAATATGAAAACTATTTGGGTGACAGGTATACCTACAGTCAGGACTCGAACATTACAAAAACAATTCATGTAATGTAAAACATTTGTATCCCTTTAATACTTTGAAATAAAAAGAAAAGAATTTATATTCAATTAGTAAAATTGGAAATTCAATTACTGTAAAATAAATATATGAAGTTAGATCCCTACCTAAAATCTAAATTGTCTATTAAATTTGGATACATTTAAATTTTTACCAGTAATAGCTAGAGTGGGGGGAAATAGGCACTTTCATACAATACTAATGGACAAACGTATGATTTTTAAGCTAATAATATCCCACCTGCAGATGTAACAAAGGCATTGGTAAATCCAAAACTTAGACATTTGTGTAGCTTGGAAAAATATAATTCCGAGGATAGGAAGCTAAGGAAATAATCTTAAAGTTTCATTTGCATGTTTTTTATATACCTTTGCCCTTTCTCAATTGTCCATTATCAAAGAAGTGGGGGGGGGGGTGGAGGTGGACTAAAAAGTTAAATTCCCTCCTCAAATAATACTATATTAAAACAAATGAGCAGAGGATTATCAATGCAGACTTTTATCATAATAAAATCTTGTAACTAAGGTAATATGCCTTACAAAAACAGGCTAAATTGATTAATGTATATATAAGTAATAAAACACAAGATGGCTGATAGAAAGAATGACCTATTAGACTGAGCCAAATAAAATTATCAATATTCAGTAGTTTTTGATCTATAAAAAGTTGCAATTTCTAATAGTTTTTGGTTACATATTTGTATAAAGTAAATAGGAAGCTGACTCATCATGAGAGTGACCAGCAAAATGTAATGTAAAATTAGGGCTGGGCGCGGTGGCTCACTCCTGTAATCCTAGCACTCTGGGAAGCCGAGGCAGGTGGATTGTTTGAGCTCAGGAGTTTGAAACCAGCCTGAGCAAGAGCGAGACCCCGTCTCTACTAAAAAAACAGAAAGAAAT
>NW_012143190.1:4976306-4996053 GCF_000956105.1 Propithecus coquereli | reverse complement strand
CTGGTTTCGAACTCCTGAGCTCAAACAATCCGCCCGCCTCGGCCTCCCAGAGAGCTAGGATTACAGGCGTGAGCCACCGCGCCCGGCCTATTTCCTCAGTTTTTTACTGAAGTCCTTTTCAGTTGCAGATACCACACATTACATGCCACAACATTACTGTCATATTTCTTTAGGCTTCTCTTGGCTGTCACAATTAAAGATTTTGTTTTTTACTTTTTGCAGTACTTTCCACTTTTTTGCAATGATCATGAATTACCTTCACGATTAAAATATAAGTATTATTAAAATTATATTTAATTCTCAACCCTCATATCATTGATTATCTAGTTTCTTGGACCCATCTTCTACCCTTTTTGGTCTGTTCTCTTTTCAAACTCTGATTGCCCTCCACATAATCTTCTATTTGTTCTATGGCATTAAAAAGTTGGCTTTCAATTCCAGAGGAGGCATGATGGGCTTCCTGGGCCTTACAGAATATCAAAAAAGAACTGCCATTTGGCTCACTCATCTCCTTAAAGAGGATACTTTGGTAATTCATAGGCCTAATTCAGCATATCCTACAATTGGGGAGTGAAGATACAGAAAAGGAGACTGACTGCCAGCAAACTCGGCCATGAGTATGATAGTACATTGATGTGTATCCCAATCATTCTATTTTTTCCAAAGTCTACACATATCCCCAAGCTGAACACTTAAGCTTAAAGGACACTAAATCTGGAGTAAAACTATTCTCTATAGAACAGACATTGGATAATCAGCAAAAACTTATCAGAACCCCTGCATCACACCATGTACAGAAATTACCTCGAAGTGGACCAATACCTAAATTTAAGAGTTTAAAATAAAAATAACTTCAATAAAACATATCTGTAAATCTGTGTGACCTTGGATTAGGCAATGGTTTCTCAGATATGATGCCTAAAACACAAGTAACCAAAAATAATAAATAAATTGGACTTCACCACAGTTACATAAAAGTTTTTGCTTCGAAGTATTATTAAGAAAGTGAAAAGACAACCAGAAGAACGGGAAAAATATTTACAAATCATAAAGCTGATAAGAGTGTAACATCCAGAATGTGTGAAGAAGTCTTATAACTCAACAATAACAAGACAAAAAAATAAAAATGGGCAAAGGATTTCAATAGACTGTTCTAAAAAAAAAAACACTATGCAAATTAAATTAGCATATGAAAAGACACTATCACTAGTCATTAGGGGAATACAAATGAAAAGCGCAATGAGAAGCCACCTAGGGCTATAATTAAAAAGACAATAACAAGTATTGTGAAGGAAATAGAGAAAGTGGAACCCTCATACATTGCTGATAAGAAAGTAAAATAACCCAGCCACTTTGGAAGAGTTTAGTAATGCCTAAGAAATGTTAACCATATAGTTACTACATGAACTATAATTTATATGAAATGTCCAGAACAGGCAAATCCATAGAGACAGAAAACAGATTGTCAGGGGATGGGGGAGGAGTGAATGAGGAGTGATTGCTAATATTTATGAGATTTCTTTCTAGGATGATGAAAACATTTTGAAATTAGATAATAGGGGTAGTTGGAAAACATTGTGAATACACTAAAAAGCACTGAAGTGTGTAATCTTAAAGGATAAATTATACAGTATGTGAATTACAAATCAGTTCTTAAAAATATTTTTTATTTTTATTTATTTATTTGTTTAGTCTGCTATTTTCTTCCTTCATACAGTTTTTTAACATCTTAATTGAGGGACATTCTATAAACATCTGACCAGTAATCCCTACAACTGTCAAGGTCATCAAAAACAAAGAGGAGGCTGGGCGTGGTGGCTCACGCCTGTAATCCTAGCACTCTGGAAGGCCGAGGCGGGAGGATCGCTCAAGCTCAGGAGTTCAAGACCAGCCTGAGCAAGAGTGAGACCCAGTCTCTACTAAAAATAGAAAGAAATTAGCTGAACAACTAAAATATATAGAAAAAATTAACCAGGCATGGTGGCACATGCCTGTAGTCCCTAGCTACTTGAGAGGCTGAGGCAGAAGGATTGCTTAAGCCCTGGAGTTTGAGGTTGCTGTGAGCTGGGCTGATGCCATGGCACTCTAGCCCAGGCAACAGAGCAAGACTCTGTCTAAAAAAAAAAAAAAAAAAACCAAGAGGAACCTTTAGACATTTGAATACTAATTGTAGTATGATATCCTAGATGAGATCCCTGGACAGAGAAAGGACATTGTAGGGAAACTGAGGACATGTGAATAAAATATGAACTTCTGTTAATAAAAATGTACTAATATGGCTAAATTCATGTAACAAATATGTCATACCAATGTACAATATTGATAACAGAAGAAACAGCTATGAAGTATATGGGAACTCTCCATAGTATCTTTGAAATCATTCTGTAAATATAAAACTGTTCTACACAAAGAGTGCAATGTGCACCATCAGGGGGATGGGCATGCTTGAAGCTCCGACTTGGTGGGGGGAAAGGGGGGCAAGGGCAACATACGTAACCTAAACATCTGTAGCCCCATAATATGTTGAAAAAAAAAAGAAAAAAAAAAAAGAAATAAACACTGCTATCACTTTTACAAAAAAAAAAAAAAGAACGTTCTAAAATAAAAAGTTAGTAGAGGAAAATAAAAACAAAAAGGATCACAGAAGGATACAAAAATGTCCTGGTTTCAAAGGAAAAGAATGCTGGGGAGAAGAGGGTAGAGAGAGACATCCCACTGAATAATCTCTGTAATTTTAAATTCTCTGGCAATTGAATTCATGAACTATAGCAACTAAACACACTAGCAAATGGTACAGAAAAAGTTGTTCAAGCATGCTTGTCTGGCAAAAGGACACAAAAACAAGGTTTAATAAAAAGAGATAGGAAGATACATTTGCAATATACTTAGATAATGAACATAGATCAACTACATCAAAACCTCACAGAAATCAATAAGGAAAATAAAATGTCAAGGGGAAAAAAAGTACAAGGATGCTCAGGCATTATGAAGTATTAATAATTGTTCTTTGTGACCTCCCTACCTAGCATCTGGGGCTCTTCTCTTCACCTGGGTGGTCCTTCCTAACTTTGGGCTTGCCTCCCTAAATCTACACAAGTAGGACTCCCCACCCTAGCCATAGTATTCCTTTGGCTGGTAAAGAAAGAAAAACAACAGGTCCCCTTTCCATAGCAATGGATCCACCCCCAGCCACTGTCGAATCCCAGCCTATTATCAGTAAAATTGTGAGACAAGCAAACACTATAAGACACCAAGAAGCCAAAGAAAAATGATTAGATTCTCAGCAAAAAGTCTTCAGGTTTTAAACATGCCCATTTCTGCTCCCCAGAAATTCTGCTACTTGGGCAAGATCTGTACAAATCCTCATAGAATTATTTTGAATTTTCTTACTTTTTGAAATAATCCAAATAAAGTGATAACTTCAAATATACAGACTTGAAATTTTCTAAGTTATTTCAGTCAATCCTAGGGGAAAAATTTGAGTGAAGGGAGGAGCAAAGAGAAAGTTTGTTTTGTTTAGATTCAAAGGCAGGTTTCCATTTTGAGTTTTAGGTTACATTGTGAAACACTGATATTAAGAAATTCTACTAGAAAAGTGAGTGCTAGATTGATACATTTTGACTCATATAAATTTCTTTGTATTTCCTTAGTTTGCAACAAATATAAAAATCCAGACAGGCATGAAAATAAGATGTGCTGCTACTTGGATAAAACAATTTTTAGAGGGGGTGAAAAAAATACAACCATGCAAGAAAACAAAATATTAAATCATGTTAAGTTTTATTTTATTTTATTTTTTTTTGAGACACAGTCTCACTGTGTTGCCCGGGCTAGAGTGCTGTGGCGTCATCCTAGCTCACAGCAACCTAAAACTCCTAGGCTCAAGCGATCCGCCTGCCTCAGCCTCCCAAGTAGCTGGGACTACAGGTATCCACCATGCCCGGCTAATTTTTTCTATATATTTTTAGTTGTCCAATTAATTTCTTTCTATTTTTAGTAGAGACGGGGTCTCGCTCTTGCTCAGGCTGGTTTCGAACTCCTGAGCTCAAACAATCCGCCCGCCTCGGCCTCCCAGAGAGCTAGGATTACAGGCGTGAGCCACCGGGCCCGGCCCATGTTAAGTTTTAAATATAAAATATCATGAAATTTGTTTATGTTACCATCACATAATCTCCAGTCCATCTTCTCTGACATTAGGAGTACTTTTATAACAGAATCTTTTAAATATAATATTTATTTTAATTTAATTTAATTCTACTAATATTAAAATGAAATAATTTTAGCCACTAAACTAGTATTTTTGAAAATTATATTCCAATATATTAGAATTGAAACATAAAAGGCATACAAATTATTTAAAAAGATGCAAATAAAGTACAGGTAAAATAGTTTTACACCCTAAAAATCTGTGGATTGTAAGCAACAATATTAGAAATAATATTTTAGAGGGAATAAAGTCCTTTTTATGACAAAATTAAAAATTCAGAAGCCAAAATTCAAGGTAATAAAACTACAAAGACTAGATGGTTTTAAATCTGCATTTTATGTGAGCAGCTTTTTCATTTAGTTATTGTACAAATATGTATCCAGCTTACTATGCACCACGTACTTTTATAGGTGTTTCAACATTAATTCACTTAAAAACCACATGAGTTAGTTCCCACATCCATCTCTTTTACAGATTAGGAAACTGAGGCCCTGAAAAGTAAAGAAAAATCATACAGGGCTCTTTTTGTCACTTCCTTTTACTCTCCCTTTGTTGCGATAGTGGGGTCTAGTCATCATCCGTGGTGTATGTATCACACTCTGTAAACCTGTATCTTGTTTCTCCTTTAATCCTATCTTTCTCTCCTCGATAAACCTCATTTTCATGTTTGCCTAATTTTGGCATGTCTGGTCATTCTTCAGCCATGGGTGGGCCAAGAACCAACATTTTCAGACTAAACCCTAACATATTTGGTGCCATGACTCAGATGTTTCTCTCTAGGCAAGCCTTGCTCTGCATCTTCCTGTCCTTTGTTCTTGCTTTTCCATCCCCGCCATTTCTGTGACTCAGATATTTCTCTAAACACAATCCTGTCTCCATAATGCTCTTGTTTTGGGATTTCCTGCCCTTGCTTTCCCTTTTCCACCCTGGCCATTTATGTGACTCAGATGTTTCTCTCTAGGCAAGGCTTGCTCTTCATCTTCCTGCCCTTTGCTCTTGCTTTTCCACCCCCGCCATTTGTGTGACTGGTATGTTTCTACCTAGGCAAGCCTTTCTCCATGGTTACACTCTCACTTTGGTTCTTCCTACCTTTGCTTTCACTTTTCCACCCCCACCATTTCCGTGAGTTGGATGTTTCTGTGTAGGCAAGCCACCTTGCCTTTCTCCGTAACACTTCTGCTTTGGTTCTTCCTTCCTTGAAGCCAGCACTGAAGGGGGCACTGGTGCTTGATTTTGCTTTTCCACCCTCTCCATTTCACTGTATGGTTGAATTCTTGGCTAAACCCAGCTGTGTAATAAGGAGTTTGGAAATACGTTCCTCGTGGTAGGGCAGAAGTCTTTCATTTTGTTCCTCTTTGGGAAAAAGGGCTTTGCACTATTACTTTTGTGTTTCTGTGGCTTTGCATTGGTTTTGATAATGTACTTTTCGATCTGATGAGGTGTGTGTGGCCCCTTCCTGTGTTAAGGCTAAAACAGTTTTTCCTCCCCTGGTTTTGTCTGCACTAAGCCATCTAGTGCCCGGCTCAGTCGCTTGGAGTGAACCTGTATGCCTGGCAATAAGCAAGATGGGACTTAGTGCCATTTAGGACCTGAAGGTTTATAGTCTGTGACCATGCCAGCCTGTGCTATACCTTTTGCATTTATGGGCTTTGCACTGGTTTTGGCAATGGATCTGATGGGAAAGAAAAGTCCCTTTCCTATGTTAAGGCTCATGATGTTTCCACCCCTGGTTTTATCAGCATTTCCTTGTTCACTAACTCAGAGCAAACTCGTACGCCTTATAATAAGAAAAGCGGGATTCAGTCAAGGCCTACTTTGTTAGGGTCCTTTTAGGAGCCAATAGTTTATATAACCCGTGGATATGCCTGTACATGATGAGATCTGGGTTACCTTGAGTCATCTTTTCTGCGTCTATCCCCACCATGTCTCTCCCATGTGGGGCACAGTTAAATACCTACACCCCTGTTTTTATCAGGCCTTTCTCCTTCGCCTTCAAGCTGCTTCTTTCACTCTGTACCATGAAGCACCTTCCTTATTGTGGCTGACCATTTAAGTACTGTTGCTTTTACAAACAAACCCGGTTGTTTCACCAATAGGTATCCTTGTTGTGGTGAGAGTGAGAGGCTCCTAGGTTGAAGGGGTTGTGCACAGCCCCTCTTCCTGGGAATCAGAAAGAGACATCTGGACCTGTATTTTGGCTGCGTGGCCTGGGCCATTACCTGGGGATGCTCAGCTCTAACAGACCCCAGTGGGTATAGCCTCTCCCCTTTCTCCTTTGCCCATCAGCCATGTGGTCCAGGTTGTTACGCAGGGAAACCCAGCTCTAACCGACCCCCGCTGGCAAAGTCTCTCCTTTTTTTTAATCCCCCCCCCTTACTTTCCCTCCTACCACCCCTTTGGAGTACATTCTCTCAAACTTGGACAAATTTGATCCAGACACTCTAACATTTGATCTTATTCTGCACAAACCACCAGTCCACAGTGCAAGCCGGACAGTGGAGAACAGTGGTCACCACATGGGACTCTAAGTCACCCACCATCTCACAATTGGACCTCTTTTGCAAGATGAAAGGAGAGTGGGCTGAAATACTATATGTATAAGCTTTCTTTTATCTAGGGGAGAATCCTTAGTGGTGCAAGGTGTATACATAGCCAAGTAAGACTATGGTATTGAGAGATCCTCCTCAGGTTACCACCTGTTCTGAGCTGCCCCCATACCCAGGGAAGTCTGAAGGAGGCCCTACAAAGGGAAGGTGGTGCCATCTCTACCTCTGGCAGGAGGAAATGTGACTCCACTGATGCCCTTGGTGGAAACAGCAGGGGAGTTCAGACCAACCCTAGTCCATAAGCCCTTTAGTGGAGTTAAAACAAATAAAGCAGGATCTGGGAAGCTACATCAATCACCCTGATAAGTATGTAGAGACATTCAAGCATTTGTATCTAGCCTATGACTTGGCTTGGAAAGACGTCCATGTATTCTAAGCCAGACTTAAAATGATTTTGAGAAATCCAGAGTGTTAAGGGAGGCACAAAAGTTTGTCACCAGATTACATCTTTCAGATCCTAGATATCCAGTGTTTAAAACAGTGGTGCCCATGACTGACCCAGGGTGGGATAATAAATCCTCAGAAGAGAGGTGGGGGAGAGAACATTTTCTAGTATGTGTCCAGGCTGGCCTCAATGCCACCAGGAAAAAGGCAGTCAACTATTCCAAAGTCACCGCCATAGCCCAGGGGCCTGAGGAAAACCCCATAGCCTTCCTGGATTGGCTGGGGGAGGCAATACAGAGAGACATACCATTCTCAGTCTTATCTCCTATGAGGCATGGGTGATATTAGAAGACAAATTATTGACCCAAGTAGCACCAGATATTAGGAAAAATCTCCAGAAGCTTATCCAGGACCCTACCACCTCCCTGGACAACATGGTGGCTGCCACTAATTCTGTTTTCTGCAACAGAACTTCTCAGCTGGAGTCTCAGGCAGCCCCAGAATCAAAAGAAAATTGGCTGGCCTAGCTGCCACCTGCAGGGTCCCTACCCTTTGCTTTGTTTGTGTGAGGAAGGGATCTTGTCCTGTCAACCTGCTAGGATGTGACTTACTTTCTAAACTGCAAAGGGTGGATTTCTTTCTACCCTCAGGAGGAACCCAGCCTCATGGGACTCTTACAAATTACCTCACTCTGTACTATCTGCCAAACTGATAATCCTCGAGGGGCTTTGAGGGCAAAACTTGCCTCTCCAACACAATGAAAGGGGACATACCCCAATGAGGACTGGCAGATAGATCTCACTGAAATGCCTCCCTATAGAGGATTCACTTGCTTATTAGTGTTTATTGACACTTTCACTCATTGGGTTAAAACTTTTCCTTGCAGGACTGAAAAGGCCACTGAAGTTTCTTGAAGACTTCTGGAGGACATCAGATCTTGTTTGGGCCTCCCCAAGTCCTTACAGAGTGACAACAGTCCTGCCTTGGCTTCACAGAAAACAGCTGGACACAAACATGCCCTTCAGGTACCTTGGTTCTTGCAGACATTTTAAGAACACAAGCTACTGCTTAGAGACCCTTATTCCCCTAGTCCTTTTTGTCAGCCAGGGAACTTACATCAAACCAGTAGAAGGATGGGTCCCCCACATCCCAGCTAATCCTGGCGTGGAAAGATCCTTATCCAGTCTTACTTGCTACCCCAACTGCTATTAAGGTCCCAGGCATACCTACTGGGATCCCTCATTCTTGGATGAAGCCATGAAAAGACCAAAATGAAACTTATCTGGCCCCCATGGACAAAAGGACTCCAATATCAGAGGCAAATACTCGTGTACTCCCTTGGAGGATCGCCAGTGCCTGCTTAAGCAACTCCTCCTACTGTGGCTCATTCAGATAATTAGCCCAAATTGTTTATCCATGGGCAAGACACCTTTTGCCCTGGCAAACCAAACTGCCACTTTTTGCCTCTATAGGAATAGCAACCACTGCTGGAGTAGCAACAGAAGGCACATCCCTGGGCCTTGCAGCAGTCTTTGGCTGTGGAGGTAGCACACACAAGCCCTGGTAAAAACTAGCCATACATTTCCCCTCTTACAGGAACAGTTAGATTCGCTGTCATGGGTCACCTTACAAAATAGGTGGGCCCTCGATATTCTAACCACAGGAGAAGGGGGCACCTTCTTGTTCCTAAAAGAATAATGCTGCTTCTCTGTTAACCAGTCAGGATGGTTCAGGACAACACTGATGCCACCCTAGAGTCTACTTCCAATCTCCAGACATGAGGCAAGACCTCTAGGCCCTGGTGTATGTCCTTAGTTAGTCCCTCTGTCATCACATTACTTCACATCCTGGGAATTCTCATATTAGAACTGATCCTTATAAATTTTCTAACTAAATTCATTTCATCCCATCTAGAGGCCACCAAGCTACAAATGGTCCTACATTCTCTGCCAGCCCTGGTGCCTACCTGCCTCCTCACACCTACAATTACAATAATCTACAAAAAACATATATTGAAGTCTCCTAGAGAGACCCCAGAGAACCTACAAGAAGCCACCCTAACAGGGATCATCACCCCCTACTCAGCACAAAGCACCCAGATGAGTCAATGTCCCTACCCAATGATTTGGGCTTCTAGAATATAGAGTGGGGAATGTTAGGTAGATAGTGAAGGATTCCGGGTCTCCTAGGGATGAAAGTGGGTGTTGTTACCCCTATCCTGGTCCTTCCCCACCCTAATTCTCCACACCTGGGGGAGAAAGGAATACCCTATGACCTGCCAATCAGAACTTGGCGTGCTAGCTGCAAAAGAATGCAGAGGACTCTCTAGCCCACAGGCCAATCAGCATGAATACCATAAAGTCCGGAAAGTGACCTAGAACTCACATGTGTACTTAAGGCTCAAGTCATGTGACTCCCAACTATCCAATCAAAGTGGTTCCACGGTGACCTCTGAACCATGAGGGAGGTCCCTATCCAGGCACTATAAAGCAAGATGCAGACCATAGCCAACCTCTCTTTTTGCCCCTGTCTTTTGCTCTCCCTTTGCTGTGAAAATGGGTCCAGTCATTATCCATGGCATATGTATCATGCTCTGTAAACCTATATCTTGCTCTTGCCTTATAATCCTAAATTTCTGTCCTCAATAAACCTCATTTTCATGCGTGCCTAAAAAAAAAAAAAAAAAGAAAAAGAAAAGAAAAAGAAAAATCACACAGCTCTCAAGTGGCTGAACCCAGATTCAAACCCAGCATTCTGAGTCCAATGAACTGACTGTTAACCATTAACCTAGACTGCCTTATTTCATTATAATTTTTATTTCACAAAGAGTTTATATAAATGAAAATATATGAACCTAAAGCCAAAACAGAAAGATAAGTGAGAGCACAAAACAGGACATGCACACTGAGCACTGGAGCTTGAGAACTGCCTCAACAGGCCTCCATGTTCAAAGACTGCGTAAGAAGACCAGCTGACAGGTTCCAGACTTTTCCCTACATGCATAATCTGTCCCACAAGAAAGCAAGCAAGGGGCAGCCTGACCAGGAAAGAGAAATCTTTGCTGTAACCGCCCACCCCCAATCTGGGGGGCAGCAGGAAGAAGACTGTCCTAATAGCAGACTTCTTGGAAAATCCCAGGACAGGTTCAGGAAGAAGCTAAACAGGAAAAGAAAGTACCTGCTCTTGAAAATGTGCAAACTGGAACACATGCAACAAAATAAAAAACCTCTTCACCTATGACCTTTGCACATATTCTCATTGCGCCCATGTTTTGGGAAAGAGATCATTTGACAGTCACCAAACTATTCCAAATCCCACCTGCTGCCTGTACATTTTAATTTTTTTTTTTTAAGAGACAAGGTCTTGCTATGTTGCTCAGGCTGGTGTGCACTGGCTATTCACAGGCCCAATCATAGTTTACTGTAATCTCAAGTGATCCTCCCACCACAGCCTCCTGACTGGCTGGGATTACAGGTGTATCATCATGCTAGCTGCCTGTATATTTTTTACATGGTGGGTGGTGGGGGGTGGGTAATCAAAAGTTTATTTTGTGACATGTGAAAATTACATGAGGTTCAAATTTCAGTGTCTATAAATACAGTGTTCTTGGAACACTGCCATTCCCATTTGTTTACATATTGCCTATGACTACAACTGCACAGTTAAGTAGCTGTAACATAAACCATGTGGCTCACAAAGCCACAAATATTTGCAATCTGACTGTGATGGTAATGTTATGTATCAACTTGGCTAGATCATGGTACCCAGATATTTGGTGAAACACCAACTGCCATGTTGCTATGATGGTATGTTTTTAGATAGGAATGACATTTAAATAAGTAGACTTTGAATAAAGCAGATTACCCTCCTTAATGTGGGTGGACCTCTTCCATTCAATTGAGAGATGTAAGAGAAAGAAGATCAAAGATATAGAAGATGAAATTCTGTCTCCAGATTGCTGTGGGTCTAGAGCTGTGACATTAACTTTTCCCTGAGTCTCTGCACACCCTGCAGATTTTTGGACTTGCTAGCCTCCAGAATCATATGAGTCAGTTCAGAGAAAGAGAGGGAGAGAGAAGAGAAGAGACAATGAGACCTAATATATTCATCCTAACAATTCTCTTTGTTTCTCTGAAGAACCATGACTGACAGATTTGGTATCAGGAGTGGTTCTAGAGGGACAAAATATTAAGAATGTATTTCTGAATTAGTTCTGGGATTTCTGGAATTGGTTCTCTAATCTGACTATATTTAAAGGCATTACTTATCTCCAATAGTCAAGACAATATGGATGGAGAGTCCATAGTATGATGTGGCAATTGAAATATACAAAATATTACCATTGGGTATTCCAAATCGAGTACTTACAAGAGGCAAGGTTCTGGGTGAACAAGTATATGATACCTTCAAACATTTTTGTCAAACTAATAAATACGAGATTTCCTTGTTGCTCCTAATTTCACTGGACAAAGCAGGGGGAAAAATGAGTTCAAGGATTCAAATTTCCAGCTCAAGTACTGCAGTGATAACCTGAAAATCTGCTAGTTTTGAGTGGATCCCAGAATTAGCAAAGGCTCTGTAACAGGTCCAGGCTTCTGTGCAAAATTCTGTCTCTTGGGTCATATAATTCAGCAGATACAATGGTGCTTGAAGTATCAGTGACAGATAGTAATGTTGTTTGCAGCCTTTTGCAAGCCCATATAGATGAATCATAGCTCAGGTTCTTAGGATTTTAGAACAAAGATCTTCCATCCCCTGTAGGAAACTACTCTTTTGAGAAACAGCTTTTGGCCTGCTGCTAGACATTAGTAGAGATGAAGAGCTTAACCATGGGTCCTAGTAACCATGTGATCTAAGCTGCCCATCATGAACTGGGTGTTATCTGGCCCACAGAGCCATGAAGTTAGGCATGCACAGCAGCGCTCCATCATTAAATAGAAGTGATATATACAAAACTGGGCCAGAACAAGCCCTGAAGACATGACTAAGATACATGAAGAAGTGGCTCAAATGCCCATGGTCCCCACTCCTGCTACACCAGTGGTCCCCCACCTTTTTGGCACTAGGGACCAGTTTCACGGAACACAATTTTTCCATGGACTGGAACAGGGAAGGAGATGGTTTCAGGATGATTCAAGTGCATTACATTTATTGTGCAGTCACACCTCTCTGCTAATGATAATCTATATTTTCAATCACTCCCCAGTTCTAGCATCACCACCTCAGCTCCACCTCAGATCATCAGGCATTAGATTCTCATAAGGAGCACACAACCTAGATCCCTCACATGAGCAGTTTATAGTAGGGTCATACTCCTATGAAAATATAATGCTGCTGCTAATCTGACAGGAGGTGGAGCTTATGTGGTGATATGAGTGATGGGAAACAGCTGTAAATACAAATGAAGCTTTGCTCACTCACCCGCTGCTCACCTCCTGCCATGAGGCCTGGTTCCTAATAGGCCACAGACCAGTACTGGTCCACAGGACTGCAGTGCTACACTGCATTCTCTCTCCAGCCTGTACCTGTAGGCTTCTGGGGCGTTCCCTTCAATCAGACAACAGAAGAGAAGATTTGATCCTGGCCTCATGGTTCTTCATGATATGCAGGCATCACTTAGAAGTGGACATGTGCCTCATTACAGACCCTTTCTGGGGACCTCCGTGAAGGATGGTAGTGAGGAGAAATCCTCCCAGTGGTTAGATTTTAGAACAGTGTACTTGGTTGTTTATTTTTCTTGGAAGGAAAAATGATCAGACATGCAATTATCTATCAATTCATGGGTTTGCCTAATGGTTGGCTGGATGGCCAGGGACTTGCAAGGAATGTGATTGGGAAATTGGTGAGAAGAGGCATAGGAAAGAGATATATGGATACACCTTCAAAAAAAAAAAAAGTGCAGATATTTATGTCCTATGTGAATGCCCATCCAAAGGGGGAACTGAGCAGAGGAAGATTTTAATAACCAAGTGGGTAGGATGACCCATCAGGTGGATACCAGTCAGGCTCTTCCAAGCTACCCCTGTCATTGCCTCAACTGGCTCATGAAAAAGGTGACTATGGTTGCAAGGATGGAGGCTAACTTGGACTTCCATTTACCAAGGCCCACTGGGCTACAGCCACCTCTGGGTGCCCAATCCACCAGTAGCAGAGCCCAAAATTGAGTCCCTGATATGGCACTATTCCCTGGGTTGGATCTGTCAGCTACATAGTGGCAGGTTAATTACACTAAACTACCTCTAACATTGAAAGGAAAGCATTTTGCTCTTATTGGAATAGACCTTTCCTCTGGTTACATATTTGCCTTCCCTGCATGCAATGCTTCTGCCAAAACTTCCATCCATGAACTTACAAAATGCCTTATCCACCATGATAGCATTCCATACAGCATTGCTTCTGACCAAGGAACTCACTTCATAGCAAGGGAAGAACAGCAATGAGCTCATGCTCATGGAATTCACTGGTCTTGCCATGTTCCCTACCATTCTGAGGCAGATGACTTGATAAAATTGTGGAATATCCATTTTAAGATTCAGTTACAGAATCAGCTACATGGTTATATAGGGTTATTGGAGGGCTGGGCTAGGTTCTCTAGGAGGCTGTATATACTCTTAATCAGTGTCCAATATAAGATGATGTTTCTCCCATATACAGATTTACGAGTCTAGAAACCAAGAGATGGAAATGGAGTGGTACCACCCACTATTACCCCTAGTTGACCCACTAGCAAATTTTTTGTTTCCTGTCCCCATGATCTTATGTTCTTCTGGCCTAGAGGTCTTAGTTCCAACAGCAGGAATATTTCCACCAGTAGATACAACAGTGATTCCACTGAATTGGAAGTTAAGACTGGCATTCAACCACTCAAGCCTTAGAATCAACAGGCAAAGAAGGGAGTTAATGTGCTGGCTGTTATAAGTGATCCTCATTACTAAGGGGAAATTGGACTATTACTCCACAAAGGAAGTAAAGAAGACTATATATGAAATGCAGGAGATCCGTTAGGGTGGCTTTTAGTATTACCAAGCCCTGTGATTTAAGTGAAGGGAAAGCTACAACAACCACCCAATTCAGGCAGGACATGGATGGCCCAGACCCTTCAGGAATGAAGGTTTGGGTCAACCCACCAGGAAAATAATCACAATCCACTGAGGTGCTTGCTGAAGGCAACAGACATACGTAATGTGTAGTAGAGAAGTGTAATTATAAATACCAGCTGTCACCATGTGGCCAGTTACAGAAATCAAGACTATAATTGTCATAAGTATTTCATCCTTATTTTTTTATGAATAGGTTTGTGTATGTATAAAATATCATTAGCTTCTTTATTCTCTTATCCTCTATTTAATATATAAGATATATCAACTTTATATCATAATTTGGTGTTGTTAGCCTTACATTACAGTATTTAAATTACAGAATAACAAGGAAAAGTAATTATCACCCAAGGACTTTCCGTGCTCTTCTGGGGAAAGGGTTAGTGCATTTTTAGCTGTATGCATGGTAGTTGTGTCATGTTAGGCAGGAGTATGACCTTGTTAAAGTCTTTATTTGGGAGCCATGTTGACAATAGGTCAAGAGGTGAATTTGTGATGTTTAAATTTCTTTTCTTTTCTTTCTTTCTCTCTCTTTTTTTTTTTGGAAGCAGGGTCTCACTCTGTTGCCTAGGCTAGAGTGCAGTGGAATCGTCCTAGCTCATTGCAACCTCAAATTCCTAGCCTCAAGCAATCCTCCCGCCTCAGTCTTCCAAATGGCTTGGACTATAGGCCTATGCCACCACATCCAGCTAATTTTTAGATTTTTTTGTAGAGACAAGATCTTGCTATTTCCCAGGCTTGTAACATGTAGTTTTATGTATCAGTAGTGCCCAGATATTTGGCTAAATACCAGCTTGGATGTTGCTGTTAAGGTGTTTTTTAGGAGACATTAACATTTAAATCAGTAAACTTTGAGTAAAGTAGCTTACCCTACATAATCTGGGTGGACCTCATCCTACCATTTGAAAGCCTTAAGGGAAATCAGACTGAGGTACTCTGAGGAAGCGGGAATTCTGCCTCCAGACTGGCTTCAGACGTAACACTACAATTTTTCCCTGTTTCTCCAGACTGCCGCCTGCTCTGCAGATTTTGGACTTGCCAGACTCTACCACCATGTAAGCAAATGTCTTAAAATAAATCTCTCTTTTCCTTATTCACATAGACACACACACTAGCCCGTTAGAGACAAATTTGCTGATGCCTACCCTAGACACTTGGACCATAGCACAGAAGTTCTTAGGAAATTCTGGTCAGAATAGTGTGATTAACAATCTTCCTCAGTGATTTTATTCCTACAAGCCATGTTAGGAATACTCATTTTGGCCAGGCGTGGTGGCTCACTTGTAATCCTAGCATTCTGGGAGGCTGAGGTGGGTGGATTGTTTGAGCTCAGGAGTTTGAGACCAGCCTGAGCAAGAGTGAGACCCCTGTCTCTACTAAAAATAGAAAGAAATTAGCTGGACAACTAAAAATATATACAAAAATTAGCCAGGCATGGTGGCACGTGCCTGTAGTTCCAGCTACTTGGGAGGCTGAGGCAATAGGATTGCTTGAACCCAGGAGTTTGAGGTTGTTGTGAGGTAGGCTGATGCCATGGCACTCTAGCGCAGGCAATAGAGTGAGACTCTGTCTCAAAAAAAAAAAAAAAAAGGAAAAAGGAGTGCTCATTTTGAAATGTAAAAACTAAAAAAATTAAAGATTTTTTTGTTTTGTTTTTTTAGAGAAGGAATCTCCCTCTGTCATCTAGGCTGTAGGGCAGTTGCAGAATCATAGCTCAGTGCAGTCTCAAACTCCTGGGCTTAAGCAATCCTCCCACCTCAGCATCCCATAGTACAACAATTGCAAGTGTGAGCCACCATGCTCCGCCTGAAAGGCATCTTTAAAAAAAAGAATGTAAAACATAGGCCAATGGAATAGAATAGCAAGCACAGAAATAAACCCTCCCATATGGTCAAATTATTTCTCTACAAGGGTGCCAAGACCATTCAATGGGAAAAGGACAGTCTTTTCAACATATGGTGTTGGGAAAACTGCATATCAACATGCAAAAGAGTCGGCCGTGCGTGGTGGCTCACGCCTGTAATCCTAGCACTCTGGGAGGCCGAGGCGGGCGGATTGTTTGAGCTCAGGAGTTCGAAACCAGCCTGAGCAAGAGCGAGATCCCATCTCTACTAAAAATAGAAAGAAATTAATCGGACAACTAAAAATATATAGAAAAAATTAGCCGGGCATGG
Organism: Propithecus coquereli; assembly: GCF_000956105.1. Classification (NCBI taxonomy): domain Eukaryota; kingdom Metazoa; phylum Chordata; class Mammalia; order Primates; family Indriidae; genus Propithecus; species Propithecus coquereli. The sequence continues at coordinate 4,979,585 of NW_012143190.1, read as the reverse complement.
TGGCGCGTGCCTGTAGTCCCAGCTACTTGGGAGGCTGAGGCAGAAGGATTGCTTGAGCCCAGGAGTTTGAGGTTGCTGTGAGCTAGGCTGACGCCACGGCACTCTAGCCCGGGCAACAGAGTGAGACTCTGTCTCAAAAAAAAAAAAAAAAAAATGCAAAAGAGTGAAAAATTGGACTCCTTCCTTACATCATAAATAAAAATTAACTCAAAATGAACCAAAGACCTAGATGTAAGGCTAAAACCATTAATATAAAACTCTTAGGAAAAAGCTTTATAACATTGGATTTGGCAATCATTTCTTGGATAACACCAAAAGCTAAAGAAACAAAGAGATAAATTGGAATACATCAAAATTAAAACTTTCTGTGCATCAAAGGACACAATCAACATGTTGAAAAGGAAACCCACAGAATGACAGAAAATATTTGCAAAATTCTTATTTGACAAGGGGTTAATGGTCAGAATACATATAAAATTCCTAAAATTGAACAACATAAAAATAAACAGATTTAAAGATGGGCAAATTAATTAAATGGAATTTCTCCAAATAAGATACACAAATGGCCAGTAAGCACATGAAAAGATGTTCAACATCCCTAATTATTATGGAAATGAAAATCAAAACCACAATGAGAGACCACTTCACATCCATTAGGATGGCTACTATAAAAAAAAAACCAAGAACAAACAAAAACAGAACATAAGTGTGAGCGAGGATGTGCAGAATTAGAAACCTTCTGCAATGCTGGTGGAAATGTAAACTGGTGCAGCCATTATTGAAAACAGTATGTGGTGTCCTTAAAGAATTTCAAAACAGAATTATCGTATGTTCCAAGTTTCTTAGTTCCTGCATTTATTTGGCATCTATTCATTACAGAGCCAATTATATTAATTTATTTTCTTATTTTCTGTATTCTTCATGCTTTGGTATTTAAGGGCCCTTACAAACCCTAGCAGAAACTGCCCCTCCCCAAGGCTAGCTAATCCCTAAAGATAACAATTTGCCTGTGAGTGTATCTTTCGTATCCCAACCAAATAATCCTAGTCTATAGCCTTGGGCAGCTTCTTACCTAACTCTCATCAGCCAATATTTCCCCCACCCTCAATCATACCAGGCCAGGAACCAAACTACTAAAGACCATCCAATAGCCAGCCCAAAGCCAGTCAAAATTATTTAAACTAGCCAATCCTACACTGTTTACTCTGACCTGCCTTGCCTTTCCCTTGGAATTCTCAGTAAAGTCTTTGGCCTAGATTTTCTCTTCATTCCTGTCTTCTGCTTTCTGACAGAAACCTGGTACTTCTCATGTGATGATATGTGGCATGGAGTACCCCCTTCCTGGGGAAATGTAAGCAATAAAATCTTCTTTCTAGCAATTTCACTTCTGTGTTATACCTAAAAGAACTAAAAGCAGGTACTTGAAAAGATGTTTATATACCCATGTACATAGCAGCATTGGTCCCAATAGCCAAAAGGTAGAAGCAAACTAAGTATCCATTGATGGATGAACAGATAAATAAAATGTGTTGTATGCATACAATAGAATATTATTCAGACTTTAAAAAGGAGGAAATTCTGATATATGTTACAACATGCATGAATCTTGGGGACATTGGCCCGGTGACACATGCCTGTAATCCTAGCACTCTGGAAGGCTGAGGCTAGAGGATCCCTTGAGCTCAGGAGTTCGAGACCAGCCTGAGCAAGAGTGAGACCCCATCTCTACTAAATAGAAAAATTAGCCAGCGTGGTGGCTGAGGCAGCCGGGAGTCTGAGGCAGGAGAATCACTTGAGCCCAGGAGTTTGAGGTTGTTGTGAGCTAGGCTGACGCCACAGCACTCTAGCCTGGGCAACAGAGTGAGATTCCATCCAAAAAAAAAAAAAAAAAAATCATAATTGGGGACATTATACATATGAGATAGCTAGTGACAAAAGGACAAATACTGTATGATTACACTTATATGAGGTAACTAGAGTAGTCAAATGTCAGAGACAGAAAGTAGCATGGTGGTTGCTGGGGCTGGGGGAATGGAGAAAACAGTTATTGTTTAAGGTGTATAGATTTTCAGTTTTGCAAGATAAAGAGTTCTGGAGATGGATGGTGGTGATGGTTGCACAACAATATAAATGCACTTAATGCCTGGGAACAATGGTTAAGATGGTAAATTTGAGGTAAAATGTATTTTAGCACAATAAAAAATACTGCAAAGAATTTTCACATATGAGCAAATAATACTAAATTCACATGAAAAGTCAAGATCAAAAATTTTGAAATACTAAAAAGTCAATATATTATTAATATTACTTTTCCAGGGAAACTTTTTTGGTTCTTTTTAGTACTTTATAAGTTATTGATAATTAAAAGTAAGTAAAATATTTATTTGGTCCTTAGTCTCCTGACCTCAAATATTGTTAGTCTGTTGGTCCAAATTTGTATTGTGCTCAAATCTGTTATCTGCCTCATGTCAGTGATATTTCAGTAAACCTTTAGGAGGCCAATGGCCTTGGTTCCTACACAAGCCATACACATGTAGGTAACAATCCAGATTTAGCCACAACTTGTACTTTGCTGACCCTTATTATAAATTAATATAGACTGAGTCAGTCCCTAAATTAGTCTCTATGATCCCATTCTTTCTGTTTTCCCAATTAGCCTGCAGACTTCCCCACATATTGCCAGAGGACCACCCTGATGAAAATCCTTCAATGCATGCTATGCACCCTCCAGTCTATGGGCCTGCCCATCTGTTAGACCCACACCTTTTCACCTCCTTTTCCCTTTCTCCTCCTTAAGTCTGTGAGTCAGGTCTTCTGACCTTTTCGCAGTCTCTCTATATGCTCAGGTACCTTGTCTATGAATGTCCATCAAATCCTTCCACCCCCACACCTGGGCTTACCCTAAGCTCCAACCCAACCACTGTCTTCCCTAAGAATCCCTTCCTGGCCACTCTCCTCTGGGCTCCTGAGCACACTGTACTTAGCTCATCGTGCTTTCATAGATTTCAGGAATGTCTGATTCCTTGTTCTGTCTTCTAAATTATCTCCCCTCAAGGGCCATAGATGTTTTGCCAATAATTGGCAAAGGGTCTGGCAAAAAGTAAACTTTCAATCAAGATTACGGACTCAATGACTCTTACTGCCAGCAGACACATTGACAAAGTCTCTTCCTTGACCAAACTTTAGTCAGGTTCCTCTGAGCCATCTTTTCAACTAGGTACTAATCTTGGCCTATAATGACTTGAACAAAACACTAATATAGTTTTGTTTTATTTTTAT
>NW_012143190.1:4961833-4976092 GCF_000956105.1 Propithecus coquereli | reverse complement strand
GGGGTCTCGCTCTTGCTCAGGCTGGTCTCAAACTCCTGAGCTCAAACAATCCGCCCGCCTTGGCCTCCCAGAGTGCTGGGATTATAGGCATCAGCCACCACGCCCGGCCTCTAATATAGTTTTTAACAGCTCCAGACCATATCTCTAGGATGATCCTACCCCCTCCTTAAACTGCCTGTCTGAGAATAAAGGCTACCAAAAGAATTTACTGTTTGTTTAGGTCAACACATGAAGATAGGGCCTCTGTTCCACCCTCCACCCCCATTCTTGCCTCTGAGGGAGAGTAGGAGCCTAATTTCAAAAAGTACCAGCTAGCACCCCCAGATGGGTTTCACATGGACATCCCGCTCCTTGACTTTTTGTAATTTTTTACTACCCTGAGTCTACTGAGCACCCTCTCACTCGCCCCTGTCCTTACTCCCCGATTCTCCCTTTAAAACACCCAATCACCTCTGTATAGATCAAAGTTGAGCTCAGTTCATGCTGGACTCTCTTCCCTATTGCAATAGTTATTAGTGATGACAATATGTCCCATAACTAGTATTCACCTCTGTTTTTCTTTAACATAATCAGGAAAGAAGAAAACTGAAACTGGAAAACATTCCTGGCAGCATTATTAATATAGACAGGGGCTAAGAATGGGAGTGTTATCAGACAAACAAACAAATAAACAAAAAACAGAAGCAGCAAAACTGATTGTCAAGTTCCTGGTAATCAAAGAATATAAATTTTTAAAAATAGCTTGTAGCAATGTACTCTCAATTATAAAACAGCTTCTTAAAATTTGTTAAAGCTTAGTCTAATAAGGTATAGATGAAACAGGATACAGACTTTTGGGGATAGTAATCTATATTCTGAGGATTTAAACTAGGACATAGGGCAAAATGAAGAAAAATATCTATATGTAAAATATCCTTTGCCCCCTATGTAAAACAATATAATTGTCCATCCCCCCACTGAAACTTTTAAAACTGGTAAATCATTTATTCAACATTTACTGAGAGACCCAATCACAGTGAAAAGTCAGTCTAGAACAAACAGGCTTTTCTGAGGGAGGTGACTGGGACATAATTTTTATTGTTCTAATCTAGAAAAAATTATTTTTTTATTGATACATAATAGATTTACACATGTTTGGGCTGATCTTTTTCTGTGGGTCAAACTTGTTACCACCTTTATTCAATTTTATTTGAAAAATATGTATTTTTTCTTGTTTCAGAAACTGATACTGATAGAAAATTCACCACATGGACCCTGCTCTCATGGTGTCCACCATCCGACAGTAAAGGAAATGCCAGGTCCAACATGGAAAAAAATGTGTTTATGCCTTGCATATGAAATGATGTGGGAGCCCCACAGAGGGTTGACTGGGCCTCAGCCCAGGGCTCTGGGCTGCTTCTGCCACCCAGGACTCAGACAGCTAGGCTACCACTCCCATGAGGCAGACAGGCTGCCCCACCTACCTGAAAGTTTAATAGTAAATATAAGATGCCTTTGTTGTGATCCTCTGGTCTAGCAACTGATAGGAGGAAAGTGGAACACAGAAAGTGAGGGGAAGGGAGAAGGGAAGACTACAGAAATGGGGGAAGATCCTTACTGGGAGAGAAAGTTCTCTATGTGGAAGGAGGCTATACAAATAGGGAATGGAAGAAGCCCAGGAAAAACTTTATGGGGTGGATTGGCATGAAAGTATCATTATAAATATGTGAACACATGTATCTGCATACATTTATATATAAATATATAGTAATATACATATATATACATATAAATATATAGTTATATATATAGTATATACCTTTATATCCTGCATATTTGATATATTTTTCTTTTTTTTTTCTTTGTTTTTTTTTGTTTTGAGATAAGGTCTCACTCTGTAACCCAGGCTAGATTACAGTGGTAAAATCATAGCTCAGTGCATCCTGAAACTCCTGAGCTCAGGCGATCCTCCTGCCTCAGTCTCCCTAGTAGCTGGGACTACAGGTGCATGCCACCACACCCAGCTATATCCTGTATATTTGAAAGGACCTAAAAACAATAATATATCAGTAGCACTAAGACCTTAGTGTCTAAATAACTTTCCTTTCTCCACTAATAGGAACCAAGACTCCTGAGAAAAAATGGCTGATTCCATGGTAGAGAAAGGAGAGGTAACAAGATGAGCTTGGAATATATTCTTGGGTCAGAATCTAAAATTGGGGCAGCACTAAAATAACTGATGAAGGCATGTCAAAGGACACAGGCAACACTAGAAAGGGCTTCCGCTAGTCAAATCAGGGAATCTTTGAGCATCTACACAATAATAGTAAGAGATTATAGCACATTAAATAAAATATGTATTCATGGCCAGGCGCGGTGGCTCACGCCTGTAATCCTGGCACTCTGGGAGGCCGAGGCGGGTGGATCGCTCAAGGTCAGGAGTTTGAGACCAGCCTGAGCAAGAGCGAGACCCCGTCTCTACTAAAAAATAGAAGGGAATTATTTGGACAATAAAAATCTATACAGAAAAAATTAGCCGGGCATGGTGGCACATGTCTGTAGTCCTAGCTACTTGGGAGGCTGAGGCAGTAGGATTGCTGGAGCCCAGGAGTTTGAGGTTGCTGTGAGCTAGGCTGATGCCACGGAACTCTACTCCGGGCAACAGAGTGAGACTCTGTCTCAAAAAAAAAAAAAAATATGTATTCATGAGTCCATACTAATGTAAATTAGTAGATAGGGAAATAAGTAAATTAATAAGACAGAGCTAGAAAGAGACACATACACCCAGAGAAAGACAGACAGAGACAGAGCAAAAGAAGAACACAGAGTGCAAGAGAGTGATCAAGAGAGAGAGAGGGGAAGAGGGTATGAGAAACTTTTTCTTAAAATTTTTAATTGACATGTAATAATTGTACATATTCATGAAGTACAGGGTAATATTTCAATACCTGTATTCAATTTGTAATGATCAAATCAGAGTAATAAGCATATCTACCACCTCAAACATTTATCATTTCTTTATATTAGGAACATACAAATTCCTCGCTTCTTGGTATATGAAATAAAAAATAAATTATTGCTATTGTTACCCTACAGGGTTACAGAACACTAGAACTTATTTTTTTTATCCAGCTGTAAATTTGTATCTCTTAACCAACCTCTATTTGGCCCCTCCCCCCTGTCCTTCCCAACCTCTTTTTTTTTTTGAGACAAAGTCTCATTCTGCTGCCCAGGCCAGAGTGCCATGGCATCAGCCTAGCTCACAGCAACCTCAAACTCCTGGGCTTGAGAAATCCTCCTGCCTCAGCCTCCCAAGTACCTGGGACTACAGGTGTGTGCCACAGCGCCTGGCTAATTTTTTCTATTTTTAGTTGTCTGGCTAATTTCTTTTATTTATTTATTTTTTTCATTTTTAGTAGAGACAGAGTCTCGCTCTTACTCAGGCTGGTCTTGAACTCCTGACTTCAAGCAATCCTCCTGCCTTGGCCTCCCAGAGGGCTAGGATTACAGGCGTGAGCCACCGCACCGGGCCTACTCTCTACTTCTATGAGTTCAACTTAATTCCCATATATGTGTGAGAACATGTGGTATTTAACTTTCTGTTCCTGATTCATTTACTTATTTCACTTAGCATAATGCCCTCCAGGCTCATCCATGTTGCCAAAAATGGTAGGATTTCAATTTTTTTTTTTTTGAGCCAGAGTCTCCCTCTGTCACCCAGGCTGAAGTGCAGTGACACCATCATAGCTTACTGCAGTCTCAAACTCCTGTGATCCTCTTGTCGCAGCCTTCCAAGTAGCTAGGAATGCAGGCATACATCCCTAGCCCAGCAATTTTTTTTTTTAATTTGTTTGTAGAGATGGGGTCTCACTTTGTTGCCCAGGCTGTTCTTGAACTCCTGTGATCAAGTGATGCTCCTGCCTCGGCCTCCCAAAGTGCTGGGATTACAGGTGTGAATCACTATGCCCAGCCTATTTCATTCTTTTTATGGCTAAATAGTATATTGATTTCCTTTCATTTGGATAAATAGCCAGTAGAAGCTGGTTCATATGGTAGTTCTATTTGTAGTTTATTGAGAAATCTGCATACTGTTTTGGAGAGTGGCTGTACTAATTTGCATTCTGTTCAACAATGTATAAGAGTTCTCCTCTTCTCCATATCCTAGTCAGTATTAGTTATTTTTTGTCTTTTTGATAGTACCCATTCTAACTGAGGTGAGATGATATCTCATTGTGGTTTTGATTTGCATTTCCCTGATGATTAGGTAAATGCTAAAAGAATGATGTAGTTATAAAACATTATTTTTGGGATGACAATAGTAAAAATTATGTTGTACCAACCAGAAAGGTATCACTCAAACCCAGTCTTGAGGACACTTTGGACAGACCCAAGCTGAGAGAATTCTATAAATTACCTAACCTGTACAATTCAAAAATGATAACCACAAGAAAGGCAAATGAAGCCTGAGGAACCATTCCAGAGTTAAGATGATTAAAAAAGCTATATCAGGGCTGGGCTCAGTGGCTCATGCCTGTAATCCTAGCACTATGGGAGGCCGAGGTGGGTGGATCTCTCAAGGTCAGTAGTTCGAGACCAGCCTGAGCAAGAGCGAGACCTCGTCTCTACTAAAAATAGAAAGAAATTATTTGGACAACTAAAAATCTATATAGAAAAAATTAGCTGGGCGTGGTGGCACATGTCTGTAGTCCCAGCTACTCGGAAGGCTGAGGCAGTAGAATTGCTCGAGCCCAGGAGTTTGAGGTTGCTGTGAGCTAGGCTGATGCCACGGCACTCTACTCCGGCAATAGAGTGAGACTCTGTCTCAAAAAAAGAAAAAGAAAAAGAAAAAAAAAAAATCACCGGGGCAAGTGAAGAAATTGGATTATGTACTAGATTAAATAATTGTATAAATATTAAATTTCCTGAATTAATAACTGTACTGTGGTTATCTAAACGTATATCCCTGTTCTTAGGAAATAGAGTAGGGACATGACATCTGCAACTTTCTCTCAAATTATTCAAAACCATAAAACAAAAAAAAATTGTTTACACATAGGAGGACATAAGATAGAGGGAGAAGAAAAAAAGAAAGTGGGGGAAAGGGAAGGAAAGGGAGAGGGAGGGAGGGAAGAATAGAAATTGATATACTATAATGTGGAAAATATTAAATTCAGTGAATATGGGTAAAGGGTAAACAGAGAGTTTTGTAGTCTTTTTTGTTTTGTTTTGTTTTGAGACAGGGTCTTGCTTTATTGTCTAGGCTAGAGTACAGTGGCATGATCATAGCTCACTGCAGCCTTATACTCAAGTGATTTTCCTGGGCTCAAGTGATTCCCCTGCCTCAGCCTCTCTAGTAGCTAGGACTACAGGTGCGGAACACCATGTCCAGCTAATTTTTAAATTTTGTAGAGACAGGGTTTTGCTATGTTGTCCAGGCTGGTCTTGAACCCCTATTCTCAAGCAATCCTCCCGCCTCAGCCTCCCAAAGTTCTGGGATTATAGGTATGAACCACTATGGTGGTTGATAGTTCCTTTTAATTTTTTTTTATTTCTATTAGTTTAAGTTTTTTTTTCAAAATAAAAATTTAAATTGAGGCCGGGCGCGGTGGCTCATGCCTGTAATCCTAGCTCTCTGGGAGGCTGAGGTGGGTGGATTTTTTGAGGTCAGTAGTTCGAGACCAGCCTGAGCAAGAGCGAGACCCTGTCTCTACTAAAAATTAGAAAGAAATTAATTGGACAACTAAAAATATATAGAAAAAAATTAGCCAGGCATGGTGGTGCATGCCTGTAGTCCCAGCTACCCGGGAGGCTGAGGCAGGAGGATCGCTTGAGCCCAGGAGTTTGAGGTTGCTGTGAGCTAGGCTGATGCCATGGCACTCACTCTAGCCAGGGCAACAGAGTGAGACTCTGTCTCAAAAAAAAATTTAAATTGAAAAGCATGGATACATCCATTTGTTTAAAAATGCAACAAATAAATGAATGAATGAATGAATAAGTAAATAAAATGTCTGAGCACAGTAGTTCACATCTGTAATCCCACAACTTTGGGAAGCTGAGGCTGGAGGATTACTGGAGTCCCACAGTTTGAGGCTAGCTTGAGCAACAGAGGGAGACCTCATCTCTACAGAAAAAAAAAGAAAAAAAAGAAAAGAAAAAGTATTTAAAAGATTAGCTGGGCATGGTGGTATGGGCACCTGTAGTCCCAGCTACTCAGGAAGCTGAGGGAGGAGGATCACTTCAGCCCAGGATTTTGAGGCTGCAGTGAGCTGTGATCTTACCACTGCACTCCAGCCTAGGCATAAGAGTAAGACCATGTCTCTTAAAAAAAAAATGCAAAAAATAGAACCCATGCACATCATATATTTACAAAATATACATAAAATTCCTCTGGCCGATACACAATGATACCACAGGTGCCTCTGCATAGGGAGGGGTAGCAACACAGTGAAGAAACAGGGATCTAAGTAGAGTGTCTGTATAATTTATCATCCAAACTAATACATTTCTGAGAGAAAGAAGGGGTCTATTCATAATTATGCCAGGACAATGATTTAAGCCTGGATCTGTACCAGGCAAAGCAGGATACATGGCCATCAGGGGTGGACAGCAGACTTCTCACTGTTTATTTATTTGTATAATTTAATATTTTAGCTATGTGAATATATTAGTTATTCAGATATATAAACAAATATAGGCATATATTAATATAATAAGATAAAAAATCACCTAAATATTTATAAATATAATGAACATTAGAAACTGGAAAAATATTGAAATATCCTCACAATGGAACTTAAAGTAGCTATTTAAAGAATTAAATAGGTCCAGTCTATGTGTACCACCAAAAGTATAAAACTAAACATCTATACTTCTTTCAGAATCCAACATTTTCTCACCAACTCCACTGACCTGAGCCATCATTTTCACTTAGATTAGTCATCTGCCTCTCCCTGTCAACCGTCCTTATAAGTGATTTGTTAAAATTCATACAAAAGGAAGGACTCCAAGAATGCAGTTTTTAAAACTTCATGGAGTAAGACAGAACCAAAATGGGAGCAAAGGAAGCAGGTATGGAGCCAGAGAAGTGCCTGGGGGTAGGGTAGTGGCAATCCTACTTTTAAGAAGCAAAGAATTGTAAGATACATATAGGTGCTTTTTCTGTGATTGGCATAAAACACTAGAAATGTTCTTTCTCCTATGGGCCCCTTATAAACTAATAAACAACATATGTACCATGCATTAGGAGGCATCGGTAGAAAGGAAAAAAATAGAGGTTGAAACTTTAGCTTCTCCTCTCTCAACCCTAAATAACTTTAGTATGAACCTTCACACATAATTCTATTTAACTCAACAGAGAAAATAATCATATGAGTTTTGCCCTTATTGTGTTCACAGTCCAATAGAAAACTGGACTCAGCTAATGGAATATGGAGTTAAGTAGACAGGAAAAATCACCACAGCTAAACCAGAGGCCTCAATCCCCGCCCAAATCTTCTGCCACACAGGCAGGCACTTATCTTCACTTGTCACTTTTCACATTGCTGAATGTAAGTATCTACTCTGCCCAGGATGGGTTCAAGAAGACTTGGTTGGGGTGAGGAGTACTGTCTCTTTTTCTCCTGCCCACATAGTTTCCAAGAGGATTGAAGGAGTTTGGGAATTGCCACCCCAAAATATGCCTCTTTGGTATGCTGATTATTTTGAACTCAGGGCTCTTTGGGAATGGTGGATGCAGGTAAAGGATTTCTGTAAACTTCTTTTACATGCCAAAAAACATGCCTCAAAAGGAATTTAATTTTTTTTTTTTTTTTTTAAGGAACAACATTTATTCCTTTTCCAAATGTTACAGTAAAACCAAGTGGAAGAGAACGGCAGTTAGGAAAAAAAGTAGAAATCTGGGGTTTGGCCATTAAAAGTCATTTACAACAATGGGAGAAAAAAAAAAGTTGTTTCACATTACAGCTACCCTCCCAACCCCCTTAAAGCCTAATACTTGCTTACCAAGTCAAAAAAGAGACACAGTTGATTCACAAGCTGGAGATTTGAGCTTGAGTAAGACATTTATAAAAACCTAGACAGGGGCAGTGTCCTCCCCAGCCCAGGTGCCACTAGGCACAGCACAAGAGACTAAAAACTCAACAGGGAGAAAGGCTGGACACTCAAGGTTTGGGAGTAAAAGCACCCCACTCCTGGCTTAGGGATTTGGGGAGTAGGGTAAACAAAACCTATTTGGAAAATAATTGGGGAAGAAAACCAACAATTGTCTTCTGCAGGGGTGGGACCAGGGAGGGCGGGCCAGGGACAGGAGCATTTCACATCATCAACCTAACTTGGGAAGCTGTAAGGGACCATCTTCAACTGGTCTTAAGAGGATGACCAGAGGGGCTGATAGGAGAATCCACAGGAGAGAGAGGAGGAGAGGGGATGTGGCTGGGAGAGGGCAACTGCCCCTTCCTTTCTGGGCACAGGAAGGCAGCCAGGGAACCAGGTCCAGGCAGTGACCTCACAAGGACAGCACAGTTTTAGCAGCTTAAAGATCATCCAGCTACTCATTCTGCTCAGTGCTGGCCGGTGTAGGGCCACTCTCCAGCCGGGAGGGAGTGGACGGCTCTGCAGCCTGGGCCCCTGCCTCTTCTCCTGTGTCTCTTCCCTTGGAGGCAGCACCAGCCTCTTCCCTCTTGGCCTGGGGCTCCTGGCTCTCAGGGGTGGCGACAGTCTTCCCTTCCTGGGCAGTGCCCTCTTAACTGCAGGCACGAATCTCCCCCTGCTTCTGCTCTTCCCCTCTGGGTGAGGAGGCAGAAGAATCACCCCTACCCTCCTTCCGATTTTTATTGAAAGAAAGGCCACTCAATTTGATAGGCTTCTTGAGAGAGAATTTCTTCTTCTTGGGGATCTCCTTGGGGGCGGCCTCCCCCTTGGCCTCAGCACCCTGGCTAGCGGGTGCTGGCTCGACGGCATCGCCTGTGGCCTGGCTGCCTCATCTGTTCCGTTCACGGGAGGCGATTCCCCTTCACCCTTGGGGGATAAGTCTCCATTACTTTTCACCTAGCCGTTCTCCTGGCCGTTGGCCTTCACGGGGGAAGTGCCTGCTGCCTCCTAGGTGGTCACGTCTTCTTGGGGAGCCTTGGAGCTATGGCTGCCCAGGATGGGGGGGCGTCTGCTGGGGGGCGCCTGGAACCGCCCTGGGCTTGCGCCGCAGGGGATAGTAGGACAGGGTCGGCTTGGCTGGCAGAGGGGTGGGGCTGGCGCCTGAAGGGGAGTGATGTGTGGGGGGGGAAACCGAGCTGCACCCCCGCTCCGCGGCCAACTCACTAGCTACGCCCGCCACCTCTCCACTCTGCGCCGGAATGCCAAAAGGACCTTAATTGTCATGAATTCCTTCCTCAGGAATCTCATGAACCAAGGAAGATTGACTCATGTCACAGGAGAGAAGAATAGAAGTGGACACCAAGTCCAAACAGACTTTGTCACAGAGTGTCACCTATTCCTCTGAGGATCCATTCATCTTTCCTCAAAATCATTTATTCTCCCCCAAGTTGTCTACCTCCCTCTCCTCTCTCCCCTATGAAGAGGGTATACAAGCTTTTAAATATCACTGGATTTGGGACTATTCAAGTTTCTTTGATGTAATACCCTGTCGCCTATAATAAATTTGTATGCCTTTTCTCCTATTAATCTGCTTATTGTGGGCCAGGCATGGTGGCTCATCCCTATAATCCTAGCACTCCAGGAGGCTGAGGCAGGAGGATGGCTTGAGTTCAGTTTGAGACCAGACTCAGCAAGAGTGAGACCCCATCTCTACTAAAAATAGAAATAAGTTAGCTGGGCAACTAAAAATAGAAAAAATTAGGCAGGCCTGGTGGCACATGCCTGTAGTCCCAGCTACTCAGGAGGCTGAGGCAGGAAGGTCACTTGAGCCCAGGAGTCTGAGGTTGCTGTGAGCTAGGCTGATGCCACCGCACTCTAGCCCAGGCAACAGAGCAAGAGTCTGTCTGAAAAAAAAAAAAAATCTGCCTACTGTCAGCTTATTTCATAGACTCAATAATCAAACACTCAGAGGGTAGAGGGAATGTCTTCCCTCTGCCACAGGATAAATGTACTTTTTGAGAACACTGTTTCCTGTTTAATGCAAAAGTTTTAAAAACAAAAATATAAAATACAAGTAGAAAATAAACTAATCCTAAATTTATCACAGTGAACCCCACCAATTGAGAAGACCCCAGTGATCGCTTCCAAAAATAACCTGTCTTTCCTCTTCACAGGTAACCACTATCCTGACTTTTAAGACCACCTACTTCTGAATGTTATAGAGATGGGATCATATATTTTTGCCTGGATTATTTTGCTCAACATTATGTTTATGAAATTCATCAAGGTTTTTACGTGTAGCTAAAGTTCATTATTTTTTGTTGTATATATGAATTCCACTGAACTCATGTACAACCATTTAGTTACCTATTCTGAATTATTTCTATTTTGTGGCTATTACAAATAATGTTGCTATAAATATTTAAATACATATCTTTTCATAAACTGTGCATGTAATTTTCTGTGGTCTATACCACAAAGTGGAATGGTGGGTGGGTAATGTACACATAATTTTTGTAGGTAATGGTGGATAGTTTGCCAAAGTGGTTGGAAAAAGAGGTCAATATTGGGAAGGGACACCCAGTAGTTATGGGAGAGCCAAGAATCATTTACTTCTTTACTTGGGTATTAGCTTTATATATTTGTAAAGCAGTACTATGTTTTCTAAAGTGTTTTATGTTTATAGCTCACAATAAATAAAAAAGTTAAAAAAATAGTTCAGGGTTCCAGATAGTACACCTGAAATTTCTGGGTGTCGAGTCAGTGAAATGTTTAAAAAGGACTTGTATTATGAATGCCTTACTTAATACCCTAGCTCTGCCACTTCCTGTGTGAGGCCATTTAGCGTTCGGACATTTTTATCATCTGTAAAATAGAACATTCCATAGAAAGCAAGAAGAACAGTGGCTGACACAAAATGTCTGATACTCCATTGATGCTGAGTGATACCGATCACATTTACATCCTCTTGTTAGTCAAAACCCAACAATCCTAGGCTCTGCTCAATAGAAGAGCACAACTTTTTTTTTTGTTTTTTTTTTTTTTTCATTAAGAGACAGGGGTCTCCCTATGTTTCCCAGGCTGGTATCAAACTCCTGGCCTCCAGGATTCTCTTGCCTCAGCCACCCAAATTGTTGGAATTACAAGCATGAACCACTGGTGACTGCCTATAAGTAACCATTTTAATGGGCCAAGGAGTACCAGGAGTTGGCCTGCATGGCTGTGCCCTCCTCCTTTTCAGCATTGGTCATTTGACTGGCAAACACAAAGCAAGAAGCAGGTACTGTGACTCAGTTCCTACATGGTAACAGGCCAAGGGCAGATCATAGGGTCATTTACCAAGCCTTGGGCTGTTTGCATCCCTTGCCTGGGGGCCCTTTAAAAACATAACTTGGAGAAACTGGCCCGGCGTGTTGTCTGGATCACATTTCCTCCCACTCCCTTACCTGGAAAACAAGTTGATATCTTCTTAGAGTAATAGAAGGAAGACTCTTGTTGAATGCAGACCAACATGATCCTCAGGGTACTCTGCAGAAATAGTTTCTGGGAGGGGCTACAACTTCTCCAGGATCCTGTGTTTTTCTGGCAATAAGAGCATGCACCTGCTTCCTCTTGAATTCCCTGAATGATCCTCGGGCATGCTCTCTGCTCATCTGCTTAATGTCAATCTTCTTAACAAACATGGCTACACCTGAAGCTTTGACAAAGCTGAACTTATAGTTTAGCTTCTGTTGATCTTGGGTCATATCTGTTTCTGTAGTAAGGTGAGCCTTTCAGAAGAGCCTTGGACAACTGGAATATTGTAGCTGTCCTTGGATCTCTGCCACTTCCAGAATTTGTGAGTATCCCCACCAGGCAAATCATGAAACGTCCCTGTTTCATTAGTTAAATGTTCCGAGGTATGAGAGGAAGATAATATGCCTCTAGGGCACACTCTTTCAATCAGTGCCTACTTAGAAGGGCACCTGGGTAACTCTCCAAAACAAAAACTTAAACAACAGCTGACTTAGAACACAAACACAAAGCATTAGCCATCCAAATGCTCTCTGAGCTGAGCTCTGCTTCTGGAACTTGAGATTTGGGAGGCAGTCTAGTTCAGTGATTCTCAAAATATAATAAACATACAAATTACTGAAAGTCTTGTTAACATGTAGATTCTGGTTCAGTATGTCTGGAGTTGAATTTATGAGCCCTTGAAGAAGTCTGAGTATGTAAAGCACTAATTCATACATTGATAATGGGGCTTCCAATCTGTTCTCTCCTCGGTTTTGGTACATTGCACTGATTTTCTATAACTCAGGTTAGTGAACCCCAATCCCACTTTTCTCAAAGTGTGGTCCTTAGACAAGTCCTGGCACTTGTTAGAAATGCAAATTCTCAGGTCCCAAACCAGATCTTGTAAATTAGAAATCCTGGGATGAAGGTTTCACTTTGTGTTTTAGCGAGGCCCCAGATGATGTTAATGGCCACTCAAGTGAGGGAACCATTGCCTTTGCCAGAGGGATATAGCAGAGTCGAGCAAAATCACTAGAGAAAAGCAAGCACTGTATCCACAAGTGAGGAAAGAGTTAAATTATAAATTAAATTATAATTAAAATAACTTCTTAAACAATAAGACAAATGTTTCTGATTAAGAAAAAGTTTCATAACCATCTATACCAGCTGGAGGAGGTCATGGACTACACAGGGTATGCATGCAAGTGGAAGGTAAACATTTCTACTCCCATAAGAGAAAGTATCTTCAGTAGTAGTAAGGGCAGCAAGATCTGTAGAGGTGATTCTGGTGGAGGAGCATGTTCAAGAAATGTTGACTTCTAAGTTCCACTTATATATGCTGAGGTTGAGAATTACAAAGAGAAAAGATATAAGAAGTCATTCAAAATATAAGTATATAAATCTAGAAGTCATGCAAAATGTGCTTTGTGTTCTTTGGAAAGGGGAGATATAGGTGGAAGAGAAAGAACATTTTATAAATTCTTGATTTTTTTGCACCCTGAAAAAGATTTTTTGCTTGACCATGTTTTCCAGTCAGGCTCCTGAACCTTCTCCTAGGTTCATCTGTGGACTTTCTTGTAAAATTCGGTTTTAGCAAAGAGCCCCACTAAGTCAGTTTAACAAAAACTCCTCATCCTTGAATCTGATCAGGTTCCTCATCCTCCACCGTATCCTAGGTGATGTTCTGTCACCCTAGCCTTTCTTCAGCAAGAATGCAGTTAGGCTGGTTTATTCAGAGGCCCCCTTACCCTTGACGTTTTCTCTTGGTAATTTTCCATTCACAGATCCCTCACCCTGCCCCTTGCTATAAATTCCAATTTGCCCATGCTGTATTTGGAGTAGAGCCTAATCTTTCTCCCTTTGAAGTGGTCCCTATAGCTATCACCATGGTCACCCTTACTGTGCTTTAACAAGTATCATTTAATTTTTCTTTAACACATACATACACAATCCAAAAATAAACAGGTATATACTGATGTGTTATGCATGATATCTTTTATGATAAAATGTGTGGCACTGTGGCAAATTTGCTGTAAAAAGCTCTGTCTCTGGTCTCTGTCATTGGAGATATTTTTGTCAAAATGTGACAGACATATAGAATCAAAAGCAAACTTCTAATATATATTTACACACACAAACACATATACCATATACTTTTTTCTTTCCTTCTTCTTTTTTTTTTTTTTTTTGAGATAGGGTCTCACTCTGGCTCTGTCTCCAGGGCTAGAGTACAGTTGCATCATCATAGCTCACATCAACCTCCAACTCCTGGCTTCAAGGGATCCTCCCTCCTTTTTCTCCCAAAGTGCTAGCATTGCAGGTATGAGTCACACTGTGTCCTGCTAAACACATACACATCTTATAAAAGAAGTCTCATTTTAAAAAAAGGAATAAACTCTACAATCAAACTTAATGAAAAATATTTAAAGCATTTTGAAAAATATATTAAAGACGACACAGAAAGAATAATTTTAAAGTAAGCCCAATAAATTTGCTCATAGATGGCTTATGTAACCACAGAATTAATGCACAACTATTTTCATATTGTTCTATATAAATCAAAAGCTCCCTTTAGGTCACATTTGTAAAGCCAGAACCAAAAGAAAAAAGTAAAAGTTAACTAGGGAAAGTTGGATCTTTTAAAATCTGTATTATATAGGCTACACTGTTAAGAATGTACATGAAGCGGTGGCTCAC